>NC_092873.1:367040269-367355436 GCF_028372415.1 Notamacropus eugenii | reverse complement strand
TCCACTTCTTTATTTTTAATTTAATTTATTTTTTATTTAAAAAATCTATTTTCCCTCCCTCCCAACTCCTCTCCCATTAAAAAGGACAAGAAAAGGAAAAACGTAACAAATATACATTTTTTTTAAATCCCTTCATTGACCACGACAAAAAAAATACATGTTCCAGTCCTTACCCTGAGACCATCACCTCCCTTTCAGGAGATGGGTAGCATATTTCATTCTAGGTCCTTTAGAATTGTGGTTGGTCATTGAATCGGTCAGAATTCTTAAGTCTCAAAGTTGTTCATCTTTACAATGTTGCTGCTGCTGTGAAAATTGTTCTCCTGGTTCTGCTCACTTCACTCTGTATCAGTTCATACATGTCTTCCCAGGTTTATCAGATCACATGTAGTGTTCCATTACTTTTATCTAGTATTATTTGTTCAGCCAATCCCAATTGATTGACACTTTTAGTTTCCTATACTTCACCATCACACACACACACAAAACAGTAACTATAAATATTTTAGTACATGTGGGGTCTTTTCCTTTTTCATTGAGCTCTTTGGGGTATACACCTCATAGTAGTATCATTGGGTCAAAGGACATGCACTAATTAGGAACTTTGGGGACATTGTTCTTAATTGTTTTCCATAATAGCTGAACCAGGGCACAGCTCTACCAATAGAAATGTGTTAATGTGCTTATTTTCTCACAGTCCCTCTAGCATTTGTTATCCCAGCATTTCTTTCTATTTTCTAACACTAACCTACAACCTACCCAACATACTCACTGCAATGCATACTATAAAAAAGTCAGCTGCAGACACAGCACTCAATTTTTTGTCCTAGGTCAATACATCATATTGTGTTTTTATCATAATTGCATTTATTAATCAACATCGGTGGCTTGCATATACTGCTTTTAAGTCCTCCACCCTGGTGCTTAAAAGAAATATCTATGAATGGGACAATTTCCTAGGAGAAAGTTAAAAGGCTTCCGAGTTTGGATGCCCAAGGAAAGGAGTTCCTGGCTCAGCAGGAGTTAGGAGAAGGAGGAGCTTTCTGGCAGAGTATTTTAATGTGTTTGAATCAGCATGGGAATGAATGGGAGTTACTGCAATTTCCTGCCTGAAATTGTGCTCTTGTAGGTATTTAGCTGCACTACGGCAATCCATTTTTAATTACTAATGTAAATTCTGATAAGACCCCCCCAGGGGTCACAAATAACCTTTGGCCCTTCTGATCTCCAACAGTAGATGGGATGTAAAAACAAACTAACAAATAAATAAAGGTAGGAAATGGTTCCAAGTGTATTTCTTTCAATTCCTTGTCCAAACTTCATATCACTGGTGGTTTCTAGTGAAATCCAAAACCATTAACTCCTAAAGCATATGATTTGAAGGTACAATCAGATGCCTTAAGAGACCCCTCTTTTATAGGAAGAAGAGTCTAGGACTTGGAGTCAGAAAACCCAAAATGTAGTCCCAGCTCAGTCACAAACAAATTGTATGATGTTGGTTTTAAGTCATTTACTGTCTCTGGACTTCAGAGTCAGTACATTGTACTGCAAAGGACACTGGATTTAGTGTCAACAAACCTGGCCTCTGCTACTTAACACCTGAGTGAACACAAGCAAGTCATTCAACCTTTCTGAGCCTCAGTTTCCTCATTTGTAAAATGATTAGAGGAATCTCTAGGGTCTCTTCCAGCTCTAGACATTACAATTGCCACCCAAGCCTCTTAGACTGTGAGGTCCTGGTGAGCAAAGGCTATCATTTGCCTTTCTTTATATCGCCAGATCTTAGAACAGGGGGTCATATATAGTAGGTGCTTTAAAATGCTCGTTGACTGAGAGATCCTATTTTCTTTATCAGATGATCACTAAGGTTCCTTAGTGTTCTTATGAAACAACCTCGTGGCACAAAGCTATAAAAGTTATAGATTTTAAAATCTAGGGGACTTCCCCCATACCTTAGACCAAGAAGCATATGACTTTATGGGGATTAGGGAGTCTCTTTTGGCAGGCAGGTGGTACAGTGGGCAAGTGCCCTCAACAGCTAGTTGGGAAAACCCAAACTGGAATCCAGCATCCAACACTCCTAGCTTCATGGGTCTATACAAGTCATTCAATTACTCTCAGCTTCAGTTTTCTCATCTGTAAAGTGAAGATAGTAAGAGAACCTAACTCAAGGAGGGGAGAGAACCTGTAACCTTGAGGCCACATGTGGCCCTCTAGGTCCTCTAGTGTGGCCCTTTGACTGAATCCAATTTGGTTTCCCACCCCTGGCAACTGATCTAGTTAATAGAAAAAAGTTGCTTATCCAAAATCCACTTCCATTTGACTTTGAATTAATTGAGATTTTTTCCCCCCTACATATGAAAACTTTCTAGACAACAGGAATTCTTCATCCACTTATTTTTTGTTTTGTTTTGTTTTTCCTGTGTGAATAGTTAGCCTGAAATCTTTTAAGTAAATACTTCATTTAGCAAGTTCTGCAATGTGCCAATTATGATATGCACTTGGACGGACAATCCAGAGAGCTGGTCCATCCTATAAATATCTTGGCTATGCACTGAAACATTGTCACTGGACAATGAAGTGGGCCTGAAATTGAACTGGACAAGAGTGGGCCAGGTGATTTATGGGAAATTGGGCATTGTTTTAAATGATCCTAATATCCATGCAATGTCAAGGGATATAGAGGAAGGTCCTCAGCACATTGAATATATACCCTGAGAATATATGGGCAGGATATGAATAACTGTTGCAAAATATGAGAGAATGTGAATAGGTTGTAGTCTGCACTGTTTGGAGGGAATCCTCACATGAAGGAGAGAATGGAACCAGCAAAGCATAACATCCTTCCCCCTAGAAAGAATTCAGATGCTCTGACTCCAAATTCAGTCTTGTTTCTTGATCCTGACTTATTCCCAGTACAATTCTGACTCTCTTGACTTCGTGAGTCTAAGTTTGGCCTCAGGCACTTACTAGTTGTGTGCTCCTGGGCAAGTCACTTAACCCTGTTGTCCTCAGTTCCTTCATTTGTAAAATGAACTATAGAAAGAAATGGCAAATCTCTCCAGTATCCTTGCCAAGAAAACCCTAAATGGGGTCACGAAGAGTCAGACACAATTGGAAAAACTGAACCACAACTTGACTATACCCCTGTCTCTGGCTATGCTGTAAATTAAGAACCGTTCAATCAGCACCATAAACTTGACTTAGTCATAGCTCTTGATTGGCTCCAGCTCTACTAAGCAAAAGTACCAGAGGAAACCATTTCATTAGGTGCAATGCTCTTATTTCTCTAAGCATGTTCTTATTTTTATGCCTGATTGTGTGAGGCCAGCCCTACCCCTTAATTCCTTCCTAAATCCCTTCAGCTTGCGTTTCCATTGCTCTCACAGAAGAGCCCATCACTACCATGCAAACCGACCATTTTTTAGCCCATCTAATTTGCAATCTAATCCTATCCATATGTCTCCATTGTATACACAAGGATGTTGAGAGAGATTTTGGATCATTGTTTCATGATGAAATACCATTCCCTGATCTCCTCTGCTAATAATCCTTGTCAGAAGGATTTACTTCAACTTGAACTCATCAAAAGCATTTATGAGACCCTTTACCATTACTTTAGATGGGTTTCCATTCCATAATAGGTAATAAATATCTGCCAAAGCTTAGTGTCAAAATTGGGCTTTGACCCCGTTATTTAAAACCAGACTAATGACAGGCAACCTTTATAAAATGAAAGGAGGAAACTGGACTATATGATGTTTCACATGCCATCTGCCTTTAAATCTATGGAGTCTAGTAATGTGTTCAAGGTCATACAGGTAGTGAGCAGTTGATACGGGATTCAAACCCAGGACCCTTGAAGTCAAATCCAGATCTTTTCCCATTCTGTCAAGTTGATTTTGAGAGGACTGGAACAAGATATGGCAGTAAGAGGTAGGAACTGGAAACCAATACAGTGTCAGCATTCCATGGATATAGTGCCAGGAAAGCTAACTTGGAGGCTTTGGCAAAAAAAAAAAAAAAAAAGCCAACAAATACTCTAAATACTTTAAGGAAATAAAAGGGTGATTACTTCTAAACATAACAAGGAACTTTTTGTACATTTTTCTCATGGTTAAGAACACCAAGACAGGAGCAGAGTTTTTGTTTAGGGTGTTTAGTAAGACAATGACATGTAAGAGAGAGGGTAGAATCATTTACTTTTTGTTTTCCTTCTTTTTTGTCTATACAAGAGACTGGGAAAAAGCTTTATTCCACCTTCCATTCCTACAGAAAGCCTCTGGAATCAGAGGATCTGGGTCCAAATACCACATCTGACCATGAAACCATCTTCCCTGGTCCCTCCCTATCCCACAAGAAAATGATCTCATAGAACTTTGCCTTTGCTTAACTTTTATAATTGATTCATTCTCACTTTTGTCGTGACTATTTAAGCTACTTATATATGTAACTCTGTGTCAATCCCTTAGTCTGTAAATTCTATAGTGAATCTCTGGTTTATTGATCTTTATATTTCCCCCATAAGTCCCTCACATGACTTAACCCAATGTCTGGTACCTAAAAAGTATTTGCTGATACTTATTACAATTAGGATGAACCCAAGGTATACACGTTTGAATACTGAAATCAGTGGAAGTAAGAAATTTCAGGGTAATAAATTTGAGCTCAACAAGAGAAACCAGATTTATTTGAAACAAAAAACAAGTAACAAAGGGTCTGGGATGGTTGGAAGAATTTTAAAGTAAAGTTAGCTAGCAAAAACTGACTGTTTTTTCTCTTCTTGAATGAAATAAAGAATTCAAGAGATATTCTAACTTTGGGACATAGCTATTCAACTTTGGTTTTGCTCTCAACATTCCTGGAATACTCTTTTGATCAACAAACATTTATTAAGCACCTACTATGTGTCAGGCCCTATGCTAAATGCTGAAGATACACAAAGAGGCAAAAGACAGCCCCTTCCCTCAAGGAGCTTAGAATCTAACAGGAGAGATAGATAATGTGCAAATATATTCAAAGCAAGCTATATATAGGAGAAACAGGAGATAATTAATAAAGGGAACTAAGCTTGTGAGCTTTCCTCACATGATTTAAAATATCTTTGGTGATAGAAAATCTTTATTTTGGAGAATGGGTTTGATTTGGGGAAACAGACCAAAGCTCTTCAGAACTAAGTCCATTGAATAAAGTAGTTGTCCAAGCTGGTTTATACCCTTTTGGGTCAAAAAGAAGCCATAGCAAGACTAATTTTCTTTGGTACCTCATCATCTGGCTCTGAAAGCAGTTCTAAAAGAGGACTCTCAAATGTGTTTTGAGCAATAGAAGAAACTCTGGAATAAATCCCAAGGTGGCAGCTGGGAAATGCAGCATTCATTTGGCTGTACTAGTTCTAGTAGATTTGTTAATATAAACACAGTGATGCAAAGGATTTGTGATTTTGTCAGTGTAGGGAACTCCCAGTTTGGAAACCCCCTCCAATGATTACAATCCATCTGTCATTTAGTGGATGAATCCAAGAGAGTCACACAATGAAATGAGAAGTTAAATGACTTGCCCAAAGTCACATAGTTCATGCAAGAGAAAAGATTCTGAGTGCCAGTTCTTCTTGATTTCAAGCCCAGAATTCTAACAAAAATGTCATGGTGCCTCTATGTATACATTACATACATCTCAATACTCATCAAAAAAAAGTGTCAATATGCCTTCTCAAAATTCATGTCCGGATTTGCTCAAATATTCAATTTGATCTAGGACTTCTTTGATTCAGAAATTTCTTCCTCTGATGTAGATTATAAGACATCCATGATTGCCCATCCTGTGAAACTCTTTCTATGGCCTTCCATAAGTTCATCTGAAGAAATCCATTCAATGTTTCAGAGAACTCCCTCATTTTTTATTAACATTTTGAGAGGACTAGTGGAACAATCTGGTTGTCTGCTTGTTGTCCATTGCCCTCACCATATGACCCTTCTTTCTCTGTCATTGAATTCCTTGATGACATCATATATTCTTATTCTTCCAGGTTCTTCATGGTGACATGTTGTATCCTGCTCATACCCCCCATTTGCTTCTCCATTAACCTCTGTATGGTATTTATTTTTAATTTCTTGGAAACTTCAGGCAAGTCACTTAACCTCTCTGTGCTTTATGCAACTCTCTAAGCCAACCTGCATTGGTAGGCAGCTTTGTCACCCTGAGGTTCCTATGCCAATGAAATTACAGTTCTAGTCACTATCCCTATTCCTGTCTTTGGAAATAGTTTTATTCCATGTCCCGCTGCCATTAGTCTGGCTTTATGTATGGGTTCAAATCTTACCTCTGAGACTTACAAGCTATATGAGCATGGAGAAGGCTCCTCTAAGCCTCAGTTTCTTTATCTGTAAAAATAGTATCTATCTCATCAAGTTGTTGTGAAACTTAAATATGAAATGTTTGCAAAGCACTCTGTAAATGTCAGTTATTTATTGTTGCAACTTACCATCAGTATGATTATGATTATTCCATGCAAAAGGAAATTATAGTAAGCACTGGGAAAAATATAGAGGTAGATACATTAGAAGATAGAGGCCAAAAATTAGTCAATTAATTGGAAATATAAAGTAAGGGAGAGTGAGGTGACCAAGATAACATCAAGATGGTAAACCTAATGACTGGAAGGATAGTGGTGACTTGGACCAAAAAAATGAGAAAAGGTGTGGCTTGGGAAGAGGAGGGAAGGGATAAAAGTTTTATTTTGGACTTTCTCTACTAATTATTCAGTGGGACTCTCTCATCATTTGTGAAAGGTAAAGTGGGTACAAGGTGAAGCAATAGGAGCCTTTCAGGATAAAAAAAAAAATGCCTGCTATCAAAGACAAGTTCAGTTTCCATGAGTGGCTATTTGGATTCTGAAGAAAGTTTCTTGGAAAGAGATTGGTCAGGTTTTTTGGAGACAATGATCAAATTCTTCTTGCTCCTTGTAGATATAGACTGAAGAGAATGAATTAGACTAGTGGTTCCCATTTAGTGGTTTGGGACTCCTTTAGGGGTTCTATACATAATGTCCAAGGGATTCATGCTAAATATTCCTTAATGGAGCCTTAAGCAGTAAATAATTACAGAATATTATGACTAGTATATTAAATTACTTGGGGGGATTACAAAACATATTTTGTTGTTGTTGAAATGTGTTCATGAAACAAAAACATCGAGAATCACGGAGTTCGATTAAGAAGGCAATGTGTTTAAGCAGACAGAGATCTGGACTGGGAGTCAAATATACTATATTTGGATCCTGGCTCTCTCATTTACTAATTGCATAACTTTAGGAAACTCACTTAACTTTTCTTAACCTCTGTTTCCTCTTCTGTAAAATGGTATGGGCAAGGGAGGGAGGTGTTACTAGACGATGACCTTAAAGATCCCTTTTAGTTATAGTACTTATGATTGATATGATAATATAAACTCCAGATGGCTGGGGTTAAATTATAGGATTTGATGTTTCCCTGAAAGGTACTTGTCATAGACAAGGATCGTGAGACTGACGTGGTAGAGAGGCCCACCCCCGTTCTCTATCCCTCCCCAACCATTCCCACCCGCCTCCCAAATCACAGAGCACAATGCCCAGAGGCTCAAACCATTGATACTCCTACTTTTCTCTTCCCTACTCAAACTCAGGCTCTTCCACGAGACCCAGGAAACATGACTGACTTAACCCTGTGGGGAAGCCCAACCTGATTCCATCTCTATGACATCCCTTACAGAGAGATGAGGACAGTGTGAGTCATGCAGAATAGCATGAAGCTGGCTAAGTGACAGAGTAAATAAACCAGGACTGGCCTCCCCTCAGACCTGGGATCATTGAAAATACTGCCACCACTTTGTTGTATGGGATAGCATTCTGGGAGAGAGGAGGGGAACAAATACAAGGGGAAACAAAATACAAGCAGGAAACATAAGACTGAATTTTTCTCCCTTCTTTGCAGAGGTAGAGGACTCTGAAGGTAGAATTCTGTACATGCTGTTAAACAAAGTTGTGTTGTTTTACCGAATTACTTGTTATTCTTATTCTTTTTTATTCTTTGTTACAAAGGATAGCTCACCGGCTAGGGGAAATAGAAAAATCTAGAAATTAATATTATGTAAAAAACAAAGGATATAAATTTTCAAAAGAAAAATGATTGAGAAAAAAGCCTGATACAGTGTCTTGCCTGACAATGAGTATAATAACCTGTCCTAGAGATCTCCTCATTCTGCCAAGAGGAAGATATATTTCATTATTTGTTCTATAGGACAATTATTGGTTTTTCAGCTACTAAGAATTTGGCCTCTTTTAATGATTCTTCAATTTGCATTGTTTTAGTAATTGTTTCTGCTTTTCTTCTGCTTCCTTTAATCTATGTCAGTTCATAGAAATCTTTTTTGTGTTTCTTTGAATTCCTCATATTCCTCATTTCTTTCTGCACAATAAAATTCTGTTACTTTCATATAGCATAGTTGGTTTGGCCATTTCCCAGAGGACAGTTCTTTGAAGATTAAGAGTATATTATTGTCTTGTTTCCATCCTTATAGAAGGGACAGATCCATCCATCTGAGAAAGGACTTCCTTCTCTGAGAAAATATATTCAGGTCTAAAAACTTTTGAAAACCTTTGGTGATAAGTTAATTGGATGAAACATTTTTAGATCGGTAAGACAAGTTGACTGACCTCCTTAGGTTGCTCCCAAGGATTTGACTCACTCTCAGCCTTCTGTCTCATTGTACTGGGGTGAGAAGCTGAAGAACTAAACCCAGAAGTTAAGCCAGACTGTCCAGTGGTCATCTAGAAATTGGTTTATGGTCTCAATTCAATTCCGAGTAGGTAGAAGGAGATCTCTGTGCCAAAACATTATTAGTACCTTCCTGAACTCAGGAAAGGAGAGGCTAGCAACTGAAAGGTTTGGGAAAGGACTAACTCCCTCCCATGCAGAGGTGGTTCCTTGAGGTCAGAGTTGAAGCATCTTGGCAGGAAGCCCAGCAGCTGTGTTCAGGATTAAGTAAAGCCTATAAATTAAATTATGTGGGAGTTCAGACTCAGGAGAATGATGATAATTGAGTCTGATTTGGATCTATTCTGACATTATGATTTTGGTTTTTGGCAGAAGATGAGGGAGAGGTGGAATGAGATTTGCTCTTCACTTGTTGGTTTTTAGTAATTCTAGGTTTCTTCTTCTCTGTCCCTCCTCTCTCTACCCCCAAACCCCATCCTTTTAGTGGTATCAAGTTGAAATCACTAGGACCATAGCTGGATCAGGAGATAACCTCAACACTGTTGGTTACAAAGAGATTCTAATTCATTGAGTTACTTAAAACAGGCCTGAAACCACCAAAGACAAGTAAGAAAACTGTAGGGAAGAGGGGTAATTTGGAAAGGCACATTTTTCTCTGGACATTTTTTCCTTCGGTATAGGGGTCTCTCAGCATGGAAACCACCTCACTAAAGCAAAGCAGCAACTCTTCTGCTATTAATATAGTCTTACAGCATTGTTTGGGGCAATGAAAGATGAAGAGACTTGTCCAAGGTCACACAGCTCACATATGTCAAAGGTAGGACTCAAGGCTTGTAACTAACAATGTGTGTGTTTGGGGTAAGTGTGATAAAACACATTTTCAAATGCTTCTAAGAATGTGGGAGAAGGATAAGGAAGCTAGGCCAGGAAAGAACTCACCAGAGAATCCCCTACACCTGTTAAATCACAGATTCAGTCCTCCTCTCTGTCCATATTCTTGCTAATCATGTTCTAAGCTCAATTCTTTCTCTGACAATGGATGTCTATAAATGCTATCAGCACCCTCTAAATTTGAGGACCCATGGAGCAAAGATCAGTTCACCCTAACCCTGTTTGACCTTTAGAGCCTTTCATAATCTGACTCCTGCCTATCTTTCCAGGTTTATTATACATGACTCTCCTTTATGCACTCTACATTCCAACAGAATGGGTCTGCCTGCTGTTCTCTTACATGATATTTCATCTCTTCTTTTTTTTGTATAGACCATCTTCTACCCTCTGGACTCCATGCACTCCCTCCTTTCTTCTGTCTCATAGAATCGCTATTGTCCTTCAGATTTCTGACAGACTAGTACCACTTCCTACACCAAGCCTACCTGATCCTTCTCACTTCCCACTACTTTATTCTGGAAATTACTTTGTCTATTGCTGCTGTTGTTGCTAAGTCATTTTAGTCATGTCCAGCTATCTGTGACCCCATTTGGTGTTTTATTGGCAAAGATACTAGAATGGCTTACCTTTTCTGAGAAATTCTCCAGCTCACTTTCAGATGAGGAAACTGAGGCAAACAGTGAATTGTCCAGAGTCACACAGCTAAGTAAGTGTCTAAGGTCAGAGTTCAACTCAGGTCCTCCTGACTCCAGGACCAGTACACTGGGCCACCAAGCTGCCCACTTTGTCTATACCTTCTGTTTAATTTTCTACGAACATGTTGTTTTCTTTCAATATAATGTAAGTGCCCTGAGGGCAGGTATTGTTCCAATTTCCTTTTGTATCTCAAGGGTCTAGCACAATGCTTAGCACATAGTACAGGCTTAATAAATGCTCTTTGAGCTTTTTTATGTAAGCCATGTTTCAAAGGGACATTTGTATAAGACTCCTCATTAGTGGAGATTGACTATTCAATGATATTCAATGTTCCTGAATGAGGAACAAAATTGGTGAGAACTAGAGAGAAGAGAGATTTTGGTCTGGCTTCTAACTTCAAAAGAAAAGACATATGGTTTCAACCTGTCTTCGTGTCCCTGAAGGGAGAGAAAGACTGGGGAAAAGGCCAACATACAGAGATGTAGGCAGTCTCCATCAGGTTTCTATCCCCAGTTTGCTACACTAGAAACTTGAGGGAGCTTTCCCTTGGATGAGATTTGAGACACTCTCTTGGTTGAGCTGAATGACCTCATTTCCAATGGAAGAGTTCATTCCCCTTTGTGTATTATCTGGCATATATTTTCCTCTATTATACTTTCTCTAATTTCTGTTTGCTATCTATGTGGATAAATGGGTTTATTTGCTGTATCGTTTATTGTAGAACTGGCATTTGTTCAGAAAGGAGTCAAACCTTAGATATATAGCTTGAGACCATATTTCCATATCAAAGGACAACAGATCAGGGATACAGCTTGCCTAAAAATCACTTCTCTTGGATTAACAATATTTAATGAAGAAGATAGCTGTAAGTATAGACCACTATCCCCTCTCTCTGAGGAGACTGAAGTGATCTACCTCTGGCCTCAACCTCTTCCTTTCCTGATGGGAATCAAAATCTCTCACTGGAGAAAGGACTCCAGAAATATCTATCCATTGTGCCATCTTTAATTCATGCAGACATACATAATTTACATGCGCAAAAAAGCCAAACAAACAACCAAAAAGAACACCACACACCCTCTACATTTAAACTAAAGATAAATCTCCAAATGTAGTCTATTTCCATCCCCATCTCCTCAAGTAAAATGATACCATCACCTCCCTTATTCTAGAGAGAGTGCAATGGGAATATGTTAACTTATAATAATAGTAATAATAGTTCATATTTATTCAGTTACAATTAATTTCCCTCACCACAACCTTGTAAGGTGCTATATTTCACTACATAATCATCACAGATTTTATGCCAATTTTTTTGCAAAAAAGTGGGATGCAACCATCATGTGAAGCTTTAAAAAAATTGTGCTGGTATTATCATATCATGTGACTTACTCATGGCAGCTTCGTCTGCCTGCCCATTCCTCTTGAGCCAAGGGCTCTTCATTGGATTGAGTGACAAGACTGTTAATACTGCAGTACTCTAACCAAACCACAGAAGTCAGCTTTTGGAAATATAATAACAATGTGCATGTGCTGAGAATTCTAGAGCATGTGCTCTCCCAATGTGCGAGAGATAAATGCATATCCATATGCCACTGGTGAATACATTGCTTCTCTGTTTACCTTTTAAGCAGTATGACAAAGTGAATTATATCATGCAATGATTATGCAATGAAAGGTTATAAACCAATTTTTGAACTGAAAAAAAAACCAGAACACAATGATTATGCAGTAAAATATGGTAGGTAAGGAGATAATACTCATTTCATTGTAGAGAAAACTGAGGATCAGAGAAGTTAAAAGACTATGGCACTATGGAGCCCAGGATTATGAATTAGAAAGACTTGAGTCCTAATCCTACCTCAGATATTACCTAGTTATATAATCCTGGGCAAGTCATTGAATCTCTCAGTGACTCAGTTTTCTCAACTGCAAAATGGGGTTAATAATAACATCTACCTCACAGGGTTGTGGTTAGTATTAAATAAGTGTGTGTGTATGTGTATGTGTGCAAAAAGAGTTTTGTAGACGTTAAAATGCTATATAAATACTCCATTGTAGTAGTACTGGTGGTGGTGATGGTAGTAGTGGTGGTAGTAGTAGTAGTAGTAGTAGTAGTAGTAGTAGTAGTAGTAGTAGTGGTGGTGGTGGTGGTGGTGGAGGTAGTGGTGGTACTAGTTGTAGTCACTGTAGCTAGCACCAGCAGCAGAAGTCTAAGACTAGTACTCTTATACCATATTGTCTCTCTATTCTCTAAATACAATAGATGAATTTTTACTTGTCTGTTGGAAGATACCTTTGATCTGCAGCTTTCCATGACCCAGAAAATATCTTTCCTTCCTGTAGTTCAGCTGACTATTCATGTAGAGAATAAATAAAATCATCTTTATTAATAATAGCTAGCATTTCTATAATCTTTAAAGTTTCTAAAACACTTTTCATATGTTATTTCATTAGATCCTCTTTTAGTGATGTCAATTTGAGACCTCTGAGTAGAGTCAATGGTATCATCCATAGTCTCCTGGCCGTTTTACATTTCCCAGAAAAATGCAATGGGCCACTCAGAGTAATCACCTTCTGATAGCACACAGGTAATGCTGTCCTAGATCTATACCTGCCTGGAGAGTAGGCAGAGGACCTGAAAGTAGAATGCCCAGCTCCCCTCACCCTGAAGCACAGGATGGCAGAGTTTCCAAAGGGGCTGGTTATCTTTGTTGCTCTTTACCTACATGGACTGAGAAGAGATTGCTGTATTCAGGGGATCTGGAGCAGGAGGTGCCAAGGTGGGTACTGCATGGGCAAGTCTGTGTTATCTTTAGAGACAAACGTAAAAAAACTGTTCCTATCTCAAAAGAAATTATTAGTTTTCCACAGAGGGTGTTTATTATATAATTCTATGAGTACAGGAGATAGCGACTACATCTATGATTTCATTACAGGGATCTCAAGTGAGAAGCACCCTCTACCAATGTAGGTGGCACTTTCTATTTAACCAACAGTTTTAGAGAGGGGTCTAGGGCACTGAGAGTTAAGTGAACTTAAGTTTCTTTTTCTTAGGATCAACATTACCAGGATGAACCAGAGGTAGGTCTTGAACCCAGTTCCTTCTGTCTCCAAGACCATCACATTATGGGGTTAATGATAACATCCACCTCACATTACATCACGTTATTTCTCTACAAGAGACTAAGAAACAGTTATAGAGACAGAGACACAGAGATAGAGACACAGTGACAGAGACATAGAGATGGGATCAAAATGACAGTGTCAGATGATATTTTTGCCTTAATCAAAACACTACTTCTAACAAGATGAGATTTCTCAGAGGAAGTCCTGGTGTCTTCCTTCCCTTTTCCCATCCTGTAGAGGGACCCTCCAAAGAAAAACTTACATGGTTCTGCTTTCAGAACATAACAAAGGTGTCCCTGTGGACATAGTCCAAGCAACTCAGAGGAACTTTTAGCAATATCTACAGACTATCAATGAGCCAGACCTGATAAATGTCCCCCCTGATCAACGTATGAAACATGTCCTTGATATGCACATATGTTGTACACAAATATGTATACAAAGATATACACACATAAACTCACAGTGGGGAGGAAAAGTATTTTAAACACAAATTTCTCCAAATTTTGTACACACACACACACACACACACACACACACACACACACACACAATCTTTCTGGCCTCATTCCCAGTGTTGAGTTAACTCTCTCCAGCTGTCTCTTAGTGAAATCTTAGTGGTGTCTCAATACGTACTATAAGGATAGGGTCTGAGTTAGTGATTTTGTTCCTGTCTGGGGAATCTCCCTCTGCCAATGCAGGTCAGCACCTACCTTGCAATTTATAGAGTTGCCAAGAATACAGAGAGAAAGTGACTTGCCAAGGTTATACTGATATACGTCAGAGATGGAACTTGAACCCTCATTTCCTAGCTTAGAGGCCAGCTCAATTCATTCTACCATTGTCTTTTCTTATAAGATCTAATCCTTTTACTGGCAGAAATCCCAGAAAGCTTCCAGCCTTCCCTACAACTCCTTATGGATTTGCTATGCTTCAAATTAGAAGACACTTCTGAGCCCACCCACTGAGTCAAGCCTCTGCTCTGGAGCATGGTAACTTCTAAAGAGAATGAGGTTGTTTACTCAAGATTGAGAGACGTTCCAAAAAGAAGTCTCTTTGGCCTCTAACTCTCTCTAATGATTATCATCAGGCACCTTTTCAAAGCAGGTTTTATGAAGACACCAAGTAAGCTGCTCCCTTTTAAATATGTTTTCAAGGACCCTACAGAAAGGCTCTTTACCCCCAACCCCATCCTCAAATAGCTGATATTTAATATTTCCCAGTCAGGAAATTTCTAGTAGTACAGTGGATGGAGAGCTAGTCCTGGAGCTAGGACAGATCTGAGTTCAAATGCGACCACAGATATTTATTTGCTGTGTGACCCTGGGCAATTCACTTAACTCTGTTTGTCTCAGTTTCCTCAACTGTGAAATGGGGATGATAATAGTACCTAGCTCCCAAAGCTGTTGTGAGGATCAAATAAGACGATATCTGTGAAAAGTTCTTAGCACAGTACTTCTCAAACAGTAGGAATTTATTCACTTTCCCCTCTCCCCCAAGGACAAAAACTTTTAGTCTCAAAGCATAAAGTACATTTCACATACTTTTCTGAAAGTAGACTGAGAAAGAGAAGGCACTGAGCACCTGAAAGGAGGAGGAAGAGATATGGAAACCTACTTACATTACAGGACCATAACTTCAGAATTTCAGAAATCATCTAGTCTAATCCTTCATGTTACAGATGAGGAAACCGAGAAGTTACATGTTTTGTCCAAGGTCACAGTTACTGTTACTAACAGAGATATAATGATATGTGGAGCCAGAGAGTGTGGATTTTTCTGGCATTTGTAAAGAGAGCTCCCTGCAAATGCAGTGCTATCTCTACTATCAAGCTGTTCAATTGAACTAAAATGCAGAAAAGGGAAGAAGTTTCCCTGGGAAGAAGCTTACCAGAAAAAAAAAAAAAGCTGAGAAACATAGTGTGGGGCGAGATTGTGGAAGGCCTTGAAAACCTACCTAGTCCCTTATCCTCAGATAATCAAAATAATTAGTTTTCTTTTAAACCAGACCAGCTTCTTCCTACATGTTTCTGACATGACTATTTCATATCTTAGTATATTAACAATGGACAGGTAGTTGTATCATGAATAGAGCGCTGGACTTGGAGTCGGGAAAACTTCTTCCTCTTCCTGAGTTCAAATCTGGCCTCAGATACTTATTAGCTGTGTGACCTTGGGCAAGTTCATTTAACCCTGCTTGCCTCAGTTTCCTCATCTGTAAAATGAGCTCAAGAAGCCAAATCACTCCAGCATCTTTGCCAAGAAAACCTCAGATGAGGTCACAAAGAGTTGGATAAGATCGAAATGGCTAAACAATAAATCTTAATACCAACAAAGCTTTAAAGCTTACAAAGCACTTTACATGTTAGCTCATTTGATCTTCTCAGGAACCTTATGATTTGGATATCATTATTATTAAACTCATTTTTACAGAGGAAGACACTGAGGCACAGAGAGGTCAGAAAATTTGCCTAAAGTCAGTAAAGTGTCTGAATTGGGATTGAAACTAAGGCCTGTCCTGATCCTCGCACTTTCTCCAGTATACCACCTCGATTTTTCCAGATTCTGTCTCTCGGGGTGAGTCTCCTGGCCCTTCTCTTCACAACCCTTAAACAAAATGCAGAGAAACTGAATTATCATCTGAAAAGCAACTGACAGATCCCATAAATTGCCCTTGCTACGTAAGCACTATAGAGAGGTGTCTAATAGGAAGAACCAAGGGTCTAATTTCAGCACAGGACATGTGCCCTTAGCACCTTCTAGGCAGGATGTGCCGTTCCAGGCCCTGGGGGGCGAGACAAGGGCCACACAGACATGGTCCATGCCAAGTACCATTCATGAGTCGCTACAAAAGACCCCAGTGTTTCTCACTGAACCAGGTCCACGGTCTGAATAAGTGATGAATGCTGTTAGCAACATGTTGTCCATGGAAAGCAAACTCAGAGAAATGTGAAAAAGTGAAAGGCGATGGGGAGTGGAGAGAGTCCACTTCCTGGGACCCGTGGGACAGGGCCAGCCTCCCACTAGTCCGCTGGACGCAAGCCAGGATACTTAAGAAACTGAGTTTGTGCTGTCTGAAGATATCAGAGAGAACAAACAGCCAGAGAGGGACCTTCCCCCAAAGAGACTCGGCCGGCTTTGTTTTGCTTGCCTATTGCTCAGCTAAACACAATATTTTCCCAATCTTGGGCCGTATCAATTTCTGACAGTACAATTTCAGACCGATGCTGGAGTGCATTGTCTCCTGGGCTTGCCAAGGAAATTGAGAGTTTGGTCTGGAACTGTAAATATCCTCCTGGTATTTCGATTTGTTTACTCTGAAGTGAGTTTTAACTGGGGGAAGGGATTTGTGGGACACACTGGCACCAGGTTCTTGGTGGGAAAGATCGTGGGCTGAGATAAGGGCCGGGGTCCCGGTCTGCAGACTGGCCAAGGAGGGAGAGAAAGACTCTCTATAGTTATTACGTGGCCTAAGTAGCCGTGATGCGAGACTACAATGGGGTATTCAGAAGAGCACTTGGTGGGCAGGAAGGGATTTGCAAACACAGATGATGCAGGCAGTGGTGACAGAGGCAGTGACTTAGTGGCCTAAGGGATCCATCCGCTCCTCCCCCCCTCACTTCCAGGAGCCATGGGCTTCCTGCTGGGACACAGTTCCCAAGGCCTGGAAGGTGTCTTGATAAAGAAACAAAAAGAATAAGGTTCCATTTTCCATAGACCAAGAAGAAGTTAGAGCTCTAACAAAGGAAGAATCTAATCCCATCCTGTGGACCAGCAAAGTCTTAGGAGTGGGAGTATGGTCAAGTGGATAGCGCCAGGCTTGAAGTCAGGAAGACCTGGCATTTCCTCACTGTGTGATTCCCAGACTGTCACTTAATCTCTCTGACCCTCTGTCTCCTCATCTGTAAAATGTGCATGATAACATCACCTACCTCACAGGGCTGTTGCTAATCCTGAATGAAATAGCATGAACTAAACACTAGCAATCCTTAAATTTTGACATAAATGTGAGCTATCATTATTATCCCTGGGGAAGCAGCTTGGCATAGTAGAAATAGTAACACTGAACTTCAGACTTATTCACCTTCCATGGATGTCATGAGAAAAGCTCTTTAAAGTGATTTCTAAACCATACAGCAGCATATCACAAAAGTGATTATTATTTAGAGTTTTTGTTATTTATTATTTAGAAGCAGCCAGATAGTTTAGTAGCTAGTGTTAGATTTAGTCCAAAAGTACGGGATCCAAATTCTGCTTTAGATGCTTAGTAGCTGCGTGATCCTGGGCAAGTCATATAACCTCTCTCAACCTCAGTTTCCCCAATGTAAAATGTAAATGTAAAATGTAAAATGGAGAAAACAATAGCACTTACCTCCCAGATTTGTTATGAGGATAAAATAAGATAATAATTGTATTTGTGGCTATTTAGTTGTGTCCAAATCTTCACGATCCTGAGTATAGGGGTTTTTTTGGCAAAGATACTGCAGTGGTTTGTGGTTTGTCATTTCCTTCTCCAACGGATTAAGGCAAACAGGGGTTGAGTGACTTGCCCAGGATTGCACAGTTAGTGAGTGTGTGAGGGCTGGATTTGCACTCAGGTCTATCCTGACTCCAGGTCCTGCTTTCTATCCACTGAGTCATCTGCCTCTTAAGCCACCTAGCTGCCTCAAATAATTGTATAGTGCTTTGCAAAGCTTAAAGCATTGTGTAAAAGTTAGTTATTAGTACTAGTTTTGTCACTGTTTTTGTTTCTGTTATTGGAGCATCTGGGTGGTACAATGAATAGAGCCCTGGGGTCTGGAGACAGGAAGATTTGGGTTCAAATCCAACCTCAGATACTTACTATTGAGTGACTTTGGGCAAATCACTTAACCTCCATTTGTCTCAGTGTCCTGAACAGTAGAATGGGATAATGATAGTATCTACCTTCCAGGGTTGTTGTGAAGATGAAATGAAACAGTAATTGTAAAGTGATTAGCCCAATACCAGCACATGGTAAGCACTATATAAAAGATAGCTGTTATTACAGTTTATATCATCATGTTATTATCATTTTTCATCATTACCTTGCTCAAAGTCTATCAAGAAGTATTTATGAAGCACCTATTGTGTACCAGGTCCCATACAACCAGTGATACAAGTACAACGAATGTGTAAAGTATAAGCTTACAAGGAGCTTATGCTCTAAATTTTCACTAACTTCTATCAGTCATTATCCCTATCCTCAGGAGGTGAGACTTGCCCCAGAGGTGAGATCCTTGTTCTCCTCACTCCCAGCACAACGTAATTTCCATTAAACTACACCTCCTCTCCAATCAAACAAGCAGCTTGTTGCAACTGATTGTCTTGGAATCAGGAGCTTTGTGGTTTAGAATCATGCCTCAAGGATCTCAATTAGCTTGGTGAGCCAGGTAAAGTAACCTCTCTAAACCTCATTTGCTTTGTCTGTAAAATGGGACAACAATAGTATCCATATCAAAAAACTATTGTGAAGATCAGTCAGCAAGAATTTGTTAAGTGCTAAATACCTGTCAGACACTCTGCTAGGCAAATACAAAAAAAAAAAAAAAACAGAGATGAAGATATATTTTATGTCATTGCAAACTTTAAGGTACCATTTAAATGTAAGTTATTACCATTCATTCACTCTATCTCAGTAGAAGGATGACCTCATTAAAGATAGGCAATAAAAGACAAAAGGAGACAGTCTGGAAAAGATGTATGCAGAGAATGACACACCGAGAAAGAAATGTGTGCACGTACACCCAGGCGCAGAGACACACAGGCAGAAAAAGACGTCTATGCAGATTTTTTCCAAAAGGGTATCCACCAGGTCAGATGGATGTGTTTACAGTCCTAAAGAGCCACACAGACTAGGGGAAGCACAAACAGACTGAGAGAAGGACAGATACGCACCCACGTACACGAAGACACTCATAGAAAGAAAGAAACAAAGAGAGGGAAGACAAGAACTTGAGTGTTTGCTTTGGTATTGTTTTACAACCGTCTGTCGTTCCAAAGTTTGAAATCTCTTGTTTATATTTAGTGTGGAGTGTCTTTCCCTAGAGGATATCCTGTCTGAGATTGTTATTGGCTGGTTGTTCTCAATGACCTTAAAGAAACATCCAGAGAAACTAAACAAACCCCCCACCCTCAAACAGCATGCCAAAGGAGTAGTGGGGAAGAGGGAGAAGAGGAAGAGGAGGCAACTGGTAGGAACTAAGAAGATTTCTCTACTGCTGTGACAAAGCCACTGTACCCCCTCAAAGAAGCCCCATAATTGGAGAGTGGATCTTGCCCCTAGTGGCTACCAGCCTACAAAGATCCACCTTTCTTTCACCTGAATTCTGCTTCTGTCTACACTACCCCCTCAGCCAGTCATCATAACTTATTATTGCAGCTGACTGAGCTTTGGAATCAGGAACATTATAGTTAGGATTGTGTCTCAAGGAGCTCGAATAGATTTGTGAACCCAGGCAATTTAAATTCTCTAAACCCCAATTTCTTTGACTTTGAAATAGGGATAATAATAGCATCTATACTGTAAGAGTTGTAAGGATCATTCAGTCAGTCAATCATACCTTGGTTCTATCAGTATTATCTTACACTGTTAATTTAGAGTTGGCCCCTGGCAGATGAATGACCACTGTCAGGTATGTGATAGAAAGCATTCTTGTTCAAGTCTAAATTAGGCCAGAGGTCCCGATTTTCCTGATCCACTCCCCTAGTGGAATGTAAGCTCCTCAAGAGAGGGAATTATGGCATATTCAATTTTATTCAATTCACAATATCCTGGATTTTGAGTAGTAAGAGAGTTTAGAGGCCCTCTGATCCAATCCTCTCTTTCATAGTTGAGGAAAGAGAATGCCAGAGAAGTTAAAGGCCATGCCTCTCATCACACAGGAAGTAAGTGACAGGGCTGGGTTCAAATCCAACTCTTTTGAACCTAGATTCAATATGACTTTCTATACAACCACTTCCCTTTCCATAGCATATTTGAAAATCTCAGATACTGCTTCCTTCTCCAGGAGTCATCAACAGCAACCAGAGCCAAAATGAATGGCCAAGCTGGGACACTGTCTTCTGTGGAGTCTGACCCTTTCTCAATATTATTTGAGGTGGTTTGGGATTCTGAGGTACAGTACAAGTAAAGCAAAACAGTCAGTAGAGAGAAAGTAAAGCAAGCCTTTATTGAAAAAAAGTACCCATAGTAAGAAGAAGTAGTAAAGGAGGATGGAAACAGGTCTGCTAGAAGCTCTGGGTGGAATTGACTGTGCCCAAACTGGTAAAATCCGATGGGCTGTTGGGACATTCTTATCTGGGTTGAGCAAGACAAAGCAATGGGGAAAAGCAGCAAGAGCCTGGTCCTAGGATGTAGGTCAGAGTTTGAGACTGGTGCTATCTGATATTGGTAGGAAGGTTTGGGGAATAATCAATGTCCTCGAAAAAAGGGGGAGGAGGGTTTTAGCTTTCATTTAAGGGCTTCCTTTGATAAGGTAACTTGGGGAATTTAAGCTTCCCCTATGGCTTTTTTATTTAACAGGTAGAAAAGGATACAGACCCTCAGAATAAAAATATTAAGTGTTTCCTTTCCCCTAATTATGCTAATTCACTTCACAAAAAAAAAAAAAAAAAAAAAACACAAACATTTCTTGGTTCCTTTTTCCTCATTCACCCAAAGAGAATTCTAACCCTAGAGCTAGAAGTGGCCTTAGAAGGTATCTTGTCAAGCTCTCTCATTTAACAAATGAGGAAACTGAGGTCCCCAAAAGTGGTGACGCTCCAAGCTTATGAAGGTAGTAACCATGGGATGTAGGATTTGGAATCCAGAGTTCTCTGACTCAAGCGTTGGGGGTGGGGAGGGCTTTCCACTATACCATACTTCTTGGCTCTAGATCTGTTTTTGCTTTGCTCTTCTAGATAAGAGAGATATAAATGAGCACATCATTGGAGTGAAAGTGAGGAACTCTAATTTAGACATTAGAAGAAGCTTGTTGGTAGAGTCCTGACTAAGAGGATAAATGGGTTTTTTGCTAAGGGGACCAACATGGGTGACTGACACAATTTTCTCCCACAATGGACCACCAACCCCTTATCTCGAGGTTCATCTCTAGGTCCATACTCTTGCCCTCTCAAATCCAGTGGGGATAAGGGTCAGGGCTTTTTCTCTTCCCCTGACATGACTGATAGCCCTACTCACAACTGTTCAATTCTTTTTTTCCACAAGATGAAGAAACTCCTAGTTATGCCTCTTTCCTGGCTCCAAGATTTTTGACAGCCTAAAGAGTTATAAAGGAAGACTATGAAATTGTTTTCTCTGGAGATTTTGAAGGAAGGGGCAGGTTACTGTCCTTTGGGGGATTCTGTGAGCACAGTCCTGTCAGAAGTCACGAAACAGATTAGAAAATCTCTACGTCCCCTTCACAAAGGATTGTGTATGAGATCTCTCATGTTGGGGCCAACTTAGAGAAAAGTGCCCAAAGGAGGCATGACCTAGGCCAAGAGTAAGACTGAGTGAGGCGCAGCACTGGTTGGAACTGTGTAACAGATGGTGTAGGGAAGGCAAACCAAACAGTGAGGGCTCAACTGTGAGCTTAAAAGCTTAATCCCTCCCCTGGAGAAGCTTTCAAGCTCTGAACCCAAAGCATTTCATCGCTCCTGCTGAAATGCCAAATCTTTGGCTCTGAAAACCAACTCTGAAAAGTCTTGGGGATTGTGTGACCTTGTCTCTGAAATCCAGCCAAAGTCAGGCCTTCAAGGCTGGATAGGGTTGAAGACTACAGAGAGAAGATTTGAAATGGTTCCTTGTAAGCAGAGAAAGCATTAAGTATTGCTGAACTTGGAATCAGGAAGACCTGGTTTCAAATATTGCCACATACTAACTAGGTGTGTGACTCTAAAAATGTCACAACCTCACTAAGTCTCATTTTCCTATTCTGTAAAATGAGGGGATCAGATTAATTAAGTTAATTAATTAAAATTAATTTTCTGATTAATTAAATAGCTGATCAATTAAGATAAGAGGACTGGATGATTTTTAAAGTCTCAGTTGTAGATGTGATCTTAACTCCCTAACTAGGGTCACCCTACTTCATGCTTTAATGAGATGGTTGTTTACTTTGCATCTTAAAGTGATGCATCTTCTTTAAAAAAAAAGCCAGAAACTGTAAATTGCTACCAGTTAATAAAATCAATCTCACTCTCATTCCTGTAACACCTGCAAACCTGAAATATGAGCAGTGTACTCTTTCTCAGATGCTAGAAGAGAAAGGATGAGCAAATAATGAAATGATATCAGGTCCTCTCTTATCTACACACTTGCCTTAGAAGTTCTGCAAATGGGAATTTTTTAGGCCCCATCTGACTGCACTCCAAATTACATTTATAAAAATAAGCACCCCTCCTAACACTCCCTCTCACACACACCCAGCACTATCTGCCTCCATGCCTTCAGTGGGTTGGTCCCTGGAAATGACTGGGTGCATTTAACCTATTTCCTCTTTCTGATTTAAACTTTCTACAGATCAGGACTTGAAAGTCAAAAAATTTCAGCCTGAGAAGCCTACAGTGGACTAGGCCTTGAGATTGAAGCTTGAAAGTAATCTAGAACTGTGAAATGCAAAACCATTGCATTTTAGAACTATGAGTCTCCTTCAAGCTGACTGCATCCGTGTGCATACCCCACTCAGGTCCCCAAGTGACTCTGACACCCCTCATTAGGGGTTCCCAGGCTCGTGGTACTGTTTTGATAACACCACAAAGTCTGAGCTCCTATCCCATTTACCTCTGCCAGATAGCACATGAAATCAAAATATAAGGCAATTAATAAAATTGAATAGCAAAGAAAATTACAAGAAATTGTATCCAATTTTAAGTATTTTCAACACATCTTTCAGATAGTTTTCACCTTATGGTGTCTCCCAGGAGTACTGGTTAACTCTCCTAATTTCTCTATCTACCCAACACAGTGGGGGTACCATCAACTCAATTACATAAGTGTGTTAGAAACTGGTGCTCAAAGCAAACTACATTTACTTACTTCCCCTGAATCTTGACACAGCACATAGTGAATATTGGCCTCCTGGGAGCCAGAACTCTAGAATGTCAAGGATGGTCTCCTGCTGTCTGCACACAGAGTTCTCAGCCATCACAAACTACATCTTAAAGGTCTGATTCTCAGAGCCTGTTTTCAGCATATCCTATACACAACTGCCATTTCTTCCTTTCTTTTTTTTCTTTTCAATTTTGGTACCTGAAGCTCTACACTATCACAACAACTTGTCACCACTCAAGGGGGGAATTTCATAAGCTCTTTTAAATTGAACACACTAGAAGTGTTCTTCCCCAATCAGAACAAATGGTAAGGGATATAACCTCTCTTCATATTCATATACAGTCTTGGAAATGTAATTCAGACTGCTTCAATCAATGAAGAAGGAAGGAAGGAAGGAAGGAAGGAAGGAAGGAAGGAAGGAAGGAAGGAAGGAAGGAAGGAAGGAAGGAGGAAGAAAAAAAGACCTGAATTCAAATCCAGTCTCAGACACTTATAAGCTGCTGTGACCTTGGGCAAGACACTTAATCTCTGTTTTCCTTAATCCACTGGATGAACAAATGGCAAACCACTCCAGTATCTTTGCCAAGAAAGCCCCATAGACAGTATGACCCATGGGGTCGTGAAGAGTTGGGATGCAACTAAATGACTGAATAACTCCTATCAAGAAACAACTGGATCACCACCTTCTACAAGAAGTTTTTCCTGATATCTCTAACCACTAATGACTGCCCTCCTAAACTACCACACATTTTTCTTCATTGTATTTGTTTAAAAAAAAAAGAAAAGGAAGGAAAGGAAGAGAGGGAGGGAAGGAAAAGGGGGAAAAACAGCAAGGAGGGAGGAAAGGAGATGGAAGGGAGGAAATAGATATTTATTAAATGCTTACTATGTGCCAGCGATCTGCTAAGCAACTTCCAAATATTATTTCTTTTCATTTACACAGCACAAGAACCACAAGGACCCTAAGAGACAGATGCTACTATTATTTCCACTTTACAGATGAAAAAACTGAAGGAAATTGATATTAAGTGATTTCCCTAGAGGGCACAGGGTTATTTAGTATATGAGGTTGAATTTGAACTCAGATCTTCCTGACTCAAAGCCCAGCAGCCTATTCCACATCGCTGCTTCAGTGCATTGTGAAAACAGAACACATTTATGAATATACCCTTCTACTCATTTAACCCTTTAGTTCACAGAGGCAGACACTGAGACCTGGAAGAGGGAGGTGACTTGCCCAAAGTCACCCAGCTAATTCTTCCCACAGCTGGGATTACGGTTCAGATCTTCTGACTCCTGGGCAGGTTCTCCTTCCAAAATCCTCAGCTGCCTCTATTCTGCCTCCAATCTGTTGCTCTCTTTGAATGACTGAGTATGTAACTAGAGTTAATCAAAAAGTTGAACTGTGGGCATGGCTACCATTTCGATAAATGTTTTTAAAAAATAGTTCTTGTAGATTGACACATTACTTAGAAATGTATATATCATTTATTTCTATTAATACATAGATGTAGTATTTTAAGGTTTCCACTTCTCCCAGAACTGTTCTACTTCATTGTCCCCATTTTACAGATGAGGAATTGAAATTCATAGGGGTTACTAGTCCAAGATATTAAAGCTCTTAAAGTGTCTGAGGCAAACTAAATAAAAATAAAATTGTGCAGATAGTTTGCTCTATTATAGTGGGTCATCACCAAGGAAAGAACATTCAAACTCCAAGTGACTGAATCCCTCTCCTTTTTCTTTTTCCCATTCAAAACCTTGCTCTGATATTTCAGCTGTCTTACATACTGAAAGTCATAACTAGCAATTTTGACTCCTAAGGACAGCTTTACAGGGTTCCCTGGGCAAGCAGCATGAATCGGGCTTTTTAATCAACTTTTTAAATACTAATTCAGTAGTGTGAAGACAGAATACAGGATTTAGTGAAGACTTTGATCCCTGGGTTGCTAACTGCTAAGTTCAATAGTCTCTGCTCTGCTGAAGGAAAGTGTTTTCAGCACACTCTATACTTTGACTCTCTGGGAAAAAGTCCTAATCACCTGTCGTAGTTACACTTCTCTACCCATCCCTTTCTAGTGAGATGAGACCCATCCAAATTAATAATGACAATAACAGCTACAACTCATTTCTATAGTATTTTAAGTTTTACGAAGCATTTCCCGAAGCAATCTTATTTGGGTTTGAGCCCAATAAACAGAGGTGAGACTGGAAGTACCCAAGATAGATAGGCACCCCACATAGGAGAATGTTAATTGATAGTTCTAATGGTAGGAAATTAAGCTCTCTATGGTCACTTACTTTGTGACATCACATCAATCATCACCTGGGTCTCCTAGAGCCATTCACAAAGATTGACTAAGACACTGAGAGATTATGATCTGCTTTGGCAGAAGGGGCGTTTACCCCACTAGCTTACAGCATCAAAGCAATAAGGTAAGTATAGGAAGTGGAGCAAAGAGGATTCTTCATAAACTCTATTCACTTCCTGAGAAGCTAGGCAACTGACACCAGGGGAAATGGATGATGAATCTTTTTGTGGTTTGATTTTTACTTGTTATATTACATCCTATTTTTTGTGGGGGGTTTTGTGTAAATAGTATTTTTTTTCCAATTACATTTAAAGAACATTTTCAACATTCATTTTTGTAAGATTTTGAGTTCCAAATTTTTCTCCTTCCCTCTCTCCCCTCCCCCTTCCACAAGACAGCAAGCAATCTGATGTAGGTTATACACGATTTGCATCCTTATTAATAATCAATTATGATCAATTGTCCATTTGCAAGACTAAAAATAGGTCGAGTTAAAAGGGATGTCAGAGGTCATCTAGTCTATTCCCTCTATTTTAAAGATAAGAAAATTGAAGCCCAGAGAGCTTAAATGGATTTCCAGAAGATCCATATAGTTGGCATTACTAGTGATGGGATTACAATTAATTCTGACTGGAGGGGAGGCACAAGGAGAAGATTCTGTCTAAATCTCAAGGACTCCTCTGGTTGAGGGTTTGAGCTAAATGACAGAGAATCTTAGTGACAATGACATTTAAAATAATCATATATATTATCCCCAAGCAGGGTAACAATCCACATATAGTCCGAACACATAATTCTCCCAGGTCACAATCAAGTTAAAACAGTGGCTTGTGAAACAGATTGGGTAAGTAAGAGGAAGCTTAAAGCAAGTTTGCTCCCCTTATTGCTTTCTGACCAGCTGGGTGGGGGAGAGAGGGTTGACTAAGGGAAAGTCACACACTTGGGACCAACTAGAGGGAGTAGCTCTGTTTCTGCTAACCGAAAATACCTTCAACCCTAGATAGACCCAGGCTACACAAGGCTGGGTGAGACTGATACCAGCTGGATTCAGTTAAAATTTTCATATTCATCCTCGCCTAGCAGTTAACTCCACCCATTTCCTCTGCCTCACGTTGATGTCATGTATGGCTACACCCTACCCCCACCCTACAGCCGCCAAGAAAGTTTCACTCAAATCCACTTACATTTGTACAGTGCCATAGTACAGTAATAGAGACAAATAATTTCTACTAAGAGTGAAGGAAGCAACATTTCATTACAATAGCCAAAGGAAGAATTTCCACAACAGCATTCTGTCATTTATTCTGATATTTTACTTTGCAAAACTCTCAAGAGATGGGAGTTCCTTCCTTCCTCCTGACTGTCCTCAAATCCCTCTTGCTACAATGGGAATATACTCCTTTTTTATTTTGGTTTTAGTGGGAATGCTAAAAAAAAAAAAAAAAACCAACTATAGTTTTTCATGTCAAATCTAAATCCCTTGGCATCTTCACTGACAGTGCTGCAAAGCTGACCATTCTGATGAGATTTAGAGATATTATAATTATTTTCATGGGGCAAATTTTCCTTTATTCCATCCAACTTCCCTTCCAAATCCACAAAGAACAATTGTTGGGGGAAAGCAAAGGCTAAGATTTCTAAACAAAAGCCATGAATTAGTGCTGCCAGAACTATAGGTCCACTTAGGAAGGAAGGAAGGAAGGAAGGAAGGAAGGAAGGAAGGAAGGAAGGAAGGAAGGAAGGAAGGAAGGAAGGAAGGAAGGAAGGGAGAGAGGGAGAGAGAGAGATAGGGAGGGAGGAAGGGGAGAGATCAGGAGGAATAAACAGCAGAGAAAGCAAGACAGACCTTTGGCTCTGTTTTCCTTGCTTCTCTTCATGCTGGTATGGGAGGGGGCTGCAAAGGCTGGCCTGGAAACAGAACTGAATCTTAATTGGAACAAGCTGCCTGGTGTAAAGAGGGTCACCTGCCTCGTAAGGCTCTGCACATTGTCACCAGGTCTGCCTGAAGCCAATTGGGAAAGCTCACTTTAGGGGATAATTGATTTCTCAGTGGGTGACCATAGTAATCAGGTGCCTCTGCTGATTGCCATCTTTAAGCAAAACACTCAAGAGACTGATTATTCCTGTACTTTTCCAGGAGGGGAAATTGCATTAGCAAAAGAACCCCACTCAAGCTGTTTTCTAGCCTGCAACTGTTAGTGCTGTAGTTTGTCTGCCAACCTTGAATGGAAATGAATCAACAGGGGCTAAAAAGAAATATACAATGATACCCATCCTCAAGGAGTTTAAAATCTCATTGAAGGAACAGATCACCCATGAAAATAAAAACAAAGGACACTTGTAAAATAATGTATTATGAATTTTTCTAGTGCACGTTGAATATGTGAATCCAGGACAATAAAGAGTACAAGAGTGATCAGAATGGGATGAGGTAGGGTTAATCGGGTAAGATTTCCTTGGAGAAGGTAAATCTTGCCCTAGTTTTTAAAAGATGGAAGAGATACGAATTGGTGAAGCCAAAGCAACCAGGAAATCCAGCTGCCAGGCATCAAGCATTTAATTAAGCACCTATTCTGTTTCAGGCATGGTACTAGGTGTTAGGTACCAGGTGCTTGGTGCTGGATGGGTGGGAGGGGGCTAATGACACTACAAAGACATAAATGAAATAGTCATTGACCTCAAGAGGAGGGGGCTAATGACACTACAAAGACATAAATGAAATAGTCATTGACCTCAAGATCCTTACATTCTATTGAGGGGAGACAACAAGAATGAATAAATATACACAAAACAAATTCAAGATAAATGGGAAGAGAGAAAACAGTAACATTGGCGGGGAAAGACTTCAATCATATAGGAAGACATGCAAAAGAGATCAAGCAAACTCCTTGTGGGAAACAGTGGAAAAAGCAGAACCCTAGTGGGCAATAATAACAACTCATATTGTAAAGATCCTTGTGGGGTAGCCTCAATTTTCATCTCTACCAAGATGACTCCCAGGTCTCATCTTTTTTTCCTGAGCCCCAGCTGTCTTCCGGACATCCCCACTGGTATGCTCCATAGGTATCTCAAACTCTACTGTTCAAAACAGAATTCATTTAAAAAAAATAAAAGACCCCCCCCCCCAACTTCTCCATTTCTCTTGATGGTATCTCTATAATTCTAGCCACTCATTGTCAACATTCAATTTAATCAGTCAATCCACCAGCATTCATTAAGTACCTACTATCTACATCATGAGCAACTCAGTGAATAAAGTGACTAGCCTGGAGTCAGGAAGACTCATCTTTCTGAGTTCAAATCTGACACTTCCTAGTTGTATGACCCTTGGCAACTCACTTAACCCTGTTTGCCTCAATATCCTCATCTGTAACATGAACTGGAGGAGGAAATAGTAAACTACTTCAGTATTGATAATATTTAATATAAATGTTAGACTTTAATAAGGGTCAAAGTTTGAATTAAGAAGAGCCTGGACCTAATAGTCTCCTTTGTTTAGAGGAAAACACAGATACCTGGGGTTGTAACTTCAGCTTTTGTCAAACTCTGTTAAGGCCTGTCTGTTATCTGGGTGATGGGACCTTTTCCTTATCTTGAATCGCAGAGACATGCTGCAGAAGGAAGATGCCCATAGCTTGGGATCATAAAACCCAACTGATACCACTTTGTTTGCAATGTGTTTATCTAAGAGAACTCCTTCCTCATGGCAAAATGTACTTAAGACAGTCAATTTCTGTACTAAGGCAGCCAGTTCTGATCCTGGCTCCATAGCGCTATGTAACCGTTCTCTTTATGGGGAATTGATTAATTAATTAATTAAATCATAAAATGTATGCATTTAGCCTGTTGCCTTTTCTTAACAAGTTTTCAGGTCAACAGTATCTTTGGCAAGAAAACTCCCAATGGAGTCACAAAGAGTTGAGCACAACTAAAATGATTGAACAACGACAAAATCTATGTGCAAGGAATGGAAAGACAAAAATTCAACAGTTTCAGTCCTCAAGGAGCTTACATGCTGTGCAAAAAACATGGACACATCTAAATAAATATAAACTGTGTAGAAAATAAATGCAAGCTAATTTCTTTGGGGATGGGAAAAGGCACTAACGGCTAAAGACATTAGGACAGCCCTGATGAAGGAGGTGACATGAGCTTTGAAAGAAAGTAAGGATTCTCCAAAGAAGAGGTGCAGAGGGAGGGCATTCCAGGCATGGGAAACAGCCTGTGCAAAGGTTTAGAAACAGAATGTCCTGTGAAAAGAACCCCAAGTAGGGCAATTTGACTTGATCTTAGTGTTGTATAAAGGAGAGTCATGGTTAATAAGACTGCAAGGGGAGTTAGGAACCCAATGATAAAAGGCTTTAAATGCCAAACAAATGAGCTTGATCTTAGAAGCAATAGTGATCCAATAAAGTTGCTTAAGCAAGGGAATGACAGAATCAGACTTTGGGCTGATGTGCTTTAGGAATATCACTTTAGTAGCTGTGTAGAGGATAGAGTAGAGAGGGGAGTAATTAGGTGAATACTTCTCCGATTCATTTTACAGATGATGAAACTGAGGCAAACAACGTTAAGTGACACAGAGTCACAGAGCTAGAAAGTGTCTGAGATAAGATTTGAACTCACATCTTCCTGACTCCAGGCCAGGCATTCTATCCACTGTGCCATCTGGCTGCCCTTTGCTGCCTGGAGTTTTCTCTATTTTTCTCTTCTTGCTTCCTTGACTTTGAAGGAAAAAAATATCCTTTATCTCACCTGCCAAACAAATCCTCTTAGCCCTACTGAAAGCTGTCCTAGCTGTAGGGGAGATGGTGAGAAAGGAGGAAACTCCAGCTGGGTTCCAGATGTGACCTGAGGGTCCTGGCAAGTTCAGCTCCAAAAGCTCAGGATTGTGAGCCCTGTGGGTAGACCTTCCCTGGGAAAACTCCCCATTTCTCACTTTTCAGGCCAGTACTTGCATTTCCTTTGTAAGACAGGATGGAAAGATTGTTATTTTCAGAAGCAACAGAAGGGAGTCGCCTCCTTCCCCTGGAGGGGCCAATAAACAGCTGTATTTTAATGGCAGTAACTGACAGGAACAGCTTCAGAGCATCATATTCATTGGGAAGGGGACCAGCTCCAAGCTCCCCTAATGAAGACATCCTGGTGGCTATGGACAGAGCACAGATTAGCCCAGGGACAACTGCAGAATTCCTTTTCCAAGGCACAGGCTCCCAATTAGGAATTCTGGCAACAGAATGAAAATCCCTGGGGCCGGGGGGAAAGAAGAGGATAGTGATGAGTGCAGTATAATCACTATGGACAACCCTGTTGTCACCTGACAATCTTCAGAAACTGAGAGGAAGGGAAAAAATGAAGAGGGCAGAAGACATTTTATCCTCTTTGGTATAGTCCTACCAGGAAAACCCCTGAAGGAATAGGAGGAGGGGAGATTGGGGCATAGGTAATGGGGAAAAGAGAGAGGTTGGATGCTCCTCTCATGATAGAAGATGAGCAGGGGACAAAGGGAGAAGTGAGAAAGGATCCTCATTACACAGTTCTGAATTATTCCTAGAAGGAGATGAAGAGATAAATTTGCAAAAGACAATTTGTTTCCTTCAGTTCTGGTTTTTGTATTCATTTTGAACTTAAATGTAAAAAGGAAAAAAGAACAATTTCATGTACACAGTACAACATAAAAGAAGATTCAGTGTAAACTCATGAAGGTCTGTCTCACACTGTTTACTTTTTTTGAAAAGCTATATAATAAATACTATATATCATTTTTAAAGCTACCCTGCTTTTCTGTGCTGCCTTCTAAGTTTTTGTTCTCTGTTGTGCACTTTTTTTATCCCTCCTCTCCTCCCTAGAGTAGGCTATCATTAGAAACATATATATATGTATATATACATATATATGTAGGTATAAATGCTAAAAATGAGATATGTGTAAGATATATACAGAGTAGAAGAAGGTAATTTGAAAGTGGAAGGCATGGGTTTGAGGAAAGGATGGGAATGGAGCCAGGAAAGGTCTGCTACTGAAAGTTAAGATTTGAATTGAATTTTAAAGGAAGCCAGAGAACCTCAGCGGTAGAAATGAAGGGGGCAGAGCATTCTACGAATGGGGTACAGCCATTGTAAAAACCTAGATATGGGAGGTGAATTGTCATGTTTGAGGAACTGCAAGTAGAAGATGTGACTTTGATCCAAGTCTTGAAGGAATCCAGGGAAACTAAGAGACAGAGTTGAGAAGATCATGACACAGTCTTAGGAGGAATTAAGGGGAAGTGTAAAAGTCAATTAAGATATCAAGATTTTGGAAATCCTCCCTACAGAAATGATGATTGAATCTAGGGGAGTAGGTGACAACTTCAAAGGAGAGAAGAGTCTGGGGGGATCACCCATTCTAACTGGGTAGACAATGGGTGATGATCGTGCAAAGGAGGAATGGTCTGATGAACAGCAGGAGAATCAGGAAACATCAGAGTCAAAGATGCCAAGAAAGGAAAGAGTATCTGTGAACTTTTGTGGGGAGAGAGCAGCGTGCTGGGACCAAGAAAAGACTACTAAATTTTGTATTTAAGAGATAGTTAGTAATATTTGAAAGAGTAAATTCAATTGAGTGTTGAGATCAGAAGCCAGATTGTGAGGGATGAGAAATTGTTTTTGCTTGTCCTTCATTTTCAAAGAGGACTATGACATCAGGAAGATGATATCATGACTTGCAAATGAATTGGATTTAAGTGAGGCAGGGCTGTGCAAAGTCACCAGCCTCACTTTCTCCTCCAGAGCCATCTGGATCCAGTGGCCAGATACAGATCAGGAATGACTAGAGATGGCCCTGGGGGTGAGAAGTAAATAAGTGGTGGATCAATGCAGGAAGCAAAGGTACATGACTCTTTGTAAGGGCTTGGATATGAAAGGGAGGGGAGATGTATTTTGCCTTTCTGCAGAAGACTTTGACCTTGGGAGAACATATCTTCTTATTTTGTGGCTCACTGGTAATACTTGGAGGGTGAAAAACTGATGCAGACTTCAGAGGTCACCTAGGCCAATCCCCTCACTTTACATTTGAGGAAAATGGGGTTCAGAGAAGCTGAATAGCTTGTTCAGTAAATTATTCAGCCCCTTTGCACAGGGGGTGAGCAGCAGAGCTAGGATTTGAATTCAGATCCAGCAACTCCAAGTTCAGCATTAATGCCAATGCAACAGCTTCCTTTTGGGCTTCATCTATTGTAAACTCTATTATGATATATATTATATATAATATATTATATACATTACTGTTGGTGGCACTGTCCAACCATTCTAGAGAACAATTTGGAATTATGCCCCAAAGGTTAGAGAACTGTGGGTTAGAGAATTGTGGGTTAGAGAACCCTTTGGCTGACAAGAGCTTTCATGGTTGCATAACACACTGTTGATTCCCATTCAGTTTGCATTTCACTAAAACTTTGATTACTTTTTCAGACAAATGTCTAGTTGTGCCTCTTCCATCTTGTACTTGGGATTTTTTTTTTTGCATGGAAATGTAAGACTTTACATTTATTGTTGCTAAATGTCAACTTCTTTGATTAAGCCTCATATTTTATAATTTGTGAAAATCTTTTTGAATCCTATCTCTGTCATTCATTCTAATAAACTATTCCTCTCAGTTTTATGTCAACTGAAAATTTATAAGCATACCATCTAAGCCTTTCAGCAAGTCAATGATTTTTTAAAAAATATTAAACAGTCCAGGTCTACAGATAGATTCCTGAGGCACTCCACAAAGTGATGCCTTCCAAGCTGACTTTGAATCCCTAACCATGATTCTTTGAGTTTTTCCATTCAACCAGTTCCGAATCTACTTAATGGTGTTGTCATCTTACTCACACCTCACCTTCTTTTTTACAAGAATAACTTGAGAAATTTTGTAAAATTTCTTGCTGAACTCTAGGTAAACTCTATAACATTTCCAGGCTTACATTTGAGTAAAATGGGGTTCAGATAAATTGAATAACTTGTTCAATAATGTAATATGTGTTAATAGTAACCTAATCAATAAAGGAAATAGGGTTAATCTGTCACAAACTATTCTTAAGGAAGCTATTTTGGTTCTTGGTGCTTACCCATTTCTTTCCTAAATGTTTACTAACTATATTTAACAGTACACACAGTAATCTCACCAGGAATCAAAATTAAGCATATTGATCTAATACATATACATACATACATGTATATAATATATACATGTATGTATATATACACATACATTATATATGGGTGTATAGATAGAGAGATAGATAGATAGATAGATAGATAGATAGATAGATAGATAGATAGATAGATAGATAGATTCAGGAAGGTGTGTTCTCCCAAGGCCAAAGTATCTTGCAGAAAGTCAAAATACATCTCCCCTCCCTTTCACATCCAAATCCTTACAAAGACTCATGTACACTTGCCCCCTGTATTGATCCACCACCTATTTACTTCTCTGGAACATCTCCAGTCATTCCTGATCTATATCTCGCCACTGGACCCGGATGGCTCTGGAGCAGAAAGTGAGACTGGAAACTTTGCACAGCCCTCCCCTACGTAAATGAAATTTACTTACAAGTCATTGCATCATCTTCCAGATGTCATAGTCCTCTTTGTGAACAAAGGACAAGCAACAATTTCTCACCCCTCACAATTTGGCTTCTGATCTTCAAAATGATAGATTAGATAGACAGACAGACAGACAGACAGACAGACAGACAGACAGACAGATAGATAGATAGATAGATAGATAGATAAAGAAAAAGAAGGAAGGAAGGAAGGAAGGAAGGAAGGAAGGAAGGAAGGAAGGAAGGAAGGAAGGAAGGAAGGAAGGAAGGAAGGAAGGAAAGAAAGAAGGAAGGAATACCTCCTACATATCAGGCAATGCTGTATGCACTGAATGTTAACCTTCTCCAGACCTGTCATACTCTCTAGTACTTCACGATTTTTCAAAGATCCTTGACAGATCAAGCTGGAGTTGTTTTAAATGCATGCCATATCTTCCCATTCATATATACATATGTATGTGCATGTATATATATATATATATATGCATACATACATGTATATTTGATTTTACTTTTATCTTTGCTTTAGTACAGGTATTCTTAACTTTTTTTATGTCATAAATCCCTATATTGGTCTAATGAAGCCTATGGATGCCTTCTCAGAATCTGTATATAAGTAAAAAGAATTGCTAAATTTCTGTAAAAGATTAGTGAAAATAAAGATGATTTTTTTCCCACCCAAATTTGCAGACTCCACTGGATTCCAGGGACCTCAGGTTTAGAACCCTTGCTCTAGCAAGTTATTTTTAATACAAAGAACCTATTCAAAATCATTCCCACATTGATAATCAGTCATTCCCTGTCTATTATAATTAATTTGGTTTTTGTTATGTCACTGGGCATTCAGCAAGTCCAACATTTCTGACCCTCTTCTCAAATAAACTATCTATGATATTGAGGTGTGAAGTTTCTGTATGTAACAGCTAACAATTACATAGTATTTTAAGGCTTGCAAAGCATTTTACATGTTATCTCCTTTCATCCTCACAACAACCCTATGAAGTTGGTGTCATTATTATCCTCATTTTACAGGTGAGGAAACTGATGCCAAAAGGTTACATTATTTACTTATGATCACTTGGCTAGACTCTGTCCCTTCAGCCATGTCACTGCATAGTCTTTAAGGATTTGACTTTGTACCTTCTAACTCCCAAACTTTATTTCTTTTTATTTATTCATTTGTTTGTTTGTTTGTTTGTTTATTTATTTTAGTTCTCAACATTCACTTCCATAAGATTGAGTTTCAAATTTTCTCCCCATCTCTCTACTCTCCCCACCCCAAAAACAGTGTGCAATTAGATATAGGTTCTACATATACATGCATATTAAACCTATTCCCAAACTTTTCAATTTTATTTTAACCAGTATGCGACTTCCAACACATTTTCAACCATTCTCTCCTATGCTCACCTTAGCACTGAACTTATTTAGCATTACAATGTATGTTGATTTAATTTGCCGAGATGTAGCTTAGCAACCACTTCTGGGGTTGCTGTAGTTTGCTCTCCCAGACTCCTTGAAGACCCAGGAAAGAAGTTATTAGCCCTGTTAAATGGTTCAAAATCAGAAGCAGATAGGATTTTATCAGTGCAGATGACATTAAAGAAAAAGCATCGCCACTTGCTTTGCTAAGAACTGTGAGACTTCTCCATCTGACTTGCAGCAGAAACCTCTTCTTTATGCTGTCTCCTTTCATTAGAATTTGAGCTCCTTAAGAACAGGGACCATCTCTGCTTTTCTGTTTATATCACCAGTACTTAGTACCAGGGGTAAAAGGAAAAAAGGAAGGAAAGAAAAAAGGAAGGAAGGAAGGAAGGAAGGAAGGAAGGAAGGAAGGAAGGAAGGAAGGAAGGAAGGAAGGGAGGGAAGAAGGGAGGGAAGGAAGAAACAGACTTATTAAGCATTTGCTATTGCTTCAAGCAAAAAGAAAGACCATCTAGAGAAGCTTGCATTCTAATGGGGATAGGGAGTTGAAAAGGAGTGGATAAAGGTACCCGACATGGGGGTATGATTTAATAGACTTGGGACAGGCTTTGAAGAGGGGTAGCCCATGGTGAGCAGGCCACAGGAGTAGCAGGATGATCTGAGATGAGGAAGTCTCAGGTGTTGAGGGCAGTTTCTGAATGAAACAGTAGTAGAGGCATGATTTTGAAATCCAAAAGGGAAATGAAGGCAGGCTGGTCTAGACCCTTTCACACAATGGAGGATCCCAAAAAGATTCCCCAATGGGAGAAGGGGACAGATCTTTCAGATGGATATTCCAAGGTGAGCAGGCTGTAGAGATGTAGGCACACCCCAGGTACAGAGGAGAGTTAGGTGCTTAATAAATATTTTTCATTTATTCGTTCAGTTCCTTATGTATAAAAGAAAGGATTGGCTTCTAATGTCAATTAGGCAGTTAGGTGTCACAATGGACAGGAAAATAGAGTGGGAGTCAGGAAGTTTGAAATCTGAGTTCAAATCTGGCCTCAGACACATTATATTTGTGATCCTGATCAAGTTGCTTAATGTCTATCTGCCTCAGTTTCTTTCCTCTTCTGTCAAACAAGAATAATAGCCTCTACTTCCTAGGATTATTGCAAGGATCAAATAAGATAATATTTATAAAGTGCTTAGCACAGCGCTTGGCACATCGTAGGTGCTCAATAAGTATTTGCTGAATTCAGTTGAATTGCCCTGAATTCTATTGAATTGACTCCTTTATGGAGAAGCTTCCATTTCTCCCCTGAGGAGTGGCACAGAAATTTTCTGCCAAGGCTCTGCTTCTGACTAGCTGTCCAAGGCACTGTTAGCATTAAAGCAGTCCAGCTATAGGAAGTCATCAACAGATTTTCCACACTGTACTCAGAGGACCTGGGAACTTACAAGAGAAGTGGGTAAGGGGCAGGAGGCCAGATGACATCATAAGGCTACAGGAGGCCCTGTTTTTATAACAGTTGCTGAGGGAGAGTGGTGAGGAGGAAGCTGCTGTAATGGAAAGAGCTCTAGACTTGAAACCAGGAAAACAAGATTCGCCTCCCAGCTCTCACATTTGCCAGCTGTTTGACTTTAGGAAAATCATTTCATTTCTTTGGCTTCATTTTCTTCCTCTGTATAATGAGGGGGTTGGGCTGAAGACCCTTTGTAGCTGTAACGTTCTATGATGCTTAGCACAGTTGGTGCCTAGCACACATTGTTGTTCAGGTAGATCAGTCATATCCTACTCTTTTGTGACCCCATTTGGGGTTTTCTTGGCAAATGTACCATTTTCTTCTCCAGCTTATTTTATAGATGAGGGAACTGAAGCATGCAGGGTTAAGTAACTTGCCCAAAGTCACACAACCAGTGGGTGTCTGAGGCCAGATTTGAACTCAGGAAGAGGAGTTTTTCTGACTCCAGGCCCAGCACTCTATCTGCTGAACCACTTAGCTGCCCTCCTGGTACACAGAAGACATAATAAATGTTTTTTGATTTGCTGACTTGTCACTCTGTTATGCTCTGCACTATACTTTTTGCATTGTCCCAAGGGCTTTGGGGTATGATATGATAAAAGAAGGATCTTAGCTTCCTACACTCCTTCTTCACCTCCAGAGGACAAGTTGCTTTCCATTGTAGCCTTGAAGTCTATCTTCCAGGCCTGAAATCCTTTCTAGCCTCAGCTCAGCCTCTAGAAATTCCTAGCTTCTATAAAACATTAGATCAAGTGTTAATACTTACAGAGGGCCTTTCCTGTTCCCTGGCTCTTAGGGTCTTCCCTTACCACCCACTCACCAGTTATTTAGCATTAATTCTGTATATAAAATACACATTTTTGTATCTGTTGTTCCCCAGTAAATATATATTATAAATATTTATATGTATTATAAAAATGCATACATATATGTATATAGATAGATATATATTTGTTCCCCAGTAAAATATAAGTACCTTGAGGGCAGAGGTTGCTTCATTTTTGAATCTCCAGTGTTTTACAAGATTCCTTGACTATTCTGTAATATTTTCAAATCTGATGTATAATTTCATTGCCTACAGGGAACAACCAATAAAGAAATTTCATCTGTTAGTGTATATAACAGTAGCTAATCAAATAATAACTAGCATTTTTATGGCACTTCAAGGTTTGCAAATATTATCCTATTTTGTCCTCAAAACAGCCCTGGGAGGTAGGTGCTATTGTTTCTGTTTTACAGATAAGAAAGCAGTCTGAGAGAGAATAAGTGACTTAGGGTCACACAGCCAATAAAGCATCTAAAGCAGAAATCTGAAATCAATACTTCTTGACTCTGAGTCAGCACTCCAGCTATCATGTTCTTAGAAATTCTTAATTTTTTAATTTTTTTATGCTATGGACCCCCTCCTTGGAATAATGGTTTTAAATAATTGAAGGAAATGCTACATTTCAGTTAGAAGTTAGTGATAATTAAGATGTATGCTTTTCCATCCAAGTTCACTAACTCCCCTGAAATCTATTCATGTACCTGAGGTTAAGATCTTTTATAGAGACTGAGGGCACTGAAAAGTTAAGTGATTCCCCAGTTACTGGCCACTCCCATCAAGACCCTCCCTAAACTCCTCCTCTAGTCAACCCAGACTACTTGGTCACCCCTAGATCCCTCCCTCAATTTTTCTGTATATAAAATCCATCTTTGCTCCATGACAGTGCTCAGATTCACTCTGGCCCACTTTTCAACACAAGCATCACAAAGGTTCAGATTCCTTAAGTCTATCCAATAAGGCAGATCTCTAATAAACTTTATTTGTCTTTGGCTGAAAAAAATAAATAAATAAAGTGACTACCAGTTTGTGGCAGAGAATATAGCTGAGATCAGATCTTCCTACTTCCCAGACTGGCTTTCAGCATACTGTACCAACTACTACCTCTCAGGTATTTAGTTGGTTGCTTGTTGTCCTTCCTTCTCAAAGAGGACCAAAATGACATCATTATGTTAAAGTCAAGGTACAAAGCATCCAGCTGTAGCTGATAAGCCCAATACAAGCTCAGAATGCCCTACCACGGATGGGACACAAGTAGTCCATGTGAACATTTGGGGTGGATTCTCTAAATTTGCACATTTCTTGTTTCTTTTGAGCTACTTCAATTCTGCTTTACTCATAGAGCACATCTTCTTTGATGAAGGTATGCCTTGCTGGGTGGTCCTGTGCCAGTGTCTCCCATGTCATATAATCAGTTCCAAAGTTCTTTAGAGAGACCTTGAGAATGTCATTGTATTGCTTCTTCTGACCACCATGTGAGCACTTGCTTTGTGTAAGTTTTCCATAAAATACTCTTGTAGGCAAGCATACTCCCTCACTCAAAACAAAGTCAAGGGCAAGTCATGTCATTATTTCTCTGATGGCATGGTCTTCTTCGGCAACGAAGGACAAACACACACACACATCTGGCATTCAAACTACCTCCTAGGTAGTTATTACTATTAAATACCTAGTTATGTTCAATAGATACCTAATAAGTGGTTATGGAACAGAATTTTACTGGGTTGAATTGAATTGATCTGAAATGTTCAAGATGCAAGCCAAAGTAGTACTTCTAATAGGAAGGAAGGATTATGGCATTTCAATCAGGTTCTACCAGCAAACCATTGACCTGAATCCTAACATGCTCTCTGCTGCGGTAACTATAGTCTGATCTGCCTGCGTATCACCACTTTGACTACCACCCATGCCATTAAGCTGGATAGATATGTCAAGGGCTACAATTCCAAGGTCACTAGCAACATGGCTCTGAGTAAATTCTTGGCAACATTGTAGTACCATGAAATGGGAAGTTCAGTTGGGGAAAGGTGAAACTCAAGGACAAAGACACCAAGATGACCTATTAGCAGTATGAAGAAATCATGAAACAGAAAGTGTCTCAGAATAATGTTACTAGCCATAAGTGTAAGCACTCAGTCATGGACTTCTCCAATGCCCAGAGCATCATCATCCAGGAGTAGAACATCAGATTCAAGCTTGAAATCAGTTAAATGACTGTCACCTTCCTAAAGGATCCCATGCAATTATACAGAATAATTTTACAAAAAGAGCACCTACCTACCAGATTTTGGTACAAGTGAAAGAAGCCTTGTCAAAGTTGCCAAGTCTTACCATTTCTACTTTCACACTTCTTGGGTTCAACCCCTTCTCTGCATTGACATAGCTACCACCTCAATTCAGACCCTCATCACCTTTCTCCTAGATTATTGCAACAGCCTTCTATCTGATCTCCATGCCTCAAACTTTTTCCCCATTCCCTCTGGTTCATCCTCCAAACTACTTCCAAAATAATTTTTCTAAAGTATAGATCTCACCATGTGACTGCCCTACTCAGTTAACTCCAATGGCTTCCTGGTGCCTCTGGAATTAAATATCAACTTCTCTGTTTAGCCTGGAAAGTTCTGCAACATCCTGGCCCCAAATGTATCCCTTAAACCATTACTAATAAACTGAAGGGCAATAGGGTTCAGACCTGTGATCTCAGTGACAAAGAGAACTCCCCCTGCCAGTGTAGATTGGCGTCATCTCTTGAATTTATAGTTTTAGAGAGTTGTCTAAAGAATAGAAAGGTTAATGGATATGTCCCAGTATAACACTAACAGTATGGTAGAGTGGGACTAGAATCTAGATCTTCCTGGCTCAGGCCATTGAATTGTTCTCTAACTTAACTTTTGTGCAAGCATCCACCCTACAGGAGAGGAGGATGGGTGTTTTGCAGATCTAGGTTAAATCAATCATCAGAACTATAGTCTGTTGATTGTTCCCCCCTTGTCCCCATTAAATTAACTTAGTAATAATTTCCTGACTGGGGAAGTAATCACCTAGCTTAACGTTCCCAGGTTTCCTCCCTCCTTTTTGCTGTTAGTTTTAGTCTTTGTTCTTTTTCTTCCCCTCACCAACCACCCCCCTCCTCTTTGCCCCCCTATCTGATTTGGCTTTATGACAATGCTCTTGTTTCCCGTAGTCCTCCTAACTCTGTCTCCTTGGAAACATCAGTTGACTAATACTTAAGTGAACAGCTGGCTCAAATCACAACTTTAAAATATGCATCGTCAAATGCCTGTAGCCACCCTGATATTGGATTAGAAACACAAAGAGGTGAAACGAAATCAAATGAGGTGCTATATATATAAAGCACTTTGCAAGTATGTCATTACTAGAATTATTACAAAAAGTTAAAGACTTTGATATTCACTTCCCTAAGAATCATATGGGAAACATAAAACATTCCTTTTGGATATAAAATAGTCTAAAGACAACAGTTTCCAAAAAAGAGAAATGAGGAAAATATTACCTATCCCACTCCTTTGCAGAGGTAGGAGGTCCATGAGCACTATTCATTGCATATGTTTTCAGACTTTCTTCTATGCACCAATTTTGCTGGGATTTTCCTCTTCTTTTTCATTAAAATGCTGTTATGTGAAATGGCTTTCTGGGAGAGGGAGAGATGAGATACCAGGAGAACTTCTGATGATGAAGAAAACAAAAGATATAAATGAAAATTTGTTTAAAAATAAAGAACAGCTTTCTAAAAGGTCCCATTTCCACAAGTTCACAACTTGCAGAGGGAGTCTCCAGTTCTGAGGAGCTTCTTTCTCCCATTCACTATACAAGGAGAGAGTATTTCTTAATTTTTAACAATCTGGGACTAAGGAACCTCAGTTTAGTTATCAATTACTGATTGTTTACTGTATGTAAAACACAATGCCAAACACCAGAGATAAAAAGATTTAATTTTTAATGACATAGTTTCTGCCCTCAAGGTGCTATATTCTCCTGAAGGAAATATAGCTTATATCCAATTAAGCATTCAACATGGTATATGAAGGTGGGAGCTAGAAAGCAGAAATCTAGATAATGTGCTCTAAGAAAATTTGGGGAAGCAGAGAATCCTGAGAAAAACCAGACTCAAGAAACATCCTCCACAAGTACAAAGCCCAAGGGTTTTATTGCTCACTCACAAGAGTTATCAATCTCAGACCAGTTATAGTCATCTTTCATATACAGGGCAGTACCTTTGGGGGTCAATTAAAGGTTTTCACGGATAGACGGTGACTCCTAGAATTTGTCACTCCCAAAAGGCCCTTCAACCTGACAAAACAAAGTTCTTGGTCCTTCAGAAACTTTTTTCAACATGCTTACCAAAGACCATATGCCACAGGTAACAAACTGGTGATTATTTGTGACAAATCAATACTCCATTTTGGAACTAAATATAAGGGTCATAACACCTGATGTTGTATCCTCAGGAACTAGAGGTATGAGTTAACACATAGTGATGGGAAGTTTTGAAAAGAATAAAGAAATGAAAATGAGAGGGGAAAAAGACAATGGTTCATGTGTCTAGGATGCTCCGGAGCCACATCCATCTTCTCAGGTTGTGGTATCATCCTTCTGAGTCAGATGCATTGGGATTATTGAAATCCTATGATATCTCTATACCAAGAAGGCTCCAGTCAGGAGTTGAAGGAGAGAGACAGGGTGACTTTAGGTAACAGCAAGCAAAGGATAAATAATGTTCATGGAACATGACTCCTTCACTGTGGCTTACCAACACCAAGGAGACTTTTATTCCCCTTGACAATCAAATGAATCAATTAATTTAAGTAACAAGTAACCTTTTCCAAGTATGACTCTTGTTTCCATGCCTGGCAAAGAACTCAGTGCATAACTGTGCCCGTGACTGCGACCACAGAAGTGACTAATTTCTGGTCTCTCTCAGCAGTCCTCAAAGTGATCAGCTCTGGCAACTGAGGCATAAAAGAGGTATCATGTTCTGCGGTCATTCAAGGGACAATTTCTAGGAAAATATTTTTGGGGTCTCTGGGCTGACCTCCAGGCTGAGGCCAAGCTTCAGAACAAAGACTGGCCTGGGTTAGGGAGGAGATGCTGTGGTTTTCTTGGAGCACTAGGTGGGTTGAGAGTATTTCCTTATGATTTATTTTACTGCTATTTCAATGCTTGCTATTTTGATTAAATTTTCTTGGTTTTGCAAAATTATCTATGATGTGAAATATAAGTGATTTTTAATGTCTGGATCTCAAAAAGAAGTTTCCAGTGGGCGAGGGCTAAGCAATTCTTGGAAAGGAAGAGGACGGCAGTACTAAGAATATCACTCACCTCCTTCCCACATCCACCTCACACACACAGCAAAGGTTAATATCGCCATAGAAGAGCATGAGCATGGCCTGTTTTCCTCCTGTAGGGGATGGCTAGTTAAGCAAGCTTCCCTTTTGCTGGACATTGTTCTTCCTTTTGCCTTCAGTAATTGACAGCAGATTTAAGATCCGTCCATCAACAAGCATTTATTAATGTACTATGTACTATGCACAGGATCATTGGACCTAGAGTTAGAAGTGGCTATAGAGAAGACCTAGAATGAATTCTTCACATGACAAATGGTGAAATTGAGGCCCAGAGAGTTGTCCAAGATCACACAGAAAGTGTCAGAATCAGCATTTACACTCAAGTCTTGTGACTATAAATCATACTACTTTTTCCGTTACACCATACTGCTTCTCCAATCATCTCCAATCCTTTGCTGTAGTGCACATTTTGATAAGTAGTGGTTAAAAACTGGCTGCTCTTAGAAAATGATAAAAATCCTACTGGACATCACTACTCTAGGCACACTATTTGGTTGAGAAGAGAAAATAAATCAGTTTTCATTCATTAGAGAAGGCAAGGAACTACCAATCACACTCTATTATTGTGGGCTAATGACTGAGCTTCTAGTCAGGAAAGATGTGCTTTAGATTATAGAAGAATAGAATGTTAGATGGCTAAAATAAAAATGTGCTTTGCATGACTTCACAAATATAATGAGTATCACATTGTTTGCCTTTTCAGTGGGTGGAGGAGGGGCTGGAGAAAGGGAGAGAATTTGAAACTCAAAATTGTTAAATATGAGTATTAAATAAACAAAAAAGGTTTTTAAAATAGAATGTTAGAACTGGAAGGATTCTTACAGACCACCTATTTATTCTAATGCAAACTTCATCTTTTTTCATAGAAGAAAACAAGGCCCAGAGATAGAAGAAGTGAGTTTTCCTATATTGCAGAGCTAAAATGTTGTTCCTCCTTCCTTTTCTCTATGTCTCCCTCACTCCTTTTGCTCAACGTGTATGTGACAAACCATTTTCAAAATGTTTGCATCTTTCTAGTAAAGTTGTTCTGGACTGTATAATAATAACTGGCTTTCATACAGTCCTTCAAAAAGACCATACATATATTATCTCATTGGATTTATTAAGATTTATCAGCCTTTACAGATCCTGTTGATTACTGTCTATCAACCCCCTGGCCATTCTCCCTCCTTTAATACATGATACTGCCAACACCATGGGGCAAGCCTTCAACACAAGTTGGGCTACTGCAGTAGCATCTTGGTCGGTCTCTTTGCTTCAAGTCTTTCCCCTCCTCTCTGTTCTCCACTCAGATGTCAATGTGATCATCCTAAAGTGCAGGTGTGACCATGTCACCCCCAACTCCGGTAAACTCCAATAACTCCCTGTCACCTCTAGAATCAAATATAAAATCCTCTGTTTGGTTTTTAAAGCCCTTCATAGGCTGATCCCTTCCTAACTTTTCAATCTTCTTTTTTACCTTACTCCCCCTCCACCTACTCATTTTTCAAACAAGACATTCCATTTCACAACTCTGGATATTTTCACTGATTTTACTCCATTCCTAGAATTTTCTATTTTCCCTGGCTTCTTTTAAGTCTTGGCTAATATCCCGCCCTCTGCCAGAAACTTTTCCTGGACCTCTTTAATGTCTTTATTCTGAGTTTATAGCTAACTTATTTATTAAAATGTTAAATATATATTAAAATATGATAATATTTTGTTGTTCAGTCATTCATTTGTGTCCAACTCTTCCTGACTCCATGGACGTTAAAGAATGCCATACCCTTCTATCCTCCACTATCTCTCAAAGTTTGTTCATTGTCTCTTTGACACTATCTATCCATCTCATCTTCTGTTGTCCCCTTTTTCTTTTTCCTTCAATCTATTCTTACATCAATCATTTCCAATGAGTCCCATCTTTTCATTATGTAGCCAAAGTGTTTAAGCATCAGCTACAGTACTTGACCTTCTGATGAATAACCAGAATTAATTTCTTTTAAGTATTTGATTGATTTGATCCCCTTGCTGTCCAAGGGACTCTCAAAAGTCTTCTCCAGTGCCACAATTCAAAAGCATTGATTCTGAGGTGTTTAGCTTTCCTTATAGTCCAACTCTCACAGTCAAACACTGCTACTAGAAAAGCCATAGCTTTGACCATATGGACCTTTGTTGATAAGGTGATATCTCTTCTTTCTATTATATTGTCCAGATTCGCCATAGCTTTCTTTCCAAGGAAAAAGTATCTTTTATAATAAAATAATAAAATTATTAAATGTATATAGGTTTTTTAAAATAAATTTTGAGTTCTTCAAGGGTAAGGACTATTTTGTCTTTCTTAATATTCTCAACCCATAGCTATTGTTGTTGTGTTTGTCCTTTGTTGCTGAAATAACCCATAGCACCGAGCTTAGAACATAGTAGGTGCTTAATAAATGTTTATTCACCTGATTCATCATCTGCAATTTGCTTCTGCATGAACCACCTTCCAAATCGGAAAGCCTTTACTTCCTTACCTTTTCCTCTTAGAATCCTCAGTTTCCTTCCAAATTCACCTCAACCACCATCATTTGCTTGAAGTCTTTTCTGGTTCTCTCAGCTTCTGGTATTTCTCCCCTCCCCCATGATTACCTTGTTCATGCTTTATGTACACCCATGTTGTCTCCTCTGTTAGAATGGAAGCTCCTTAAGGGCAGGGACAGCTTTGGTTTTGTCTTTGTATCCTCTGCCTGTCCTAGTCCCTGGCATTTAATGCTTTCTTAATTATTACTTGTTGATGGATTATTACTTGTTGAAGATAAAACATTACTTGACAGAATCTAAGTTCCAACCTAGGTCTTTTCTCAGTCCTGTGCTCTTTCTACCACATCACAGCTTCCCCCAAGGCACTGACCTTCACTGACTTGAGAAAGAGAAGAATCTATGGGCTTTGATGTGACATTTCTGGACCAAAAGACAGGACAGAATTAGGTAAGTGAGGATACTGTCTTGGCCCCTGGTTTCCCATTTCTTTCACATTCAGGGGTTTTATAACCCTGAATTTCCTTTTTTCTTTTAGGAAGGAAAATGAACCAATTTCAATGGGAGCCTGGCCAATTGTGTGTGTGTTCTTCCCGACCTGGGCAGTTCCTTGATGAATACACATTCTTATCTCTTGGGAAAAGCTACATTAATTAAGTCCAGCTGGTGGACTTAGACAGCCTGTTCAAGGAACTGGCCTCACTTCACAGCACTCATGACATGGGAGTGACCTGCAGGGTAGTGGCAAAAGGGAGATGAAGGAGCTAGATGTGGAAAGGAGAAAATCATCCTCCCCCCCCTCCCCGTAAGCTCACAAAAGAACTTTGAAGCTTTGAAAGGGGAGTGGTGCTACTGTGGTATATTCTTATGTATGGCTTTCTTCCCTTCTTTCCCCATCCTCCACCTCCCCTTCAAAAAAAAATTCTTTTTCTTCTCCTTTCTCCTTTTCTTGATTTTAGTGATACCAATGTATCTCCAGTTATCCACTCACAAAATGTGGGAGTTGTTTTGACACCTCCTTCTCCCTTGCCTTCTCACATTGCCAATTGCTGTGTATTCTGCTTCTCCAATGCTTCTGCCAGAAGTCCCTTTCTGACTGCTCCCAGCCCTAGTTTCACGGTTGGCTAACATCTACAAAACAAAGCATGGATTACAAAGAGTTAGTATATGACTTCATCAAGAACAGGTCATACCACACTGATTTATTTCCTTTATTGAAAAGTTAATTAAACTAGTAGATTAGGGGAATTCTGTGGATATTGTTTACCTTGTTCTAAGCAAAATTTTTGGTAAAGTATCTCCTACTCTTCTTAGGAAGAAGAGTGGAGAGATATGGATTAGATGATAGTCTAATTAGATTGAGCATAGATTGGATGGCCAGATTCATTCAAGAGCTGTGAATGATTCACATCCTAGTAGGAGGTCCCAAGTGAAATATCTTAGGGGTCTGTACTTGCCCCTGTTTTACTTAAGATTTTTATCAGTGACTGTAGTACAGTCATAGACTATGTGCTCAGCTGACTTGTCAATGACATGGAGCTGAAAGGGATAGTTAACTTAGTAAATAAGAACATCAGAATCTGAAAGGATCTAGGCAGGATAGAGCATTGAGCTAAATCTAATATAACAAAATAAAATAGTGATAAATGCAAAACTTTACACTTGGGTACAAATAATCAATTTCACTAATGCAATAATGAGGGAGGTATGGTTAGTCAATCAGCAAATATTTATTAAGCATTTAGTATGGGCCAGGCATAGTAGTTATTTTGAAAAGGTATGAGTTAGCAATGGGACAAGACAGCCAAAAAAACTAGTGCAAGCTTGGGCTACATTGAGAGGCATGTTTTCTGGGAAAGGGAAAGCAATACATCCCACTGTACTTTGCCCTTGTCAGATGTCATCTGCAGTGTCTTGTTTTATTCTGGGTACCACAATTTAAGAAGGATATTGATAAGCTGGAGAGTGTCCATAGGAGGTCAACCAAGCTTTTAGCTCCATGTCATATCAATCATTCAATCAAAAAACATTTATTAAATATGAAGCATATGCCAGGCGCTAGTGCCAAGAACTGGGGGAAGATGATGATGATGAAGATGAAGATGAAGAAGAAGAAGAAGAGAAAAGGAAGAAGGAGAAAAGAAGAAGAAAGATGAGGAGGAGGAAAAGAAGAAAGAGAAGAAGAAGGATAAGTCCTTGATCAGATGGAGCTTGCATTCCAATAGTCTAATGAGGGACATACCATGGGTATATGATCTTTGTTGTTCAGTCATTTTCAGTCATGTTCAATTCTTTGTGATCCCTTTTAGGGTTTTCTTAGCAAAGATACTGAAGTGGTTTGCCATTTCCTTTTCCAGCTCATTTTACAGAACCAGAACAACAAAGTGGCCATATAAATGTCTGCTCTCATCTTACAGGCATGTCGCGTAAGGATCAAATAACGTGATATAGGAAATGATGATTTGAAAAATTACTATCATTGTTGACCTATAGAAACAGCAAAGTGATACAGCAGAGTGAGCTCTGGGCTTGGAGTCAGGAAGACCTGCATTGAAATTCTGCTTTAGATCGTTACTAGCTGTGTGAACCTAAGCAAATCATTTAAACCTCAGTCTGATTCAGTTTCCTTATCTGTCAAATGAGCACAATAATTGTATCTACCCTAATGGGTTGTTGTGAAGATTAAATGATATAATATACATAAAATGGTCTGAAAACTTTAAAGCCCTATATAAATGCTAGCTACAATTATAGTAAGACAGCTAGGTAGCGCAGTGGAAAGAGTGTGGAATCTGGAATCAGAAAGACTCATCTCCATGAATTCAAATCCAACCTCAGATATTTATTAGCTGAGTGACTCTGGGCAAGTCAATTAACCTTTTTGCCTCAGTTTCCCCATCTATAAAAGGAGCTGGAGAAGAAAATGACAAACCACTCTACTACTTTTGTCAAGAAAACTGCAAAAGAGGTCATGAAGATGATAGGTGCAGGACATGACTGAAAAACAAGAATTACAGCAAGAGAATTATAGCAGAGAACAGCTTCTGAAGGGTTTCTAAAACAAAGAATAAAAAAGAGGGAGCATTACAAAATCTTGTTTCTACAAATTTTAGCATAATGATCATAGAATTACTACCCCAAATACCCAAAAGGGATGCTGTACTATAAGGGAAGTCTGAGAATTTATTAATTACCCAACAGTCAAACAAATTTTCCTGAACTCACTGAACCAAGATGGCAGAGTAAAAATAGGAACTTGCTTCAGTTCTCTCTCAAACCCTGCAAAATACCTGTAAAAATGACTCTAAACAAATTCTGGAGCTGCAGAACCCACAGAATGATGGATTGAAGCAAATCTCCAGCCCAAGATAGTCTGGAAGGTCAATGGGAAGTGTCTATAGCACTGGGCTGGGAGTGGTGGACAGTCTAGTTTCTGCTGCACTGGCACAGACAGAGCCTGAGCTGGCCTCAGGTGATTGAATCACTGGCAACTGGGGCAGTTTCCAGACTTCTCAATCCTAAAACACCAAGGATCACTTGGAAAATCAATAGGAAAAGACTGCTGGATCTGTGTGAGAGAGTTGAGTGGTCAGGCCCCAGGCTCAGAGCAGCAGAGGAGCCTGCAGCAGCCACAGCAGCAGTAGCAATGGTAGTGGCTATTTCTGGAGCTTTAGGCCCACAGATTGTGGGGGGATCAAGTAGCTGATAGTACATCCCGCCACCCCCACTGGAAGCAAAGAACTACCCTGACAAAGAGCTCAAAAGTCAAGTAATTGGCTGGGGAAATAAGCAAACTCCAGGAAAACAATCAGACTATGTAATCTTACTTTGGTGAAAGGAGGACCAAAACATACAAAAAGAAGAAGACAACAAAGTCAAATCCCCTACATCCAAAGTCTCCAAGAAAAATATTGATTAGTCTCAGGCCTTTGAAGAGATCAAAAAGGATTTTGAAAATCAAGTAAGAGAAGTGGAGGAAAAATTTGGAAGAGAAATGAGAGAGATGCAAGAAAATCAAGAAAAACAAGTCAACTGCTTGCTAGCGGGGACCCAAAAATGCTGAAGAAAGTAACACTTTAAAAAATATACTAATTCAAATAGCAAAAGAGGTCCAAAAAGCCAATGAGGAGAAGAATGCCTTAAAAAGCAGAATTGGCCAAATGGAAAAGGAGGTCAAAAATTTCACTGAAGAAAATAATTCCTTAAAAATTAGAATGGAGCGGATGGAAGCTAATAACTTTATAAGAAGTCAACAAATTATAAAACAAAACCAAAAGAATGAAAAAATAGAAGATGATATGAAATATCTCATTGGAAAAATCACTGACCTGTAAAAGATCCAGGAGAGATAATTTAAAAATTATTGAACTACCTGAAAGCCATGATCAAAAAAAAGAACATAGACATTATCTTTCAAGTTACTATCAAGGAAAACTGCCCTGATATTCTAGATCCAGAGGATAAAATAGAAATGGAAAGAATCCACTCATCACCTCCTGAAAGAGATTTCAAAAGAAAAACTCCTAGGAATATTGTAGTCAAAATTCAAAGTTCCCAGGTCAAGAAGAAAATATTGCAAGCAGGTTGAAAGAAACAATTCTACTATTTTGGAAACATGATCATGGTAACACAAGATCTAACAGATTCTACATTAAGGGACAGAAGGGGTTGGAATACGATATTCTAAGGAGCTAGAATTAAAAACAAAAATCACCTACCCAACAAAACTGAGTATAATACTTCAGGGGGGAAAATGGACATTCAACGAAATAGAGGATTTTCAAGCATTCTTGAAGAAAAGATCAGAGGTGAATAGAAAATTTGACTTTCAAATGCAATAATCAAGAGAAGCACGAAAAGGTAAATAGGAAAGAGAAATCATAAGGGACTTACTAATGTTGAACTTTTTACATTACTACATGGAAAGATAATATTTGTAACTGAGTTTTCTCAGTATTAGGGTAGTTGGAGGGATTGTATATTATGCATACACACATACACACATATACATATACATAGATGGAGGAGGGGCACAGGGTGAGTTGAATATAAATGGATGATATCTAAAAAGAAATTAATGGATGAGAGAGGAATATATTGGAAGAAGGATAAAGGGAGAAATAGAATGGGATAAATTATCTCCCACATGCAAGAGGCAAGGAAAAGCTTTTACAATGGAGGGGAAGAGGGGAGAAGTGAGAGAGAATGATTGACTCTTACTCCCACTGGATTTGGCTTAAGGAGGGAATAACATGAACACTCAATTGAGTATCTTACCCTACAGGAAAGTAGGGAAGAAGGGGATGGGGGGGGAGGAATGATTGAAGGGAGGGCAAATGGGAGGAAGAGTAATTAGAAATAAACACTTTTGAGGAGGGTCACAGTCAAAGAGAGAATAGAATAAATGGGAGGCAGGATAGGATGAAAGGAAATATAGTTAGTCTTTCACAACATAACTGTTATAGAAGCGTTTTACATGACTACACATGTATAGCCTATATTGAATTGCTTGTCTTCTCAATGGGGGTGGGTGGGGAGTGAGGAAGGTAGAGAATTTGGAACTCAAAGTTTTAAAAATGAATGTTAAAAATTGTTTTTACATGCAACTGGGAGATACGATATACAAGCAATGGGGTATAGAAATTTACAAGAAAATAGAGGGGAAGGGGATAAGAGAGGGGGTGTAATAGAAGAGAAGGCAGATTGGGGGAAGGGGTAATCAGAATTTATGCTGTCCTTGGGTGGGGGAGGTTGAGAGATGGGAAGAAAATTCAGAACTCAAAATCTTGTGGGAGTGAATATTGAAAACTAAAAATAAAGTAATTAAATCTAAAAATAAAATAAATATTTATTGACTCATCAAGAAGGGAAAGTTGTACTCAAAGGCATAGTAAAGATAATAATACTGAATTTTTTTCCTGAACCACAAGTTTGACCAAGTTACTCTAATGTCAAAAAACCTTTGGGGGAATCCATATTTCTCTAGGATTAATTAATCCTCCAACTCAAATACCACCTGCAAACTCCTCAGGTTGATTTTTAAAGCCCTCCAACATTTGCCTACAGCCTACCTTTCCAGAGCTATTCACATGATTCATCTTCATATAGGCTATGTTCTAGTCATACTGGCCAACTGCCAACCTCTGAATCTGTGCCTTTGCTTAGATGGATCCCCTATGCCTGGACTTCCTCCCTCCTCACTTCTACCTTTTAGAATCCTTAGCACCTTTCAAGGATCGTCTCAGGAACCTCCTCTTCCAGGAAGCGCTTCCCAGTTATCCAGAGTTTTAGTGTTCACTCCCCTCTCTCCTCAAATTGTCTTGTACTTACTTATTTTCTTAAAATAATGTGTATATGTGGTAAACTATCCCCCTAGTAGAATGTAAACCTCTTGAAGGCAGACACTGCTTTGTTTTAAATTTTTTTAATCTATGGAACTTTTAATTAATGGAATAAAGCAAGCATTTTCATAACAGTGTAATAAAAATATGATTGTGCATGAAACTGCAAATCTACTTTGTACAACTTGCTATCCCTTTCAAATATGCAGCAAAATTATTATGTAAATTTCTTTTTTTCTATCCTCTCCCACCCTGTCATAGAGATGGCCACCATTAGACACAAATAGGTGTGTGTATATGTGTGTGTGTATATGTGTGTGTGCGTATGTGTGTGTGTGTTTACAGAAATATATATATATATATACACACATATATGTAAGTATGCATAGGTAAAATTATTCTTTACATACTTCTACTTACCGGTTCTTTCTCTGGATACAGATGGCATCTTTCTTCATATGCCCTTTGTAGTGAATTTGGGTATTCGTAATGGTTAAAATGACTTATTCACTGAGAGTCATTCTTTAAACAATATTGCTGTTAACCTATACAATGTTTTCTTGGTTCTACTCATTTCACTCTCCATTATTTCATGCAAGTCTTTCTATGTTTTTCTAAAATCGTTGAGTTCATCATTTCTTATAAAACCATAGTATTCTATCACAATCATATACCACAACTTGTTTAGCCATTCCCCAGTTGATGGGCATCCCTGCAATTTCCAGTTCTTTTACCACCACAAAGAAAGCTGCTATCGCACTGCTTTTTTAAAAATTCATTAGCATCTTAAATTGTTTGAGGGGATTTTCTGGGAATTCCCTATCCTAATATAATCACAGTCCAGTCTGTATCCTCTCCCTATCCTAGGAGGTCTTCTTCATCCTGAAAAGCAACTTGGAGCATCTTTGTTTTTCTATGCCAAGCATTCCATTTGTCAATAACACCGGACGTGCAATGTTTGTGGTTGGTTTAGGATTGTTCACACCCATTGTCTGGGGCTCCAGTCTATCCTGAAGGATAAAGACAGACATTGCCTGAGGCTAAGAAAAAACCCAAAGCTCGAGGTAAAACTGCTAGAGGAGTGAATAAATTTAATGAAACAATTTGTCTGGTACTAAAGGACAATTGGGCTTCTGTGGAGTCTACATGAAATCCTGAAAATAAGGGTCATAAAGTAAACCAGGATATCCCCAGATCTGCACTCATTGTTGCCTCTGACAGGTAAGCCAAAGTCTATTAAAATCTGTTCTCTTGGGGAAAAGGGCAGTTTATGGTGAGAGACACTGCCAAAACAGCCCAGAAAGTCTTTATTGCAGGAGTCCCACTTCAAAGTCCTGTAACTTCAAATTTTGTTTTTGCTACAGCATTCAATCCAGAGAGGACACAGAGCTCAACGACTGAAATTCCTCTTTTGGAAATAAGAAGAATTGAACATCTGTTAAAGGTTAGGGTCAAACATATAAATGGGGAGGGGGAGCAAGAATGAGTGCATTGAGCCACTGCATCTGTGACGTCAATGGCTGGTGGGTTTGGACAGATTCTGCTCTCATGTATCAGTCAGGGACCTATTAATGTTATCCAGCACTGCTGTGTTTATGTGGAAAATGCAAGGCCAGGAAGTCTCCCTTCATTGTGAAATGAACACTGTAGAGAGTAGTTTATTCTTCAGGAGCCTCTCTGTCTCTGCCTCTCCTTCTCTCTCCCTCTCTCCCTCTCTCTCTCTCTCTCTCTCTCTCTCTCTCTCTCTCTCTCTCTCTCTCTCTCTCTCTCTCTCTCTGTTTCCTTGTCTCTGTGTCTGTTTCTATCTCTGTCTCTGTGTGTGTCTCTCTGTCTCTGTTTATCTGTGTCTCTGTCTGTCTTTGTCTCTCTGTCTGCTTCTGTGTGTCTCTCTATGTCTCTGTGTCTCTATCTCTGTCACTATGTGTCTCTCTGTCTCTCACTCTCTCTGTTTCTGTCTCTCTTCTTTCTCTCCAATTATCTCTGCAAGTCTCTCACTGTCTCTACAACTATGTCTTTTCTGTGTGTGTATATATGTTTGTGTATCTGTCTGTCTAGTGTTTTTTGTGTATCTGTCTCCCTGAGTCTCTCAGCATCTCTGATATTGTCTCCTGGGTATCCCTTTCTTATTCTGTCTCATTGAGTAGCCATTTTTCTGTGTCTTTCATGTTCATTACTCCCTGGATCTACACAACTGGCTCTGCTTCTGGTCTCTCAGGTTCATTCTGTCTCATCATGTGCTTACTCAAAGTCTCTCTGCGTCTCTGGTTCTGTGTCCCTTTATGTCTCCTGTTTCTTGGTATTTATGTCTCTGTCTCTTTGTAATCTGAAGCTCATTCTGGATCTTTGTGTATTTGTCTCTCTGTACCTCTTTAGATATGTCTTTCAGCATCTCATTCAGTGTGCCTACCTTCTTCTGTCTCTCTGCATCTATCTATATGTTTCTTTGCTATCCCTACATAGTTCTGTCTTTGGAAGTCTATATTAATGCCCTTGCTTCCACATGTAACTGGTTTTCTCTTGTCTCCTGTTTGTTCTCCTAGAGGCAGCTAGGTACCACAGTGGACTGAGCAGTGGGCCTGGAGTATGGAAGAGCTGAGTTCAAATACAGCCTCAGGTGCTTACTAGCTGACCCCAAATGAGTCACTTTTTAAAAAATTGCAGTCTAATTCAGTTTCCTTATCTGTAGAATGGGAATTATATTAGCACCTACCATCCGGAATTGCTGTGAAGATAAAATAGTATTTCTAAAGTGCTTAGTACCTGGCTAAGTAGGAGCTTAATAAATATTTATTTCCTTCTTTGCTTCCTTCCTTCTTTCATTTTAATGTTCCACAACATGCTTTCAGTCACAGACACCCAGAGCCAACAGGGTTTTCATTCACTTCTCTCCCAAGCCCCAAAGATCTTCCCTAATTTTCTCCAAGCACATCTATGGCTAGTCATCCAAACAGAATGAGAAAGAGACATAACTTGGCATCAAAGGAAGGAAAGCTATATTAGTCTCTTTTTTCTCCTCAAGTAGTATTGAATTTATTCATTAAAATTATTAATAAATCATATATAAAAGTTACATATAGATTTCATAAAAATAAAATTATACATTTACATATATTAATAGAGATTAATAATTAACTATATTAATTAATAATTAACTATAATTCATTAATTCATTATTCATTAATAATTAACTATATTAATTAATAATTAACTATAAATTATATTATTAATTAAATTATATTAATTATAAATCATTGATACAGGAGAATATGCTCAGGACCTTTCTGCATTAGTCCCTCATCCCAAATTAAAATCTATAGCTTGGACAAGGCCACCTGCTTGTTCTTACATTCTTTATTCCAGGCAAGCCTGGAATAGCACAGGTCACCAGGAGCACAGCAATAAGTTGGGGATGAGGCAGTTCACAGTAAAGGAGCACTCTCCTTGGATGCACAGCAAATTTCAACTCCCACACTCACTTCTGTACTTCCCCCTTTTCCCAGCCTCTTAGGGTCATTTTGGGACTAGAATTTTAAGGGAACTTGAGTCTTGGAAAGGGAAAGAGAGTAAAGAAGGGAGGAGTCCAGTTTTAAAAATGTTTTTTAATACCAAGCTGGGCCAAGCACAGATTAGGCAGGCTAACCTGCCAGAAAAACAAACTGTCCTCAAATCTAAAATTTTTTGGAGTATCTTGTCTTTGGGATTTTTATGTGTCACAGATGACTGGGTTAGCAATCTAAAAAAGGTACACAAGGTTCTCTTTAGGAGAGAGGTTTGTTTTATACATACATACATACATACATACATACATACATACACATACACACACATACCTACATGTATGTTTATATATTTGTGTATTATATGTGTGTTATATATATAACATACAAGAGGTACACCAAAAAATACATAAAAAGCAAAAAGAAGTACACAAAAGACATGAGTCTCTTTAGGAAATAACTATACAGATGTTGCCTTATATCCTTTGCTTATTCTCATATACAATGTTACAGAAATAGCAGTCAGAAATCCTGAATTCAGATTTATTAGTCATGTGACTTTTAATGAGTTATTTAGCCATTTGGAACCTCAGTTTGATATGTAAAATTAGTAATAATACAGGCATTACCTGCCTCACTTGGGTTGTTTTAAGGATCCAGCGTGCCTGTGAAAGCATTCTTTAAATAGCACACAGCTACTCGACTGAACCTTTCTAAGTAGGAACAGACAGGAGAGTTCCCAGATCAATTTGATAAGTTAAATTCAATGAGTTTACTGAGTGTGGCCCTTTGTTTTGCAAGGGAGCATGGGATTTGGTTTCTCCTCAGCTCAATTAATCACAGATGACAAGGTGTTAACACCTAAAGATTCCTTAAGAAATGTGAATACCTTCCTTCCTCTGGGTGAACTGAAAGAGACAATGCACCAGTGATCCTTAAAAGATAATTTGAGAAAACAGTTCAACTTTGGTTGGTAGAATCTGGTAGAATCTGTAATAAAGGCGCAATCTTGCCCTCTGAGAAGAAATTGATGGGGGGTACAGAGGAAGGTGGATTTTCTTCCCCTCCTCTCTCCTACATTAGTACTGAAATACTCACACAGAATAGGACACCTAATAAAGCCAGTAGAGTGTCCATTCGAGATGGATATCTTCTGGGCAAAAAGCTTTGCTGCTAGACATTCCCTCCAGCACATTCCTCCCAACTTGTGGTTGGAGTTCCCAGGGTAATCCCCACAGGTTCTGGAATAGCCTATGGGTTTGTTCTTCTAAGACTTTGGTTTATGAGTCCCCATCAGTGTGCTTCCCATTAACTGTAATCAGTAAGCATCATAATCAACTCTTACCAAAAGCATCTACTAAAATGGCATTATTTTGGCATACTAAGCATACTTTAGCATATTAGGAACACTAGCTATAAACAATCAGACCCAGAAACCTGAGACACACTGTCCTACAAAATATATGCAGCATCTATGAGAATGTTGGTTGTAATTTTGGAGTACAACACATATAGTAAATTGGACACATGTAGAGGAAAGGCACACATATGGGAAATTGATGTGACCAAAGCAACTCAAAACTCTAGTACAGCTGAGCTTCAAAGTCTTTCTATTTCTGATTTATACACTACTCCCACTCAGTATAGCCTGTATGCTGGACAGGTTGTGTCAATGCTAGATGAGACTTACTTCTCATAAGAAACTTTCTTTCTCATAAGAAAAATTTTCTGACATTTTTACTTGGTAGTTTGCTATTCTAGATATCTCAGGCTTTCTCCTCCAGCTTCAAGCTCAGATAGAATCATCTGAGAGGTAACTACTGTGATCTTTCATAAAGTGCAGAGATTGACTGAAATCTCTCAGCTCTTCTCCCTCTAGGTCCAGTTTCAAAACTCAAGCAAGAAGAAAGAGAGCAGAAGTTTAGACTTTCCTTCCAAACTGGCTCACCAGCTGCTGAATAGGGTATATCCTTTTGAATGAGTATCTCCAAGCTAGACATCGTGGCTGATGGTAAGAGTTCTCCATCCTAACCTGTTCCCTCAGGGTGCCAGGTACTTCCCCCACTGCAGGTTCCAGTTAAAACTAACTTCAAACTGACTCTCAAACTATCTTTTAAGAACTACTATGCGAACATGGACATTTTCCATTAACCAATAGGATACTCCTTCCAGTTCATAAAAGGAGCAATATTAATGCCTTATTAATACATTAACACCTCCTCATGCAAAACTATGTTAATGGAACTGGTGGGAAACAAAATCCCTCACATGCTCCCTCAATTGAAGTTGAAAGGTATTTGGGGTGGGGAATATTTGCCCTTCCACCTTACAAATTGGCTTTCAGAGATTTGAGCTACTGATGTTCCCTTGACTGAGACTCAAGAGATAGACTCTGGTAAGAAGAAAGCTGGACCTTTCATTGTCTTTCTGATCAAGCTATGAACATATAATTATTCTAATGAGTTATTTGAGTGTTTCTGAATTTACTCATTAGACTCAAAGTGTCCTTTGAATGTCATGCATTTTTCATAGTAGAAGAAATAAAGACTGTCCCTAATGAGATACTCTTATTATTTGTTGAATGTCATTGAGGTTTAATACATTGAGTACTTTTGTGGGAAGATAACTTCTGCTAGGGACACTAGAAATAAACTATAATTAAGCTTTTGCTATTGTTGTTGTTGAGATTTCCCTGGAGTGTGTTTATTCCAAGGTAAGGGCAAAGAGCCAAAGAAAAATGGCGGCTAGCCTGGGGAATCAAACATAGTCTCTAGCAACTCCAAGTTTGAAGGCCGAAGTTAGAGGATGACAATGAATTTTGCCTTTAGTTAAAACAAATACCTTCCCCAGATTTTATATGTGCATATGGGAGATATACCTAGTCTGGCTGGAGCCAGTAGGATTATTGAGTATAATTATTGAGTTTGGGGTCTGCAATTGTTTAAGACCAATGTTGTTTGAAAAGAGATAATAGAAGCATTTAACTCTGACCATTAAGTTCTCAGGGAAGGGAAAAATTGTGAAAATTTCAGAAGGGAGTCTGGGACAGCTATTAGAGTCCCAAAGGAGTCAAAGGCTTTAAGAGCAGAAAACAATGGAGAAAGAGAACATGGATGAGTTGCTGGAGATCAAAAGGGCTGAGCTAATCAGTCTGTTAGAGAAGTATTAAAGGCAGGCACCAATGAGTTGTAAGTAGAAATGAAGTCACTATTTACTGGGGGATCATAGATTAAGATCTAGAAGGTACCACTGAGTCCATTGAGTTCAACTTCCTCTTCTTCAGATGAGGAACTGAGGACCAGATTGGTGAAGTGCCTTGCCCAAAGTCACATAGCAAAATAATGGAAGAGCCAGGATTTGAACACAGATCTTCCAACTCCTAAGTTAACATTCTTTTCCACTCTGACTTCCCAGATAGTCAGTCCTAGAGATGTGAGGTTTTTTAAATTACATTTTCTTTTCTTTTCAGATCCATACTCTCCCTCCCTCTTCCCTCAACCTCCATTGAGAAGACCAGTGCAACAAAACCCAATAAAGACATGTGTAAGTATGTGAGATATAGATTATATATGGTATATATAATATACATAGATGTATATGTATTATATACATGTATACATTGCATATATAAATACTCCTCAGTCTATATATACACATGTATGTTTTATATGTACACAATACATACATGTACCTATAAAGTCTATATGCATGTGTATGCTGTGTATATTATATATACACATACACATGCATGCCTATATACACATGTCCCCCAGTCTATAATACATATATATTGACATATAAATATATGCCCACTTACACCAGATATACATACATACATCTATATACATTTATGTAAATATACATGCATGTATGAGTGTTGTATACATACACATGCATTCATATACACACATGTGACTTAGTCTATACACAACCAGGTACTTCTCGATGTATTATGCACATGGATATATACATTGCATGTGCATGTGTGCTTTGTGGTGCCTTATGCAACATATATGTATCATCTATTCCTATACATGTGCGTGTATATATGTACACATTTGTATCTTGACCTATATATATACAATATACATATATATACATGCATACATATTTGTGTCTCGGTCTATGTGTACATGGACATGTATGCATGCATGTACACACCTATATACAAATACATACATATTTCTCAGCCCAATATATACACACTAATACATGTATGTATATAACACATATCCTAGTCTATACTCTGAGTCCATCACCATTCTATCAAGAGGTGGGTAGAGTGTTTCCTTTGGAGTCCCCTGGAATTGTGGTTGGTCACTGTGTTGATCAACATTCCTAAATCTTTCAAAGTTGTTTGAAGCTCAAGATTTCCATTCAAGGTGGTCTGTGCCTGGATAGGACGAGAGGTTAGCTAATTCTAGAGTTCAGAATATGAGATAAGCCACTGAGTAAGGGTTTAAGTTGAACAGCTTTAACACGTAGCTCAGCAAAAGCCTCAGAGCCCAGATACAGACACACACACGAACACGAACACACACATACACACACACACACACACACACACACACCCCTATTTTTCTAATGACCAAGAAAGCTTGAGAAGGATAACTCTATAGGAGCCTAGGTGGAATTTGGGTACATTGAGAAGCAAGGAGAGTGATTTTCAGAGTGGGCAGAAGGAAAGTCATACAAATGGAAGATTAGGCAAACAGGGAAGATCTGTAAGAAACTGAATAAATTCACACCAAGAGACTTGTATAAGTGACACTCTAACTTCCTTATCTGTCTATAGTTTGTGTCTTGTGTGTAGGGGTCATAGAACTAGAATCCAGAAAAGCCAAAAATGTCCTGGCAGTTAGTTAATGGATTTCTAGGCAAGCAAGGACTGTATCTGGGATATTAAATAAGACCAAGAGAAGCATGAAAGTACCATAGGTAAAGGCAGGCAAGGCAAGGTCTAGAATTGAAATACTAACAGTTGGCAAGAGTGTCATTGGAGGAAAGGACAGGCTTGATGAGTTCTGTCATAGGTGAGAGGCTGCTTATCCTTCACCTTGGTTCAGATTTCCTGCTGAGAACTGACAGCCCTGGGCCACAGGGGTCTACTGAAGCCGGAAGGCAGTCAGAAGCCTAGAGATAAGCCCTGCCTTCACTACAAGCTGGGACAGAGAAAGTAGAATGGCTTTATGTGATTTCCCTACTCTTTCTACAATGGACTTGAAATATTGGTGCAAATAGGTGCTTCCCTTCTATTCCCTGCCCAAAAGATGAGCAGCTGCCATTACTGGCCAACAAAGAGGGAACTGAGGGCAATAGCTTCCAGTTACGTATAAATCATCCACTGAGAATCCCCAACTGGTCACTGAGCCAAAGAAACGATGGCATCCAGTGTCCTAACTGGCACAGCCATCAACCTGTCAGTAAAGGTTTATTAATCACCTGCTATATGCCGAACACTGTGCTGGGTACTGAGGACAAATACAATGAACTGAAGAAAACAATAAACAAAAGACAACATAGGTATGGGCTGAAATCCCCATAGGCGAATGATTTAACAGAGTAGAAAAGTAAAACCCTGATCTACCCTAACATAATGGCAGTGGGGTCAGCTCCTCCCTATGTGGAGGGTGGACTCAATTAGACTTGTATCAGGGGACCCCTGGCTGCCTTTGTCTCCAGTGTGTTTCTACCTCCTTTAGCATCAACCTTGTTGATGCTAAACCAAATCTAAACCAAATCTAAAGATTTGGAACGGATATCTTCCCCTTCCCCAGCATCTGAACAACAATGGGGAGAGAGAGACTAAGCAATAAATGAGAACAGAAGAGTCGGTATCATAGACAGACCACCAGAAAGATCAGGCTTGGCTGTTTGATTGGACAGTGCCAGCAGAGGTGAAATGCCACATGACTCATTTGAAGCCTTGCAAAAATTCTTTGATATCCCAACAAGGTTTGAATATTAATTAGCCTCCCAGTAACAAGTTAAGACACTGAATCCCATCTAAATCGTATTGTTAATGCACACTGTAATTCTTATATGCTTATCATTGCTTTGTGGAAATAAATACCTAATTCATATTGTGCATTGAGTAATTCTTTTGTTATCCTCTTTTTCACATTAAAATAACAATTTAGATCCAAAAGTACATTGTCTCTGGAGTAGTCAATAGGTATTTTTTTAATTTATCAGACTTCCCCAGAGATGAACCCAGGCAAAGAATGGTGGCTAAGTAAAAACCAGAATCTTGTGAAGATCACTAAGCAGAAAACTCTATGCTCTATGCTAGAGTAGACTGGGAAACAAGTCAAGAAAGACTTAAAAAAAAAAGATGTCCAAGCCAAAAAGAGACTTGTGGAAAGTATTTTTGGTACTTCCCATGATAAGAAAGAGGAAAATAGGAAAAAAAAATGACCAGGGAAACAGCAAATGGATAACATAGCAGGGCAGAGAAAACAGAGGCAGAAAAAGTCAAGTTTCTTTTTGGTAAGAAGTTTTAAAGAATCAAAAGGTTAACTTTTTTCAGAAAAGAAATGAGGTAAGGAAAACATAAGAAAGAATCATTAATAAACTGAGATCTATGACAAACTGGATGGAAGAAAACAGGAAACAGAATTCTAGATTTAGGGGAAGAAATTAGGCAGAAACACAAAGATAAAAGCTAATTCCCATGAAAATCCTTGTAAATCTGCCTAGATATGTAGAAACACCAAGAAAAAGATAGGGACCAGAACTGGGAGTTAGTTCATTGATCCTGAGAACTCCTGAATAAGAAAACTCCTACCAATACAAGTCAGTATCTTCTCTCCAAATTATAGTATTAGAGGGCTGCTTAGGGCCTCAGAAATTAAATGACTTGCCCAGGGTCAAATAGTTTAGAGATGTCACAGACTGAACTTAAACCCGGGTATTCCAAGCTCTAAAACCAACTCTACCCACTATGCTACACTGTCTCTCAGAAACATTAGAAAAGGTAAAACCAAAAACAAAGAATAACAAAGAAAAACCTTCTGAGTCATTCTCCAAAGAAAACAGGGGAAAGATGACATCCTCGAACTAGGAACATAAAATCTTCAAACTGAAAATGATTTAAGTGAAAAGAAGAACTTCAAGACACTTTTGAAAACATGCATGCACACACACACACACACACACACACACACACATACTTAGCTTTCATGGTTGTTCACAACCTAACACTCACAGACAATGGGCATACTGAATACACCGATAAAGAAACTCAACAATATGTTCAGTAAATTACATCTGAGACCTGCTTTATAGGTATGTGTTCTACCTGCCCATTGTACTCTTCCATAGAAATAGCCCATCCCATAGACCCCATCATTTACCTTATCTCTGCCTCATTGGACATCCCAGAGAATTGACAGCTATTGACTTTAGCTCCTTAGGAATAATTCCTCACAATAATATTTTGGGGAATCCAAAAGCATTTCTATCATGCCCACAAAAGATGAAAAGGACTGACAGAAGAATATGACATTTTGATAGAACTTGGAAGGGTTAGTCTCACTGTATTGCTTTCATTTAGCAGCTTATGACGGTCCAAGGTTCTGGATGATGAAGGGTTCTGATTGAGCCCTTCCCAAATGCCAACTCAAAAGATGTGGCCAAACATATTTCTTATTGTAACCTCATGGGAACAGTAGCCTCTGAGAAAAAGGTGAGGACTTATACATACACAGTACATGTCTAAACAAGGAGTATAAGAATTATTCACTCTGTAATAACTGGTCCATCATTCTTTAGCTTCACCTTAGAGCTGAATATTCTCCATTGCACTGAAAATGATCATTTCCATCTTGAATGTATTTTGCTCTTCAATATTACTAAAAAAAAAACACATACAGTTGAAACAATGAGATTAGAGATAGAGTTTATACAAGAATGAGGATCTACCCACTTCCTTGATTAACCACCCCTGACAAAGATCTAATGATCTAATAGCACTTCATTTGATCTATTTCATAAAGTTTCTCCTTCAGTTACATGATAGCCAATAATAAGAAAAAAGCAACTTTGACTGTCGCTTACCTGGGAAAGCAGTGTACTGGTAAGCCAAGCCTTTAGCTTGATAGGAGCACACACACACACACACACACACACACACACACACACACACACACACACACACACACACACACACACACACACACACACCCCAGTAAAACAACTAGCCAAGTCATTAAGGAAGCTCCACAATTGAAAATCAGTTTAAGCTACCCACAGAGTTTTAAATTCAGAACCTTCTACAAACAATCCACATATCCATACACCTCCCGCCCCCCAAAAAACAATGAAATATATTCAAGAATAAATAAAAGTAATTAATTTTGTAGAGGAGACCATTAAACAACTAGAGTGATCAGAAAAAGGTTTCTGTAGAAGACAGTATCAGAGCTATTAAGGAATGCCAGAGAATCCATACAAAGACATAGGCTGGGAGATGAAACATCAGGTATAATAAAACAACATTGGCTAGAAAATAGATTTAGGGACTGGAAGCAATATACAATTGGTGTGGAAAGATAAATTCCATCAAAACATTTCCTTAACATTCTATAGTATGTTTAAGCCAGACATTCTACTAGAAAGCAGAAAAGGAACCATATACACCAAAGTATTCATAGAAACATTTTTTTTTGGTAACAAAAATTGGGAAACAAAGCAGAAGCCCATCAGATTGTAAACAGTTTTGAAAATGGGCATATGAATGAATATTGAGAAGACTGGCATGAAGTGGTACAGAGTGAACTAAGCACTATTAGGAAAGGAAAACATACAATGACTAAAATGAAGTAAATATATTAGGCACTGGAATAAAAGTGAACTTTGGAGAAAATGTGTGTAAGCATCTCACTCCTTGCAATAGAGAGGTAGGGGATTATGAACACAATATATTGCCTACACTCTTGGATGCCATCATTATCAATTGGTTTGCTTCACTGGTTTTCTTCATTATAAATGTGGCCCGGGACTTGAGCCTAAGTTTTTACATAAGACTTTCCTCATTGCTAGAGAGAATGATAACTCATCACTTTGAACCTACAAGAAGGGTGGAATTGGAAAGAGCTTGGAAGATGAGAGTTGCTCTTCTGGCATTTGGCTTCAAGAGAGGACATACTACCCTGTTCTTGGCTCTCATTAACTCCACCTCTCATGAAGGTACAGAATGGACAGGCAGCATCCTCTCCACTAATGAGGAAAGTCTTATGCAAATACCTAGACTTGAGCCCTGAATTACATAAGAGAAGGTCATTTTTGGTATGTGAAAGGAGAGTGTGTATTCTGGATGTGAAATACAAGGCATCAATGAAACATTAAAAACAGCAATCACCCTATTCCAGTTTTCCCTCAACAAATTGTAATACAAGGTTTTTACACAGTAGTAAGAGAAGATGGAAGAATCTGGACACAATTTTTCCACTGCCAATCACTATTGTACCATGTGCTAACTTATCCCAAAATAGCCTAGAAGAACTTGAGGCTATTTTCAGCATGTTAGCCTTTGGTTCAATAAAAGGAATCCTCTTTGGTACAAAGTGTATGACCTCCATGTAGATCCTCAGCCATCAATGTTTCTTTGGAACCCATATTACAGATAAAAACACACTACTGCCAACATCAATATGGGCCAAGAGAGTATCATGATAGGTACGATATCAGTCTTTAATGGTATAAAACAGGGCTACGTCTTAGCATGGCTCCTTTGTGTTCCATAACTGAATAACTTGCAACCGTTATTAAATGAACTGTATATAGAGATAGATTTCTGAGATAGGAAATAGGAAAACAAATATCCTCCTTTAATTTACGTATCCAGTTGGAGGACTTTCCTTTCTTTCTGCTTTCTCTAGACTGCCTTAGGAGAATGAGAACTCGAAGAATTATTAAAAATGCAGTCCCAGCTTAAGATAGTACCAATAAAGACATCTGCCCAATTTGGTAACTAATATAGGTCACTGACAGCTTAGATTATTTAAATAATGCCACTCAGTTGCATTAGGTGAGTCAATTATAAAACAATTAGGGTGCTTTGTTGGACCTTGGACAGTATTTCTCTAAGTGTGAAATGCCCAACCCTCATATCAGAGATGAAAAAGACATTGAACTTTTTGGTTTTGGTTTTTCATTTTGTTTTGTTTTGTTTTTTTATCATTCTATACTAGTGTGGAGTCAGTAATGGGTTCCTTGATGATAAGAAAAATAAAATAAAGTATCACTAGACAACAGAAATGCATTTGAAAATCTAGCATAAATTTATATTCAAAGTTCTAGAAACATAGTATTGTTTCTGAATTTTATTAAAATAACATACAAAATATTTTGTCTGTGATATGAACAAATGGGGAAATTGATTTAAAATTACATTAAAAAGCAAGAACCAGACAGTCATGCCCTCTTCCTCCATTACTATTTAATTTAACAATGGGAATACTAGACTAGAGTCCATTAAAAATTAATGAAAAATCAAAAGTATGGGATTATAGAGAACAAAATTCAAAGTTCTATTTTTCGACAGAAAAGTAAGTCCACTAAACAAAAAATCTTTAACATAGAAGAAAAAGCTCTTTAAATATCTGGAATCCTCCACACCTCAGAATGCTGAGGAAATTTATAGAGCAGTCTCCAAGTACATTACAAAATATTAGGAATACAAGCATGTTAAAAACAACAATTTGGTCTTGAGTTAATAAGTTGAGTGTAAGCACAACTGTTACTTAGAAACAATTCAACTTTTTCTGTGTTTCCTATGAAATCCACATAAGTTGGTAGAATTTTTAAAATAGAATTGAACAAAACAGAAATTTAGTTAATTAGGCAAAATGAAAAGACCAAAGTAAAGAGAAAATCACTGATGGAAACAAAGAGAAAGTTGGTTCTTCTCAATTTTCAACTTAAGTTATAAAGTAACCAGTCTTAGAGCCATGTGGTGTCCAGAACAAAATGGGCGAGGACTGGGGGAGGGGGGGGGGCAGAGAAATGAATTAGATATTTCATTACTACAGGATTAGGGAACCTGCTGCCTCTGGGCCACAAAAGTCTGCAAAGTTTGGATTCAATCAAAAGGTTGCACTTGAGGTCCTAAAGGGCCACATGTGGACTTGAGGCCACAGGTTTCTCACCCTTGCTTTGAAGGATCTACATTTCTAATTTCATTTTTGAGAAAGACTCTCATAAAGATTATTTAAAATAGCTAACCTATTGATAGGGTCAGCTAGATGGCAGACGAAAGAGATTGCCAGGCGGGAAGTCAGTAAGACTCCTCTTCTTTAGTTCAAATCCAGCCTCAGACACTTCCTAACTGTGTGACTCTGGGCAAATCAATCCTGTTTGCCTCAGTTTCCTCATTTGTAAAATGAACTAGAGAAGGAAATGGCAAACTATTCCATTATCTTTACCAAAAAAAAAACCTCAAATGGGATCAAGAAGAGTTGAACATGACTAAAAAATGACTATATAACACAGTTTTAAAAAATTATAAAAATGTTAGTGATTCTCTCCCATTAACATAAGCATTCAGGAATATAAATTGATTTCTGTGTACTGCTTTAGCTGTATCCCATAACCCAATATTTCCCATTCTTCAGACTTGCACCAAATGTTCCCAGTCTAGAAAACTTTTACTGTCTAAAATGTTTACTTCTTAAAACCAATAAACCTAAAAATGTCATTTTTCCTTCACTTCTTCCTTTTATGACTTTGTCATTCAGCCCCCAGCTTCTTTCCTTTCTAGTTCTTTGATCACACCAGTCCCTCCCAAGTGTCTGAGACTCCCCTCGTTAAGCCTACAGAGGGCAGAGGGTCTGCAACAGAGATTTCCAATGTTTTCCCCATATGTCATATGGTTTGGAAACACCAATCTCCACCACTCTGACCCACCTAGGGGGATTGCTCAGAAATAACCAGATGTCTTCTCATGCTCTGCTAAGACTGGTGAGGTCTTACAAACTCAGCTTCAGAATACTCTTCCTCACAACTCCAACCCTCTCTATCCCTTAACTTATTATTTAACATTTGCAATCATGTCTCCGATATAGCTGATCCTGTCTGCTCTTCCCCCCTTACTCCCTTAACAATATCATTCTCCTATTTTGGATGACCTGAATTGGTTTGATTCACTTTCATCTGACATTTGACAAGGAAAAGTGTGGAAGGGGGAAGGGGAGGGAACAAGGGTTTATTAAGCACCTACTATATCCTAGGTACTGTGCTAAGTGCTTTGTAAACATTATTTCATTTGCTCCTCACTACAACTCTGGGAGGTAGGTGCTGAGGAACCACCACACTCTGATATTACCTACTATCTCTTCATCTGAGCTCTGCGCCTCCCTCCATGCACATACACATATTTCTCAGGGCTGTAGAGATAGTTGAAGTCTCAATTCTACCTCCATAATAGATCTCATACCCATCCCTCCACAAAGTCACCACCCTAGTTCAGACCCTCATCATATAGACTACTTGGTTTCCCTGACTGTTCCCATCCATACTTCTCACAGCTGAGTAATATCACTAAATCACAGCCCTGACACGTCACTTCCCTGATCAAGAAACTCTGATAGCTCCCTCTTGTTTCCAAGATAAAATAGAAATTCTTCTGTTTGACTATTAAAGTCCTTTATAACTTGGCTCCAACCTACTTTTCCAGGATTATTGACTATTATTCCCCTTCAAGTACTCTATGTTCCTGTAGAACTGACCTACTCATACTTCCCCATATATGACGTTCCATTGGCCATCTCATGCCTTTTCATAGGATATCCGCCCTGCCGGGAAGGCTCTATCCCTTCGCCTTTGTCCTCACAGAAGAGCTAACTGAAAAGCTCAGCTGCTGTCACCTGCTCCAAGAAACCTAGTCCGATTCCTCTAGATGCCAGTGCCCACCCTCACAAAATGACTGTTTATATTGTATGTTTAATTTTTGGTGAACATTTTGTCCCTCCCTCCCCCTTCCCCCATTATAATGTTAGTCTCTTGAAGGGAAAGACTGTTTTCATTTTTTCTTTGTGTCTCCAGGAACTGGTACAGAGTCTGCACAAAGCAGGCACTTAAAAATGCTTGTTGGATTAAACTGAACTGAATTAAACTGAGAACCACCCTTCTGTCTCCTGTTTCAGATCCATTCTCAAAAAGAGTAGAGAAATAAAGGGATATGGATAGAGACAGAGATGACATAGATAGATTATACAGCTCTAGATATAGAATAGATATAGACATGGGCATGAACAAGACAAAGATATAGATATGACAATAGATATCAAAATACACGGTGTCCCAAAAGTCTCAGTGAAGTTTTAAGCTTTAACAGTCTCATATGTTTATATGTATGTGTATACTTATACATGCACAGATACATCTTCATAGATGTGTACATAAATATATATATTATGTATTAAACATTTGTAGATGCATTTCTAAAAACCAGAGGCGGGGAGCCTGTGACCTCAAGGCCTATATGTGGCCTTCTAGGTCCTTGGGCATGGCCCTTTGAGTCCAAGTTTTATAGAACAAATCATTTTATTAAGGGGATTTGTTCTGTGAAGCTTGGATTCAGTCAAATGGTCCAAATTTGAGGACCTAGAGGGACACATGTAGGCTTGAGGCTCCAGGTTCCCCACTCCTGGTTTATACGTATACATGTAAATGCACATACGTATACATATGCACAAAATATACATACGGGTGATTCTTGTCATACACAGTAGTCAAGTTCTATAAAGCCATCAGAAACACCGAATTGTTATTTGGTCATATCTGATTCTTTACGACCCTAATCTGGGGTTTTCTGGGCAAAAATACTGGAGTGATTTGCCATTTCCTTCTCCAGCTCATTTTACAGATGAGAAAACTGAGGCAAACAGGGTTAAGTGACTTGTCCATGGTCACATGACGAGTGAGTATCTGACATTACGTTCGCATTCAGGTCTTCCTGACTGCAGGCCCTGTGCTCTATCCACTGTACCACATAGCTGAACCATTGCTCCTAGGGAAAATACAAGGTTAGCTTTCTGAGACACTCTGGTCACAACATTTACTTTAGTGCTATCCAGAGTGGACTCATATGAACATTAGCAAATTGCCTCTTCCTTTTTCTGAATACACCATACTGCTGATTTATTAACACTGAACTCACAGCCAGCAGCACCATAACGCGTGCCTAAACAAAGTTTGTCTAACATGCATATTTTCTTGATAAGTCATAGCACAGATTTCTTGCACTTAGGAACACTGGACAGCATTTCAACACTACACTTGGGGACCATTTTAACAGCAAAATCACCAAGAAAAATGGAGAAAATGTTGCACTAAGTAGGCAGTGAAAAGAATACTTGTTTATAGTATGAGAGCTGAAACAGAATGAAAGAGTGTCACCTTTTACAACCTTGGCTGAGAACATTCACATTGGGCGACAAATTTTTTGTCATTCTGTCCATGTCCTCACATGATCAGAAAGATACCACAAGTGTAGGCATACCTCCTTTTGTTGTATTTCACTTTATCAGCTTCACAGATACTACATTTTTACAAACTGAAGGTTTGTGGCAGCCCTGCTTTGAGGAAGTCTGTTGGAGTCATTTTTCCAACAGCTTGTGCTCATACTATGTCACATTTTGGTCATTCTCAAAATATTTCAGACTTTCTCATTATTCTATCTGTTACAGTGATCTGTGATCAGTGATCTTTGACGTCACTATTGTAATTGTTTTGGGGTGCTATAAGCCATGCCCATAAAGACAGTGAACTTAATGGATAAATGTTATATGTGTTCTCTCTGTTCCACCAACCAGCTGTTCCCTCATCTCCTCCTCCTCAGGCCTCTGTAATCCCTGAGACAAAATAATACTGAAATTAGGTCACTTAATAACCCTAGGATGGCCTCTTAGTGTTCAAAGTGAAAGGAAGAATCAATTCAAGCAGCAAACTTCATTTTTGCCTTATTTTAAGGAATTGGAACAACCATCCCAACCCTCAGTAATCACCACCCTGATCAGTCAGCAGCCATCAACATTGAGGCAAGACCCTCCACTGGCAAAAAAGATTATAACTTACTAACTAGTACTTTTTAGCAATAAAGTATTTTTAATTAAGGTACGTACGTTGTTTTTTAGACATAATACTATTGCATAGTTAATAGACTACAGTATAATATAAACATAACTTTTATATGTACTGGGAAACCAAAGGAATGGCATGACTCAGTGTTGTTACATTCATTTTATTGTGGTAATCTGGAACTGAACTTGCAATATCTCCAAAGTTTGCCCGTACTTGTAAATTTTGGCAAGTAGGTGAATCTGTGAATACGGAATCCATGAAGAATGAGGTTCTACCGTCTGTCCATATATTTATAAATGTATACACACAGAGACATGCAGAGCTAATTAAAGTTTAAAGATGTTAGATCTAAGTTTCTGTCAACCAGGAGCACTGATTTTCAGGTAGAAGGCTGCTGCAAACACAATTCAAGGACGGGTTGGCAGTATCCCCACAGCTAATGGCTCTGATACTTTCAAGCCGGTCTGAGAATGGTTTTCAGAGATGACCCATGGAGGCTTCACAAATCCTACTGCTGACAGACTTTATGACATAGACCCCAAGGTCTGAATAACAGTCCTAGGAATCCATATTGGTCCAGCTCTACAACTCCTAAAAAGATTGGCTGAAATGAATGAAAAGTAGTGATGCAAAGAGAGCAACATCTAGGATGCCTTCTTAACTGTCTGACAAATCCTCTGGCTTATGAGACATCATGAGTCTAGCCTTGAGACACCACCCAAATGTGTGTCAAGATAATTATGAGATATTTAGCAGTGTTGCCCATTTTTCAAGCTCTTCTCACACATATTCCTCATTTATTTACATTTTTACGTGCCTTAAAATTATTTCTAAGCTCCCATTAATACAAAATTCTACATCTATCCCCACCCTGTTAACAATTCACCTGGGCTAACTTTTATTGTCATACATAGGGTAACATACTACAGAATGAGAATCTTAGCAAGTTTTCTTGGCCACTTTCCTTCAACAATTCCCTTTGGGCATCCTTAGTAGTTTATTCTGTACTTTCAGCAGGACCACTTCCTTGAGAGTAATGAAGCGTGATGGTGGTGACAGCTAGGATAAAACTCCTGTCTGCAAATTCCTTAAACTCCATGCGGACTCATTTTCAGGAATGATCAATCATGCCTTGTAATCTGTGTACTGCAGATAAGCGGGACAATGCTATGGCTGTTGTTCCAAATGCTCGAGTTGGAACCAAAAGGAGTCTGCCATAGTGAAGAGTCATTGCTTTGAAATAAGAATATAAATAGGGATTCTTGACCAATGTTTATTAGTTACTTCTCCTAGAAAAGGAGATGCCCTCTGGAAGGTTATGATGAGTAGTCTGGAATCTAATGTATTTCTCTACAGTCTTTTCAATATCAAAATCAATCTCAAGCCATAAGAAACTAGCTTCCATTTAATGTTTTCATGTCAGTAATTACTGATGTTCACGATAATATAATTATTACTTTCTTATCTGAGCAAGTAATGCGATTATTAGCTGATAGGTCAACAATGAGATTTCCTGATAAAAGATGTCTTTTGGGGACTCCTGATCAATGTAAATGAAACTAAATGGTTTGGACCTCTCAGAAAGTTTCTCTGTAAACCTCTTTCTCCTGTCATGTATCAGCATTCACTGTCATACTGTCTTCTCTGGGCCCTAGCCAACTTTAGGGTTAGGGAATTTGGAATATGTTAGCTGGTGAAATTCAGATAAGCAGATCTAGGCTGGAACCAAAACATAGCTCCTTTATCACTTCTCCAATTTAGTTCAGTTCGTCCATCGTTTCTATCCCCAATATAGGCATTTGGGACAGAAAAACGAAACTTACATTCTACTGGGGGATATACAACATGGGCTCAGGTAAGTAAATGTGAGCCAATTTGAACAGAGAAAAGAACATTAACAACAGGAAAATTGATATACTGTGCAGATTACATGACATCTTCACTGAACCTTGAAGAAAGATGATTCTAAAAAGCAGAGATGAGGAGGTAATACATCTCCAGGATAAAGGATGACTCATGCAGATGCACAGAAGTAGGAGGTGAATCGTTAATTTCAAGGTTTGAGCATTGGGACTATTTACTACATATATATATATATATATATATATATATGTATGTATGTATGTATGTATGTATGTATGTATATATATATATATATATATATAGAGAGAGAGAGAGAGAGAGAGAGAGAGAGAGAGAGAGAGAGAGAGAGAGAGAGAGAGAGAGAGATTGGGTATGTAACTTAACCATTCTCAGTCTGTTTTCTCATCTATAAAATGACTACATGACTTCTGACTTCCCATTCTAGTAGTGACCCTATGATCCAAAATTTTACTGACATATAAACAATCAAGATCAATATGAAATACTATTAAAGCTCCTGGCTTTGAATGGCAAACTTTCCCAAGGGTGTCTTTCCATTTGCAGAATATGGACACTTGAATCTGAAAGCAGAAAGTCAATCTAACTCTGGAAGAGGAGCTGTTATGTTCAAGCTGGTCCACCAATCATTGCAGAGAATGAATTTCCTTATGTTCTACTGACCCCACAGACACTAGTTACCTGCCTCCATATAATGGAGAGCATTGATGATCATTCCATTTTTGTGACATACAGCAATAATCTCACTCTCTAAGGCCTCATCTTGAACCATTATAAATACTCAGATTAGTTCAGTTACAAGGCACTATAGGTATCCTCCTTTGCCAATGCCAGACATAGAATTTCACAAACACATTGTATAAGAAAGTCTCAAATTTTCATTTCCAAGACAGATAAAACAGTTCAGTAATACAGATGAGCAAGCATGTTCCTACCAGTCTGTTGATTCCAGGTATGAACTCTTAAGTCTTTGGAAATGACCAGTGGTGCTACTGAAAAGTGAGCTCCCAATAATGAACGAGTTTACAAAATGTCTTAGTCTTAAGTGATGCAGGAGTGATAAGGGATCTTTTATGGGTAAGTGATACTGGAACTCCAGATGATGTCAAGAATGTATCATATCATCTTCATGGTTCTAGCTTGTTTTCTTTAAGACAGAAGTTTTTAGGGATTGACTTCTTTCCCATGTATTGTTCCTTGAGACTGGAGTCCAAGGGCTCTTCAGAGACACATTTCCAAATAAGAGCTGAGTTCACTTAGTCTGGAGTCATTTCTCACCAACAACAATTCCCCCTCACTTCACCCTAAGTTCCTATCCAGTCTGCAATCACCACCCAAGTTATATCATCCATTCAAGTCACTACTTGATTCCTTCCTGCTGCTACAGATAGACACCCAGGAGTTAAACCCCTGGGGATTTGGGAGAGAGGTGCTACTCTACCAGCAACCCACAGATACAATACCCTTTTATGGTCTAATGCTAGAGCAGCAAATCCAAAATGGGGTACCCCAAATTCACATCCAAGATCAAATGGGACAGGAGTTCAAAACATAGCAGACAGAGGATTCTTTGGATCATGTTCATGTTTCATGCATGTAAAAAACATGAGAGTTTCCACTGCACATAATGGGCTAGATTCCTCTCTCTACCATCAAGGATATCCTTGGATGTTCTTAACAACCAAGCTGACTAGCCTTCAAAAAGGAGTGGGAAGGGTTGGTTCAAGGATACTCTAATGAAAGCCCACCCCACCTGTGTGGTTTCAGTTTCAGCTCTTTATCTACCATTTATGCTTTGTTTATCCCAGAGTGCTTGAAAAACAATGCTTCTGATTGTAATGATAGCTGCCATTTAAATATCATGGAAAGATTTAGAAATAACTTTCAGAATATCATCTCATCCAAATCTTACAACTCCTATGGGGTGTTGTGATCCTTTGGCCTCAGAGTGAGGAAGACTTGGGCTCAAGTCCTGCTTGAACACATCCTGGCTGTGTGACCCTGAACAAGTCACTCTAGCCCCAGGCAACTGCCTAAAACTGTAAATTACAAAGTGGTTGGGGGAGAGTGGCCATTTTGATGAATCAAATGACAGTGAAGTAACCTCACTTTGTGATTTCATGAGTTCTTTTTCCTTGGGAGATGATGTAAACAATAAGAGCTGAAACTAATTATAAAATCAGATTTAATTACAAATAGAATTAAATATTATGTAAACTAAAAAGACTTATGTGCCCTTGGAAGAAAGGATGCTCCTACGGGTGGTAATCAACTTTCATTGGTTAACAATTCATGAAAAGAATGAATATTATAATGAGAGGTGGGTCCATTTTAATGAGAGGCTGTGGGGCATCACTCTCAATTTCACTTTGATCACTCCCAGATCACCTCCAGTGCTGGGCTATCTACTCAGACCTGACTGAATGGAACACAGTGAACCAGAATTCACCTTAGATAAAATTATTTGTAAGATTCTCTAGTTGGGTAGAGTTTCCCATTCAAAATGGAAAAGCATGGGGGGGTGGCTAGCTTTGGGCAATCTCATCCATCAGCAAAGTCCCTCAATTTAATGTAATTCAAAAATTGCCGACTAATCTGAGAGAGAAATAATCACTTCTCTCAGCTGGCCATATTGGTCACCAGTCAGAAGCCTAAGAGTCTGATAACTCTTCCTACACTGTCCTTTTCTACTTAAGAAACTACCTTTTAAGGAAACACTAGCCCAGCCTACATTGTATATATTGATTCTATGGCGAGAAAAAAAAATATTCAACAAAATGGCATTTGAAATGCCTCTGAATTTCTCTCTGAGCTCACTCTCTCGACCCTCACAGGCACTGATGGATTGGATCTCCTGAAGGCAATTGGCTAAAGATAGTTCTGAGGAAAAGGCTACAAAAAGCTACAAGCCAAGACCAAGTGGAGGGAATGTTGGTGCATGATTTTCTATTTGCAGATGATTGTGAGCTCAATGCAGCCTCTAAAGCTGAGATGCAACAAAGTATGGATCAATTCTCTGCTGCCTGTGCTAATTTTGGCCTAATAATTAACATCAAGAAAACACAGGTGATCCACCAACCACCACCACACCATCCATACATGGAACCATGGGTTACAACAAATGGAGAAGTTCTGAATGCTGTGGATAAGTTTACTTACCTTGGTAGTGTACTTTCCAGGGATGTACACATTGACAATGAGGTTGATGCACACATTGCCAGAGCTAACTCAGTGTTTGGGAGGCTCCAAAGAAAAGTCTGAGAGAGAAGAGATATTGGACTGACTACCAAACTGAAGGTCTACAGAGCTGTTGTGCTGACCTCATTGTTATATGCTTGTGAAACATGGACAGTCTACCTGCACCATTCCAGGAAATTATTCAAACAATGCTTCATAGAGCTCAACTCTGATGGGCTGGCCACATTGTTTGAATGCAAAATGTACACTTGCCAAAAAGACTATTTTATGGAAAACTCACATGGCACAGGTGATCACACGGTGGCCAGAAGAAATGGTACAAGGACACTCTTAAGGTCTCTCTCAAGAACTTTGGATTTGACTGTGCAACGTGGGAGACACTGATGCAGGACCACTCAGCATGGCGTGCTCACATCAGAAAGGGTGCTGTGCTCTTTGAGCAAAGCAGAATTGAGACAGCACAAAGTAAACGTAGGATGTGCAAATTTGGGATATCCACTCCAAATATTCACACTGACTATCTGTGCCCAACCTGTGGTACAGCATTCCAAGCTCATATTGGTCTGATCAACCACACTCGGACACACTGAAATTTCACTTTATCATGGTGATGTCATTTTGGTCCTCTTTGAAGATGAAGGATAACAACCATGAATTCAATACAGGTTTCCATCCAGGAACTGTTCACACCTCACTGACCTTTGATTGTTTTTATAATTCAGTCATATACACAATTCTCACTTCACAAAGGTATCTGGGCTGAGAGAATCTTGTTAGTTGCATGAGTTGGGGTTGAGGACAGTGGGGCAGCACTCTCATATATTGATTCCAGGCCGTACACTTTTTCTACTTTTTCCCCAAGATGATTCTGGGGTAGAATCTGCATTTATGTTCTGTATATTCAGCAGAAGATTTGAACATGAAGTAACACTGGCAGTGATTGCTGGGCTTTAAAGGGATCCCAGAACAAATGTTGCTTCAGTATTGATAACGGACAAGTGCATTTAATTACTGCAAAAGTTCTCTGGATGACATTTCATTTTGGGGCTGCCTTCAATTCAAAAGGTACAAAGTATCCAGGAGTGCACAGAGAGGGGTAAAAACTAGAGGGCAAAAAAACCCACCCAGATGACCCCACAGCAGCATTCATTTGTGGGAGGAATATTTGGTTATTACAGACTTATTTAGTAATGATAATAATAATAATAGCATTTACGTAATCATTTAAGGTTCATAAAGTGCTTTGAAAATATCACCTCATCTTATCCTCACAAACAACCTGGAAGGTAGTATTATTATCCCCATTTTACAGATGAGGAAGCTGAGGCAGACAACAATTGCACAGAATCATTAAGTTGTAAGTGTCTGAGGTAGATTCAAACTCAGGTCTCAGAGGAAGGTGTTATTATTATCCCATTTTATGATGAGAAAACTGAGCCTGAGAGACGTTAAGTGACTTGATCAAAGTCACATAAGTAGTAAGTGTCTGAGGTGGAATTTGAACTTGAGTCAGAGAAATAGGTGCTTAGTATCCTCTTTTTACAGATGAGGAAACTGAGTCAGAGGTCAAGTGACTTAGGGTCACACAACTAGTCAGTGTCTGAGACAAGATTTGAACTCAGGTCATCCTGACTCCAGGTCCAGAGCTATTGGCCTGGAACTCATTTCAATCTCTAGTCCTAACTTCCACCCCCACCCCCACACAAACACTTTTGCTGTGCCTTTGCTCTCTCTCCCTTCAAACACAGCCTTCCCACCCCCACCCAAGCACATTCTTCTCAAGTGCAAAGAAGACAGAGATTTTCTTGCCAGATTTCAGGAATTCAGTTAGCCTTTTGATGATGCAAGAACTCACACTAGGTTGCTTTACAAACTGTAGAAAGCTCTAGGATTCTGTCTGGTGCGAAGCTGAGCCAATCTGTTGGAGTGGTGAATGAGGAATAATCATTTGATTCAAAACCAAATCACGGAGTCTTTTACAGGAAGGATATCAAATGGAACCTGTCCAGAACAGGGCTTTTGAAATGGAATTTTCAGCTTACCTCTAGCCTCTTAGCACCAGACCACAATCTATTTAGTTCAGGTTTTACGAAGGCATATTTTCCAGCCCAAAGGATGAGTACCAGAAGGCCTGGGGTTGTTGGGTTTCAGGGAAAGTAACTGCCTGAGCTGAGAACCAAATCGTCCCTGCTGGGAAGGGGGCAAGGAGGTTTGGGATTGGGGCAATTAAAGTGTAGGGAGGAGGCCCTTCTGCCTCCAAAGCTTTGAGTTCTTGCCATGGATTCTGTAGTGTCCCCTAAGCAATGGCATCCTTCCCTCATTCCTCTGAGCCACACACACACACACACACACACACACACACACACACACACACACACACACACACACACACACACACACACACCAGGAGTCAGGGAGGGACTCATACTCTGACATAAATGTTCCAGGCATTGTCAATGCTGTTTGTCTCTCAGCTTCCAGGGAAACCTGAGCTTTATGTGTTTTTATTACTTCACCGTTATCACAGCAGGCTGTTATTTTGTGGGAATAATCTCCCATCCAAGAAATCTTTTCTTTTGGCCTTCCTTCTCTTTTCCTTCCCCTTCCTTCATTAAGAGGCAATAGGGGAGTTGCGGGGTAGGACACAGGACCCTGCTTGTTATAAAGACTTGGATTTATCTCCTGTCTCTGAAATTTACTAGCTGTGTGGTTATAGCTGTTACTCAAATTCTCAGAGCCCAGGTTTTCTTATCTGTAAAGTGGAACCATAAATTTACAATTAGAAGAAACCTTTAGAGGCCTTCCAGGCCAACCTTCTTATGTTGCAGATGAGGAAACTGAATCTGAGATTAACCAAGTTACACAGCTAGTCAGTATCCAAGGTAACATTTGAACTCAGGTCTTTCTGTTACAAACCTAGCACTTAATCCACTGCATCTAGCTAATCATTGTAGTTTTACTCATAGAGCTATCATGAAGCCCAAATGAAATAACGTTTGTAAAGCATTAGAGGGTTACTTGGAGGACTGAGAGGTTAAATTTGCCCAATATCACATAGCCAGTATGCCCAAGGCAAGTCTTGAATTCAGGCCTTCTAGAATCCAAGGTCCAATCCATCACCCTACACTTCTTCCCTTTAATTACTTAGACTCTCTGTGGCCCAGGTAGTTCTCTTAAAGACTTTTAGATACAGATCTATACCTTCATTGATAACAGCTTACTCACTAGAGTGATCCCTAATCAAATAAAATCATAAATCTTGACAGAAGCATCTCTGGCTTACTCTCCACAACTGTATCTGTCCCTCAGGGTTCTATGGTATCTGAGGAGTAAGGAGGAGGGCTCTCTTTTCTACTGCAAGTGTCAATAACTAGAGACCTATTTCTTTTTAATTATTTAACATCGATTAGTTTTTACAAAGGGATATTCACTTCAAAGTTATTTTAAGAAGGAATAAACATCCCTCCCAACATTTTAGGGGATACATTCTTCCCCGTCTCACCTCAGTCACTGAAGAGAATAGGTTAACTCTTAGCAGAAGTCCTATATGACATTAGCCTACCAAGTTCAGATCTAGATGCATCATGACTACTGCCTAAGTCCTCCTTGTTTCAGCTACCCTGGGTAGAAGCCTGAAGGTTATTCCTAAATGTCATTCCTTGTTCCTTAGGGTATTGATATTGAATTGGCTGCAAAACCCATTCACTGGGACCCAGAGTCTCCATTCTCTCTTTACCTAAACAAAACAAATACTAAAGCAGAAGAAGTACTCAGGCTTGTATTTACAGGGCCACATGCAGACTTCGGTAGGAAAGAACCAGAACCTCTCCCCATATGCCATCAGCCAAGTATTTCTAAAGATCTGTCACAAACATGGCCAAAGAGAACATAGAGAAAGAGACAAGGCTGAGGTTGACTCAGGCCTTTGAAATTTCCCCCAGCTATACAACCAATCAAAAAAAGGCTTTTCCAGTCAATCATTCTGAATTAGTGGGTTAAACTTCAATGGTCAGACTAATAGGGTATTATTTTTTTCTCTTAAACCCTGATGTAAAACAAAGCCAACCTGGTACAATGTAGGGTTCTTAATCTTGTTTGTGTTGGCAGTCTGGTAAAACCTGTGGAACCCCATCTCAGAAAAAAAGTGTTTTTAAATGTAAAGATTACAAAAGAAGCCAATTATATTGAAATAGTTACCATTTTTTAAAAATAAGTTCTTGGACCCCAGCTTAAATACCCCTAAATACTGGGAAGAGTTTTGGATTTAGAGTAAGAGGGCTTATATTGAATCCTGCCACTCACTCTACATGTGAAATCCTGGGTCATTTAACTTCTCTAAGTTTCAGTTTCCTCATCTGTAAAATGGGAGCATTTCACAAGTAACGATTAAGATCTAAATTCTAGCCTGCCCTGTGGGAAGGAGAGCCCACCAAGGCAAACTCAGTTAAATTGGAAGCTTCTTGAGGGCAAGAACAATGTTGCCATTCATATTTGTATCCTCGGATCTTAAGTATTCATAAAAGATGATTGTAAATGGCAAAGCAATATATCTGGAAAAGGAAATGGCAAACCACTCCATTATCTTTGCTAAGAAAACCTCAAATGTAGTCCCAAAGAGTTGGGCACAACTGAAACAAGTGAACAACGCTAACAAAGGTAAAATATAAAATGACCTCACACTATTTGTATTAGCAGTAGTTATACTAAAAAGAAGCATTTTCTTTTAATGAAGGGAAAAAATTTACTAAACTACATGTGGATTATCTTTCCTTCCCTGACCATGGAGATTTCTCTCAGAACGAGTCCTTCAGAACCTAGCCATTATAAGTAAGATAAGAGTGGAGCTAGGTAATTAAGAGACCTTCTTTATACTTCCCATGAACTCTAACAAGGGACAGATGCAACAAAATTTGGGAGGAAAAAATAGTACTAACCTAGATCGGACTCGGTTGTCCTTGAGAATTTTTTTCCACAAGGACACAAAAAGAGTTTGCAGAAGATGGATTCCTTCTAAAGTTCCCTTGAAACCTACATCAAAGGTCAGAGTCATAAACATGTGACCTAAGAAAAATTCACAGGTAGCTCCCATCTGTGATCTAGAGATCCATACCATTTCAAGCCAATACCAGCTGATCATTCATGTATCACCGTCTGCTCCATTCAAACATAAAGCTATGAATGGTGACTTGTAAAGGCACTAGATCAGGAATTCTTAACCTTGTGTCATGAATCCCTATGGCAGTCTGGTGAAGCCTGCGAACGCGTTCTCAGAAAAAAAAAATGTTATTAAATACATAAAATAGAGAGGCAAGAGAGGGAAGAAGAAAATTTGGAACTCAAAAGTAAATATTAAAAATTGTTTTTACATGTAATTGGGGAAAATAATATTTTAAATAGCAATAGTTACATAATTAGTTACATAATATATAAAAATATAAAATATAATTTTAAAAATTCAATACATAAAATATACAGGATTCCAAAGGAAAACAATTATATTAAAATTACAACATGAACTAAAGTCACAGATCCCCTGAAATCTAATCATGGACTTCTAAGGGGTCTCTACCCCAGCGTAAGAACCTCTAGACGGAGAAACAAATCAACTATTTTTGTCATTCTGTCACATGTACAAAGTATTTCTTAATTTTATATTGTAGCTGCAGCTATTATTTGAGGAATCATTTACTGCTTTACCCTTGGAATGAACCTGAAGTCCTTAAAACAGTGCTGATACACAATTCAATAAATATTTCTTGAATGACTTAACTGTTGAATAAATGAATTTTAACTATCGAATAAATGAATCCTCAACTCTCAAAGAGCTATCCCTATTCCTGCATAACAAGCACTTCTAATGCATCCAAGAAACTAGCTGGGGGAAACAAATTAGGAAGGTCATGGGGATACAAAACTTCCTGCTGCCATTGTTGTATTTAGAGTTGGGGAGCCCTGAGTTTGAGTATTGATTCAGAGACTTAGACTCTAGATGTGTGACCCAAAGCAAGTCACTGAACCTCTTTTAACCTCAGTTTCCTCATATGTAAAATGAGGGTAGTAACAGCACTAGTCTCACAGAATCCTGTGAGTGAGGATTATGAGAACCAAATGAGATAATCTATGTAAAGTGCTTTGGAAACCTTAAAGCATTATTGTTATTATTATTACTTATTTTTTCCTTTTTTTCTATTCAGCCCCAAAGCAGAGAAGCTTCTGAGACTAGGAACTTCTGAGGAAGAAGTCTCCTGCCATTTGTGCTGAGGCTACGACCCCATCTGAGAATGGTTCTCTGAAGTGGCAGAGGCCAAGGTCATACCTTGAATCCAATGGAATGAGATTGAACTGGATTCATTCAAAGGAAAGAAATGAGCCAGGTGTAGAATATTGTTGATTCCACAACAGCAGTAGCACCAGCACCACCACTAACAACAACTATACATCTGGCTCACATCACCTATCACACCTGCTTAGTGGATCTTTCTTGCATGGACAGTTAACCTTAATCCAAACCTTATTCCAAACTATTCTCCTGTTTCCCAAGTATGCAAACATGATGCACTCTTGGAGTTATCCTTTATTTCATGCCTTTTCCATCAGAAGGGAGGTAATCACTCCCTTCTGGAAATTTCACCTTCCAGACCAGTGTGATTTGGGCTAGAGAGCCCGAATAATTGGTTCAGAGTGGATAACATCATAAAGGACAACTCTCCTACAGCTCCCTTGGTGCCATGAACAGAGATAACAAAGGCTAGAAAAACCACTGATCTTATAGAGTGGAAGATTCTTGTACTCAAGAGAATATCATGGTTCTTCATTGTCTATCACTGTAATTATTACAATAACTTACTAATAAGGGGAATTAACATTGATTGAGCACTTTAGAGTTTGCAAAGCACTTTATACATATTTTGTTATATGAAACATAACAATCCTAGGATATAGGTGCTAGTATTATCCCCATTTCACAGATAATAAAGCATGAGACCCAGAAAGAGGAGATGATTGCCTATGGTCACATTACTATTAAGTGTCTGAGGCAGTATTTAAACTCAGGTCTTTCTGACTCCAAGTCCAGCATTCTATTTGCTATTACTAGCAGTAGTGCTACACTTCCACTGAATCTGTGCAGGGCATCCCCCAAGGCTTGGAGTTGGTCTAAGTGATTAAAGCACAAGCCTTTGGGGATACTCTGTATACAGATATATAGCACTCTATAGTAACAGTGTTGTGCATACATTATGCAATTTGATCTACAGGACACCTATGAAGTAAGTGGTTCTAGTATTATATTGTTACTGTTACAGGCAGAAACATGAACTTGGGTCTTCTCATTCTATATCCTGAACTTTTTCCACTAGGCCAGGCTGCTCAAATCCTGAAGCCTTAAGATCCTCTAGGGCTTTCATCCCCTGACCCAAGCCCCATTTCACTATCCTTATGGCTTATTACTCATCTGTTCTATTTGGAGAGAAGGAGGAGGAGGAGGAGAAGGAAAAAAGAAAAGAAACAATTTGAATAAGAAGGAAAAGGGGAAAAGAAAACAAGCCTTTTTTTTAAGCAGCATCTAGGTATCCTACCTTTTCTCTCCCTTGGCTCCTGCCTCCTTGAGGCAGTCACAGTGACCCTTCTGTAGTGTGTATATATCTATCCTGATCTAATATATCAGGAGTGGTTCAGAGTCTGAAAGTGTAAAGTAATTTTTAAATGCTTAAAAATAAAGTATATAAGATTACAAAGTAAACCAATTATATTAAAACACAATCAAAAATTTTTAAACAGTTTAAGAATCTCTGATCTGCACAATTCATCACCTTTTCTCAAGTATGCTGGCTCTGAAGTTTAGAAAAATAACGATAAAGTCTCAAAACTGAAACAGTGAATCATTAAGGAAAGAAGAGTCATTGATGGAGATACAACCAAGAGAGAAGAGTAAAAATGTGACCTAGGACGAATACAGATTTTTATCTGGAAGAGACATTAGCAGTCCAATTCTGTTACCTCACTTTATAAATCAATAAACTGAGACCCAGAGACTGACTTGCCCAAGATCACCCAGATAATTATTGGCAGATCTGGGACTAGAACTCCTTTCTCCTAATCCAGTATTGGTTTGTTTGTTTATTTGTTTGTTTCATTTTATTTTATTTTTATCCCGCACCGACTCTCTTTAACAGAGCCCTCCAGAAAGAGATGACATTACTTTTTCATCTATTGAAACAACAGATTTTTATCTTGGAGTTATTTATTACCCCAGCCTCATTTTACCATTCTTCAAAATAAACCAATCTACAATCTGAAATGGGGAGTACTTAGGATGAATGAATTGAAGGAATGAATGAATGAATGAATGAATGAATGAATGAATGGAAATCCTGGAAATTCTTAGAACTGCTAGGAACCAAATTTTACTCTCTGACACCAATAATGAGATCAAGGCTCAGTCTAGTTTCTACTTACACTTAGAAGCCTTCTTTGACCCCCATCCCTCCCCCATTTAGATATAAATGATCTTTCTCCTCTCTAATCATTCATACCAGTCTCTGACCTTTTCTCATGCCCTTATATTGACTTGCATTGTGATTATCTGTGTATTTATCTTATTCCCCCATTCCTCATTAAACAATATGGTTCTAAGACCTAGACAAGGTCATTTTTCATCTTTGTAACTAGGCATGATGAAGTATACATAGGTGTTTAATAAATATGTGTTAAGTTGAAATGAAGTTGAATTGAATTGAATTCAAACAATGATTACGATCAATACAAAACAGGCGATAGCAACACCAGGAAACAGAAGGCTGAGAACGTGTTGAAAGACTATGGACGTGACTAAGTTCCTAGTATGGAACAATGTAAAGAGGAAAGGAGGAAAGAATTGGGTATGGGAGGTGGGAAGTCTTTATGGTAACATGGACTATAGGAGGATGGGAGGAGAACTAGCTAACGTCATTCATACATTCAGGGGTAAATTCAGGAGCCTGTTTTAGGAAAGTCAGAGAATGCATATTTTTCTGTGCTATAGCAAGTCCTGCAAAGCACAATCAAAGGTATTCATGTATGAGGTATTTAATACTTGGGAACTAGAAACATGTTAGAAGTGAAAAATGGATTCACCCAGAATGAATGAAAGACCATATCTCGAGGACCCTCTCTCATCTTTCCATAAAGTGTAAAAACAAGGTAGATTCAGTGCTCCTTATTCTATAGGTAAGAACAGTGAGGCCCAGGGAGGTTGTGACTTGCCCAAGGTAACACAAAAATTAATAGTAGAAATAGAATTCAAGACCTCATGTCCTGCCAGCTTACATTCATTGGACCACAGTGGTGAAAAATACACACATCTCCACCTTACCCCTCAATATACCTTACATCAATAGCCACAATTAGAATATTCATTGGAATGCACAAAAAGTCATTTATTGGCTGCAAACTAGAAGAAAACTAGAAGACAAATGTACCTCTCTTAATAATGTAGAATTTCATTGGGCAGTTAGGTGGCACAGTGGATAGAGCACCGGGCTTGGAGTCAGGAAGGTATGCATTCATATCTGACCTCAGACATTTACTACCTGTATGACCCTGGGTGAATTACTTAACCCTGTGTGCCTCAATTCCCTCATCTGCAAAATGAGCTGGAGAAGGAAATGGCAAATCACACCACTATCTTTGCCAAGAAAACCCCAAATGGGGTCACAAAGAATCAGATATGACTGAAAAATGACTGAACCTAACAAATTTGGCTCACAGATCTGTCATTTACTATGTCATCTAGGTAACCTTGGGCAAGTTATATACCCTCTCCAGGCCTCTGTTTACTCCTGTGTCAAATGAAAGCATTATAGGGGTTGATCTCTAAGATCCTTTCCAGCCCAGATATTATATAATCCCCATCCTAGTATCCCATGTACCCAGGATGTTATGGTATGCCCTCATCCCCACCCATCCCTGGCTCCTCTGAGTTATCTATTCCTGATGGGTCAGAGAAATAGTACTTTTCACATGGCAGCAAACATCCTTAGGAATGTTATCTCCTTGCCTTAGACTTTATCTTGCTATTGTGCTGTTTGTTTAGGAATTGGTCTCCATTCCGGACTATTGTGTGTCCTTAGCTAATTGTTAGGGTTACATTCCATTTCTCAAATGATCATATCTACTTAGGCATTCCATGTTTAAGGGAAATTGTAGTTGAGCATGGGTGTTTATTCAGAAGGAATGAATTGTTAGCTTGCATGATCTCTTAGGTCCCTTCCAGTTCCAAATCCTATGATCCTATTTGTAAGCCTTAAAGTGCCATGTAAACGCAAGCTACTATTACTCATGGTCACCTAGTAATAATAGCTTATATATATATTGAACTGGGAAGTTTATAAAACATTTCATTATATTTTAACTTGATTATTGTTATCATCATCATTATCATCACCACAGACATTTCCGTATCCCCAAGATCTAATTTTTAAAAGCTATTATTGGACTTGCTTTTTATAAAACAAATCTTTCACTTTTTTTCTCCTGAAAACTTCCCAAATGTAGAGTTCAAAGTCTAAGCCAGTTCTTTTTCACTTTTCCAAATTCTTTTCTGCCTCTCCAAGCAATGTGCATTCATTAGAATCATGATCTCCTGTGGATCCATCCCAATTGAATTGCATAAAAAGTATCTGACTTTTATCAGAGGCTTCCATCAATGGCCAAAAGAGGAGCCCAGGACTTGTGAAGGCCTTAAAAATGGCAGAAAGAGGAGAGAGTGCTGCCAAACATCTCCACCCTCAGAGTTCTCTGAGCAGTCCAAACATCTTTTCAGTGTCTGGAAACGTGAGATGAACTTGTTGGACCACTCTCTTCTTTCCCACTGTTCTTTGCACTTTGAGGTAATCCCAGGAAAAGCTAAATTGTATGTTCCTAATTTCTTTATGCTCAACTCAGCCAAATGACCTTTTGCCAGTATTCAATGAAGTTTAGAGAGATCCTTGTGGGATTTTCTGAGATTTGTTTCTTTCAAACTGGACTTTCCTCCTGTGTCTCTCTTTGCTCATCTGGGGATCACAGAAGGTCTCAGCTTTCAGCACAGTGCTCCATGTTTGATTAAACACCATGTTCCCATAGGGGCTTTCTTTCAGAGTATTCTTTGAAGCTAAATCTCAGACTGGTCAACTTCTCAATCAAGATTGTGCTTGACTAATTCAATTCTAATTGAACTAATTCAATTCTAATAAGCTTATGTCTACATGTGCAAACTAGTCAGGGCAGGGAGAAGGGATGGAAAATTGGATTCAAATTATGCATAATTTTTTTTAAAAAATAGGTTGCTGATGGTCCAGAAAAGATTTTGGTTTTTCAGGTCTAGTCTTTTTCACAATAGGCAGTTTCTACTCTGACTGTATTTGAGGCAGCTAGTGGTGCAGTGGAGAGAGTGATGGGCTTAGAATTGGGAAGTCCTTGATTCAAGTGCTTACGAAGACACTTAGTAGCTGTAAGAACATGGACAAGTCACCTAAACCTCTCCCTGTCTTAGTTTTCTCAATTATAAAATGGAGATAATAAAAGAATCTACCTCTCAGAGGATCAAATGAGATAATATTTGTTACAAGTGCTTAACACAACAACTGTCACATGTGATTCTGAAACTCAGTGATTCTGAAATTCTTTCTGCTTATATTCAAGGTCAGGTTTTGTCTCGTTTTGTTTTTTTAAAGTAGATATCTCATATTTTGTCTTTTCTCATTTCTATTTATTTCATTTTTAATTTATGGAATAAAACAAGCATTTCCATAAAAGTATAATAAAAAATATGATTGTACATGAAACTACATATCTATTTTGTGTGACTTACTATTCCTTTTAAACGTATAATAGGTAAATTTCTTTGTTTTTCCTTTTTTTCCTCTTCCCTGCCCCCCAGAGATGGCTACATCTATATGTGTATATATGTGTGTGTGTATGTATGTACATAAGATCATTCTATATATGCTTCTATTTCTCAGTTCTTTCTTTGGATAAAGATAGTATATTCATATTTATAATGGTCAAAATTACTTATTTGCTCAAAGTTGCTCTTATATATTTTCTTTTTCTTTCAATGTTTTGACTTTGTTCTAATAGTTGTTTTCTTATAAAGTCACTGAGCTGTATTTGCTCTATTTCATTTTTGAGTGCATTTACTACTTGGGAAAGGCTCCCCACCTTCTGTTCTAAGCTATTCATTCTCAATTTTTTTTTCAGTTAGAGATCTAATCACTTATATTTCACTTTTTTAGCTCATTTGATTTCTTTTAGGCACTCTCATCATCCCTGTAGCCAAGCCACTTTTTTTTTCTCTTAAGCTGTCCTTATAATTGCTATGGAGTTACTCTCTTCTAGTTTATCTCTTGGTCCCCCCTTACCCCATATTTCTTCACTGTGCTTGATGTCTTCTGTTTACTCATTATCTGCCTCAGTTTTTGGACAGAGAGTTTGTGTTCTGGTCAGCCTCTCTAATACTACTTCATGTTCAAGGGTCGCATAGGCATAATTTGATTGTCCCCTCTTGAGATTGGAAGCTATTACTACTACCACTGTCAGTACAGATGGGGTAGCTGGCAAGAAGTCCTACCTTCTTCCCCAAACCCTGGTTTCTCTCTCTGTCTTTAGATGGTCTGTTTTGGATTTGAGTCTCAGTTGGTCTCTTTCTTCTCTTTTCATGATCCTCAATAAGGAGTTGGCCCCATCGCTGAATCCATGACTGAGTGGCATGTTGGAGGTCATACTCATCTCAAGTCTTATGCATAGTCCTCTCCTTTCTTATGCTTAGTAGTTCAATAAGCCCTGTCTCCTGCTATGGCTCCAAATTTTCTAACTAGTATATGGCCAAGCCCCTTCTCAACACAAGGTGACCTGTGGCAATTGGTTCTGACCCATCTTCTTTTATGGCAAGCCAAGAGGAGGAACTGGTTTCAAGCATGAGGCTTATTAGAGCCATTCTTTTCCAGCCTTCACCATCCTTTTGTCTAGTTTTGTCTAGTTTAGACTTAGACCAAATGTCCAAGGAGGTTGTGTTTGGCGTTACTAATAATGAGATATGCACTGAAAAGTGTGATGAAAAGCATGGTCAAGAATGTCAGAAAAGCAGCTGGGTCAGTCACATAAATTATTACTGTTTAGTCATTTCAGTCACATCCAAATCTTTTTGACCCCATTTGGGTTTTCTTGGCAAAGATCCTGAAGTGGTTTGCCATTCCCTCTCTAGTTCATTTTACAAATGAAACTGAGGTAAACAGGGTTAAGTGACTTCTCCAGGCTCACAGAGATAGTAAATGTCTGTGGCCAGATTCTTTCTAACTCCAGGTCCAGCAGTCTATCCACTGTGCCACCTAGTTTTCCTAGGTCCCAGTTATGTGAGTAATAAATCCCCTGCATTCTCCACATTCACAGTACATATTTCCATTAGGCTGGAACCAATGGCCATATTTTACATAATTATAGCTTTGATAATGTAAATTTGAATATTTACAACCTCCTTCGGATATTCACTATTTGCACTAATCAGGACCTATCTGTAGATAAAATGATAGAAAATAGATGGGCAGCCTGAATGACATATTGGTACTATGGAGATAATAAAAGAACATCACAGCCTACATGGGCTAGAAGTATCATAAAGAACAAAAAGATAGCTTTCTAACTCTTTTTTATGTCCTCTATGAAAGACTTATGGGAAACATCAGCTAACAGGATGGTCATAGGGTCATAAACTTAGATATGAAAGGAACTCTGGAAATTATCTAGCCTCAAGGCAATATATTTTAAACAGATAAGAACCATGGAGGTCAGCTGCTCCAACCACCTCACTTTACAGATGAAAAAGCTAAAGCTGAGAGGCAAAATAACAAGACATTGGTGGAGATAGTATTTGTGCTAAGGAAACTATGCATTCATCAAATTACTAATATTTCACAAAATGGTATCCCCCATTGCAGTAAACTTCAAAATGAGGGCATGAGTCCCAAGAACAGAGGGCATGGAGTCACACTAGAAGAGCCACATCCTGACTCCAAAGACTATATGATCAGCCAGTCAGAGATTGGGATGATAGCTCCCATCCTGTGTTCACAGCTATAGTCAATCCTGGGGATTATCTCCAACACAACTTACTCTTATTTCTCTCACTACTCCCACACTCTCTGCCATGCACATTCATATGCCCTCCCCAACTTCTGTACTCATTGTTGGCCCTTTAGGGCAGACCTAAACAGTTATCCACAGCACCTGACACTGGGAAAATCTGTCTCTACCTCCCACAGCCAGAGCACCTTGTGGCTACACAGGTGCACTTTGGTGAGCAGACTTGATTCCTGGGGGTAGAGATCAGTAAGAAACGTGCCTTCCCCTTTTTCCTTTTGAGTGAGACAGATAAGATCAGCAAACATGATTGGACCATAGTCTAAATCACAGGTATAATTACATCATCTTTCCCTCCAAAGCCTATCTCTCTTCCAAGCTTCCCTGTTAATGTCAAAGACACCAAAATTGCTATCATCAACCCCTCACTCCCTCATCCCACATCCACATGTCCAATCAGTTGCCATATCTTGTCAGTTCTATCTCTAGTTCTCTGAAGTCTTTCCCTTCTTCTTAGTCACAAAGACTCCACCATCCTAGTTCAAGCCTTCATCACCTCTCTCCTAGACTGTTACAATTACCTCTTAATTGGTCTCCTAGCCACAAGTCTCTCCCCACTCCAATCTATCTCACCTACCAACATGACTTTCCTTAAGTGTAGGTCTGACTCCTTTGCTCAACAAACTTATTTGTTGACTCCCTATTGACTCTAGTACAAAATAATATATTTTCATATTTATCTCATCTTTTTTATTTCTACTTTTTATATTATAAGCATTGTAATGTACATGATTGTTACCATAATTTTACATGTCCATAATTTATTAATAGATAAATACATGCATATTAGAAATGTGATCTTTTCTTTTTTACAATAGATAAAGATGTATGATGGCAGCTAGGTGGTGTTAGGAGGACCTGAATTCAAATCCAGCCTCAAACACCTGGAGAAGTCACTTAATTCTGCTTACCTCTGTTCCTCATCTGTAAAATGAACTGCAGAAGAAAATGGCAAATTATTATCTTTGCCAAGAAAATCCAAAATGGGGTCATGAAGAGTTGGACACAACTAATCAACGTAACAACAAAAATCATTGGGGCAGCTAAGTGGCACCCTAAGCTAGTAAGCTGTGCGACCTTGAACAAGTCACTTAACCCTGTCTGCCTCAGTTTCTTCATCTGTAAAATAAGCTGGAGAAAGAAATGGTAAATCACTCTAATATCTCTGAGAAGAAACCCCAAATGGGGTCACAGAGAGTTGGTTGTGACTGAAAACAACTCTGAAACAACAACCAAGCATATATGATCAAAAAGTTTGAAGACCACTGTCCTAGAGTACATCTACCAATGCATGGGTACTGTACAACACAGGGATTTGCTAAAACATTCTGTAATCACTGAGTTCCTTGGACAGATGTTCACTGATCTAAGGGGCTAGAGTATCTGAAAGGTGGCAGGTGGAGAAGCCATTTCTAAAGCTGTCACCTTTTCCCAAATGAAGGCACTTCATTTAGTTCCTGACAACTTTCAATCAGTTTCCTTATGTTGTTCAGTTTTGCAACTTCAGTAGTTTGATGATTGTTTGAAAATCACAGATATGAAATTATTGGGGACATTAAAGCTATATAGTTATATAGAGCAAGTCCTTCTGCTCATTTACAGATGAGAAAACCAAGTACCAGAGAGACGGTAGGTGGCTTACTAAGATTAAAAAAAAAGTAATCAGGACACATTATATATCCTACTCCAAATCCAGTTTTCTACTATACCTTCTTCTAGACAAATTGAATTAATTCTAAAGGTATCTATCACTTAGAAAGAAGGTTTAGTAATATCTAAACAACTCTTGACTATGCCATTATAGAAGGGAGCAGCAGTGTGGATAATTCAAAACCAGAAAATAATTGAAAACTCATTTCTGTTACTTTATATTGTCTCCCCTGTTAGAATGGGAGCCCCTTGAAAGGAAACTGTTTTGTTTTTCTCTGTTTCATCCCCAGTGCTTTGCACATGGTAAGGACTTAATAAATGCTTTTGCATTTGTCCATTCATTCACTCATTCATTCATTTAGGGATTCATTCTACTATATATGAGGCAGGAAGGATATTCACCTTCCTAAAAAATGTTTTCCACAAACCTAAGTTCACTACAGTGAACACACAGAATGATGGGTAGGTAGTAAAAAGGCAGAATGCCCCAAAGTTCATTGATATCCAGGAGCAGCAGTAGGAGATTGATCATCACCAAGAATAATTCCATCATTTGTATAATGAAGAAGGAAATATTCCTTGAAAGATCTCTTGAAAGTAGACATGCTGGAAACCAGTTTCTTTCTTTCATCATTACTAAATGATTTAATTTAATACTAAATAATTTAATTAATTATTGATTTTTTTAAAAAATACATAAAAATGGTGAGGGAAGAGAGGAAAGAAGAGAGAGAAAAGAGAGCTCCATCCTTATCCACAGGTTCGTTTCCTCCCTTGGGAAAGGAAGGAAAAAACAAGACTGTTAGTCCTAGACTTGCCACAGGGATGTGGTCTTCGATTGCCCTCTCCTGACATGGAATCAGATTGCAGCTGACTTCCTGAGGAGAAAAAAGGCATACCCAAAATATTAAGAAGGATTTTCTTCTAACCAAGGTAGCTTCTAAATTGGGAAGCACTGAGCCTAACTATCCAAGAATATCCAGTCCCAATCATAGCCAAAGAACCACAAAATTCTTTAAGAAACTCCTAAACAGGGAGAGAGGGTTCATAAATTTATAGGTGAAATGTTCAGTCATCCTAAAAGGATTTGATTAATTCAATCATCAGATGTTTCCTTCCTCAGATACATCCAAGCAATGCCAAACCCCCAGATGCTTACAAATACAAAAGGAAGTGTTTCCAAATCTTCGTGTCCCTTTTGGCCTTGAGTCTCAGAAAACTAACTTAGCAGTCAAAAGATCTAGGTTCTACCAAAAACTAGCTGCAGAATCTAGGGCAGAGATGAGGAACCTGCAGCCTCAAGGCCATATGTGGCCCTCTAGGTCCTCAAGTGCATCCCTTTGACTGAATCTAAACTTCACAGAACAAATCCCCTTAATAGAAGGATTTGTTCTGTAAAACTTGGACTCAGTCAAAAAACTGTACCCAGGGACCTAGAAGGCCACATGTAGCCTCAAGACTACAGGTTCTCCACCCCTGGTCTAGAATAATTCAATTGCCCTCTGTAGGCCTCATTTTTCTCATGTGTAAAATGAGGGGGGTGGGAATAGAATAACCCTAAAATCACTTCAAGGGCCAACCTTCTAAGAATTCATATTCCTCCAAAGGTTTGCCAGAAACAAACTTTGATCCCCTAATAAGCTTCTAATTCTTTCTTATTCCCTTTTCTCATTTTTCCCTCCTTTTGTCTATGCTTCTATCTTTTAATTAAATAAAGATTTTTATTGAACACCTTTGGATTGTGTTCATCCTTCATTACCGAAGAAGACCATGCCATCAGAGAAATGATGACACGACTTGCACTTGACTTTGTTTTGAAGGAGGGAGGGCTGTGCAAGGTCACCAACTTCACTTCTCTTCCAGAGCCACCTGAATCCAGTGAGCAGATATTCATTAGGATGACTGGAGATGACCCAGGATGCACTGGGAGACTTTGGGGTCTTTAGGCCAAGGTCTTTGCAGGCACTCACTTAGGGTGGGGCGATGCCTATTCATTGAATAGGCCTGTTTAAGAGGTAGGTAGGGCATGGCCCCTTTAATGAGGTCAAGAAAAAGAAAGACATCAGGCTGGGTGGGCAGCAGCAGCAGCAGTTACTATTGATAATCACTGTCAAGTTAGGAGGGTCCAGAGGAGCCCTGAGGCAGGGCCCCAGTGGAGTCCCAGTTTCAGAGTGCAGCAGGTTTAAGGTTTTGGGAGAGGATAGGACAAGGGACAGGACAGGAAAGAGGGGAGGGGAAGGCAGGGGAGGGCAGGGGAGAAGAGGAGAGGAGACGACACCAAAGGGAAACAGGTAAAACCCAAGTCAACTGGGCATCTTTTGGCCATCTAAGTTTACCTTCCTTTGGAGAAGAGAAGGAAGGGGAGGGGGAGGCAGACACCTTTGGATCACAAAAATTGGAAACCAAAGCAGCCCTTAGATCTCAAGGAGCAGCTAATACTGTGGAAAGACCTCCAGCCCTAGAGTCAGAGACTCTTCAAATCCTGCTCCAACTTTGAATAACTGTGTTGCTTTTGAGCAAGTTATTTGGCCTCAGTTTCCTTATTTGTAAAATGATGATGGGGAGGGGCAGAGAAATTAGATGATATGAGGTCCTTTCCAGTCTCTATAAGCCTTGCATTGTTATTGAAGAAATAAAACCCACATATATTGGGTTTTATTAATAATAAATTAATGAATATAAATAAAATAATAAATTAATAATAAATAAAACCCATATGTAAAAATTAAATAATAATTGATGATTAAGAAAATAGTTCAAATTACTGAGAAAGAATTCCACAAAACCACACATGATTAAATTATTTAACTACATGTATGTGTGCGTGTGTGTATACTTGTGTATATGTATATGTGTATATCATATGTGTGCATGTAGGTATTTATTATATGTGTATGTAGGTATATGTTATATATGTATATGTGCCTATTATATATGCATGTGTGCATGTGTTCATATGTGTTTTATGTGTGTATTATTTTTTTTTTTACAAATGGAGGCAGCTGGTGGCCCATTGGATGGAGTTCTTTTCTTGGAGTTAGGAAGACCTGAGTTCCAATCCAACTTCAGACACATCCTAGCTGTATGACTCTGGGAAAGTCACTTAACCTGTGATTGCCTAACAAAATGGATCTACTGGGTCCGCTAAAGAAAGAAATAGCAAATCACTTCAGTATCTTTCACAAGAAAATCCCAAACAGGGTCATGAAGTGTCAGATACGACTGAAAAGACTGAACAACAACATAGACAGATATACACACAGAAGCAATAATTGCTATGAATTCAAAAAGGAGGAAGAATACTTCAAGCTCAAGAGCTAAAAAGAGGATCTTTAGCTAGAAGATGGGAATTAAGATAAAGTTTGAATGGTAAGTAAAATTTAAATAGGTGGGTGGTACATCGTGAGCACAACTATATACATGGAAGAGTGCAAGTTGTGTTTTTGAGATGCTAGAAAAATTAGCTTGACTGGAGTGTAGGATTTATGTAGAAGGAGAATGGGAAATAAGACAGGGAAGGAAGATCATGGAGAGTTTTCCATGTGAGTTAAAGAGTTTGAAACTTTATTCTGTAAGTAATAAGAAGGCATTGAAGAATTTTGAACAATGAAGCAGAATAAACATAGAATTATTTTAATAAGATTACTCTAGTGACAGTGTTCAAGGCTTACTTTGTCCACTGCGTAAGCTCTCCTCTCTGGATGAGATAGACAGAGAGAGATACAGAGACAGAGACAGAGAGGCAGAGACAGACAGAGACAGAGATGATAGAGACAGAGAGAGAAAGAAGTCAAAGATAAGAAATACTGATTCAAAGTCTTCTTGCTCAGCAAGCCATATTTGCTTGCTACTTCTAAGCCACAACCCTTATATTTCCACTTTAGAGGAAAATAGGGTGAAATCCACTCTCCTCTACTTTTCAGTTCTCTCTTCATTCCCTCCCTCTCTCCCCCTCTCCCCCTCTGCCTCTCCCTCTCCCCCTCCCTCTCCCTCTTTCTCTCTCCTTTCGTAGGCTAGATCCACCAATTCTAATACCTCTAACCTCATCATTACATGAATGCTCAGGGAGATCTCAAACTCATTGTGTCATCTAAACAATATTAAACGCTTTGGTCCTAAATTGTCTTGTGTGAAATTAAGTAATTGTTGCTTTTTGGCAGCATAGTTTATTCAATTGAAAAACATGTTTACAAAATACTTGGCAAAAAAAAAAAAAAAATGAAGCCAAACTGTCCCAAGGGAATTTAAAGAGTAAACTGTGAAAAGAAAAACAAAAAACAATCTCCTCCCCCCCAAAAAACTGAAAAAGATCTACATAAAGATTTCTGTAAGAAAGATTTCTCTCAGTAATGATATTATAACTGTGGAGTCACTACTTTTGGGTTCTAGCTTCACAGTCTTTCATGTACTAAATGTTATTGTTGTTGTGTTTGTCCTTCGTTGCTGAAGAAGACCACACCATCAGAGAAATGATGACATGACTGGCACTTGACTTTGTTTTGAGTGAGGAAGGGCTATGCAGGTCACCAGTCTCACTTCTCCTCCAGAGCCATCTGAATTCAGTGACCTGATACTCCTCAAGATGACTGGAGATGACCCAGGATGAGGGAATTGGGGTTAAGTGACTTGCCCAAGGTCACATAGCTAGTGAGTGTCAAATGTCTGAGGTGAGATCTGAACTCAGGTCCTCCTGACTCCTGCACTGGTGCTCTATCTATTGCACCACCTAGCTGCCCACGTACTAAATGAGGAGCTAGAAAGAAGAGCCTTCTAGATAGGGAACCTAACTGGCTTCTATTATAGGTTCAGCCTTAGGGTATGTGCATTAGAGGTAGAAATTTGTTAGCAACATCAGGAGAGCAAACAAATATGATTCGTCAATACAGGATCAAAATAAGTCAGATCAAAGGTCAAAACAGCCAGGTACTAACCAATGCTTTAAAGAGGATGGAGGTAGCCTTAGGAAGATGAGAGAAGTGTCTGTTTGTCCAACAGAAAGCTATTTAAGAGGCAAAAAACTACTCATGAGATGACCTTAAACTAAATTTGGAATCAGGAATCAAATTACAGGGAAATAACAGAAAGGCAGGAGAAGGCAAGGTATGCTGAGTTCAGTAGCCATGGGCACTATGTCATCATCAGTTTGTTTGGGCTACCATTTTGTAATGCAGAAAAGTAGCCATGCCTCAAGATGGTGGGAGTGGGGGTGGGGTTGGGGGAGGGGCAGATGTATGCACAATTCACCTTTAAGCTTAATCTGAATTATTAACATTTTATCCATCACTTTCTTAAGCCAAGACAAGCAACAAAACAATAAATCAAGTCACAATTTCCAGTGTTTGCCAATGTCTTAGGTAAAAAATGCTAACATTGAAAATTAAACAATCTGTTCTCCAAGCTGGTGTGAACTGGCTCGAGAACTGCCTGTTCCTCCTTAGTTCACTTGTAAAATAAACTTAAATAACTGAAGAAATATTAATTTCATACAGGTAAACTAAGCCGATATAATAAAAATGACAATGTTTAATTTGCTTATTCAATGCCATACCAATCAAACTGCCTAAGGATTGTTTTATAGAGGTAGAAAAATAATAACAAAATCTATCTGGAAAAATGAAAAGGTAAAGAATTCCAAGGGAAATAATGAAGGGGTGAAGAAGTAAAGGGGCCTAGCAGTAGTAGATATCAAACTATACCACAAAGCAGTAATAATTAAAATAAGTTGGTACTACTTCAGAAATAGGAATATCATAATCAGTGGAACAAATTCAAGATACAATATACAGAAGTAAACTGAGGCTAATGTTTACTAAACCTAAAAATCCCAACCACTAAGAGTAAGAACTTACAAAAACTGCTGGGAAAACTTGGGAACAGTCTAACAGAAATTAAGTACAGACCACAATCTTACAACACATACCAAGATAAACTCCAAATGGATCCATGACTAAGCCATAAAGGGTGACATCATAAACAAATTAAAAGAACAAAAAAGAAATTATCTTTCAGCTTTATGATTAAGGGAATAGTCTATGACCAAAACAAAGAATACAGAAGATAGCACTAGGCTAAATGAAAATTTTTGATTATATAATATTAAAAAGTTCATGCACAAACAAATCCAATGCAGCTAAAATCAGAAGTAGGTAAATGGGAAAATAAAATCTTTGCAGCAAGTTTCTCTGATAAAAGTCTCTTTTCCAAGACACATTAGGAATGGTTAAAAATTTGTCCGAGAACCATTTCCCAATCTATAAATGGTTAAATGATATGACATGGCAGTTTTCCAATGGAGATAAATCTAAGCTATCAATAGCCATGTGAAATGTTACTCATATTTTAGAAAAATGAAAGCTAAAATATCTCTTGGGTACTATCTCAAATTATTGTGGTTGTCCCAAAAAAAAATAGAAAATGGCAAATGCCAGAGGGACTGTGAGAAAATGGTATATTAACACATTATTGGTGGTGCTGTGACTTGGTCTAGTCATTCTGGAAAGCAATTTAGAACTAAGCCCTCTTACAAAACTAGGTAAGCCCTTTGACCCAGCAATAATACCACTAGACCTATCCCCCAAGAGATCAAAGAAAAAGGAAAAGGAACCATATGTACAGAGATATTTAGAACAACTTTTGTAGTGGCAAAGAAAACTAGAGGAACACCCATCAATTGAGAAAATAACAAAATATGGCATATAAATGTGATAGAATGCTATTGTGTTGCAAGAAAGGATGAAAGATAAAAAGCTGGAAAGATTTATATGAATTAATATGGAGTGAAGTAAGGAGAAAAAGGACAATAATCTCTACAATAGCAACAACATTGTAAAGACAACTTTGAAAGACCAAAGAATTCTAGTCAATGCCGTGATCAACCATGATTCCAGAGGACTGATGATGAAGCATGTGACGCACTTCCTGACAGAGTGGTAATGAAATCAAGTCAAAAAGCATCTATGAATCAATATTAATTAGTGGATTCTTGGAGATTCATTCTTTGACCATGGAAATTCATGAAACAAAAGCAAACATAAAATAGCCTTGAGTCCTACGTGGCCTCTTTCTATATTTGTAGTGATAATGGCAAAAATTTAAAAAATAAAAACTCTGCAAGTACTAAAAATCAGTTTATAGATTATCTATAAACATTAGCTTAGCTAATTCAGCTATTAGCTTATCTAAATATGAGATCCTTGCCCAGTGACCAACAATTAAACTTACTATTTATTAGAGCAATTGAATCTCAACATTATTGATATTCTCACCTATAAATGAAGTCATAAAATGAAAGAAACTGCTGCTCCATAAAAAGATGGCTCTAAGCTTCTCCACAGAAAAGGAAAGGAGTTGGTAGATTTATCATTTGCCAAAGGGCAACGAGAAGCATCATTTCAGTGGAATCTGGTCATCTCAGTGGCATTGCTCATGATAAGAATTTGCAAAAATGTAAATATGAAAATAGAGCAGACAGATGGTATAGGGTACTGACCCTAGAGTCAGGAGGACCTAAGGTCAAAATCTGGCCTCAAACACTTATTAACTTTGTGACCCTGGGAAAGTCATATACCCCTCTTTGCCTCAATTTCCTCATCAGTAAGATGAGCTGAAGAAGAAAATGGTAAAGTATTCTAGTATCTTTGCCAAGAAAATCCCAAATGGGATCATGAAGAGTTGGACATGACTGAAAAAACTCAACAACAACAAAGATTAAAATAATTGCATCTTATGTCTCAACATCTTTTGGAGAGTGTGAGGAGATAAAGAAATTCTACAAGGAAGATAATACCCTGTGGATTAAATCAACCGAGGCCTTAATATTCAGTTTCCTTGATGTAATGGTGGGAAAAGGCAAGGTTAGAAAAAATATTATGCAGAAAACATGGTTACTGGGCAAAATATAACTGAGATCAAATACATACACATAAATATATACATATATGTGTATATGTATGCCTACAAATATATTTACATGTAAATTTATACATATATAAATATATGCATATATGTATTACATATTTATTTATTTATATGCATGCATATCACAAATGTTCTCTTCAAGAAGGAATCAAGGGATGCTGGGGCATGGCTAGAAGTACATAACATCACAAAAATTGAAATTGATTTTATCTGAACAGATAAAAATGACTAGTAAAAATGTGGGAATCATTTCTGAATCAGCTGTCTCTGTGTATAATTACACCAACCTATTAAAAAGAGAAAAGTCAACTCTAAATGAGAAGAAAGAATGAAAATTAGAAAATCTGGCTTCCCAAAGCTCTCTAAACAAGCTGTTGATGGTTTGTTAGCGTTTTGTTTTTTTTAATGTAGGTAGTAATGAATTCAACACCTTTTCCTTTAGAAGTTCAGCAATTGTAAATCAAGTACCACGGTGAGATCAAAAAGATCCTAGAAAAGGCTTCAACCAGCAAATATTTTATTTTCTTGCCAAGTAGCAAAAAAAATGATAGCCAATGTCAATACTGTCTTAGAATATAAAGTTTACCATTTGGGAAAGTAATTTGAAACTACGCCCCAAAAGTTACTAAACTATGGATGCCCTTTGACTCACCAAAAACTCTATTAGGCTTATACTGCAAAAAGATCAAAGAAAAGACTGTGTATACAAAAAAAATTATAACAGCTATTTTTTTGTAATGGCAAAGAATTGGAAACCAAGAAGGGTACCCATCAAGTGAAGAATGGCTAAACATAACATAGTATACTAAAAATAATGGAATTGTATTGTGCAATAGGAAATTAAGAAAAAGATATTCCCTGAGGAACTTAGGAAGACTTAAATGAACTGATGCAAAGTGAAGTGAGCAAGAACAAGGAGAACGACTTATAACACAAAATCAATATTGTAATATACAAGTGATTCTTGAAAGACCTATGAATTCCAATCAGCCCAATGATCAATCACGATTGAATTAAAATAGAAGTCCATTAACTGGGAAAGGTCCAAAAAAATCGTGTTGCATTAATTCTAGGATCTCCTTGCACCATAAGAAGCAGTGTATATGAACAATTATGAAAAGTATAAGAAGAATTAGATGAACTGATGAAGAGTGAAATAGTCAGAATTAAGAGAAATTATCTTTCACTGGCAGGGTCATCTCCATACTACAATGCATTGGAAGGGGACTTAAATGGAGGATGTTTCTCTTGTAGTCACTTTTTACTTCTATATGGGAAAAAAAAAGAAGGAAGAAGAGGAAGAGGGAGAAAAGGATAGATAAAAATGAGAAAAGAAAAAGAGAGAAAGAATTAGATATACTTAAGTTAATTGAACAAAGGTTGAACGAGAGAAGGAATGGAGAAAAAGAGGTAACTTTTTGCCTGAAGCAAAGACCCATCTTTTTAGCACTAATATTCTTCTGGTGGGGTCGTATGTCTTCAAGTCATGGAATATTAATTAGCCTCTTAAGAACTGAAGTTGACAATCACTGAAAAGGTGATCAGCCTATGCGATATTTCACAGCCATAATGCCTGCAAGGAAGGGCACATGCTAGGCGTCATTACAATGAGAAATTAATTATGTAAAAGATGTTTAACCCATGCAAAATAGTTGACTCAACAAGAAAATTGACAGAGCCTTGAAACAACATCAGACAGCTAACAATTACTCTCCTTAGCATGGGAAAGTACAGGACAGCCAAGTCTAACTGATAACAGTTAAAAGTACAAGCGCATATGCAAAATATTATGAAGAAAAATAATCAGTGGCAAGCAGTATCACCTCACAAAACTACAAAAGCAAAGGAAGAGAAAGTGAAAGTAAGTAGACATGAACTGGAGACCCAGAGACATCATTTCACTCTAAGAGCACTGGCTGATTAAACAAGCAAAGAAAGGCAGCATGGAACCTGCAAGTATTTTTAGCATGAGTTATTCTCAGTGGTCATGATAGTACAAGAATTTGCATCCTTGTTGAGCTCAAACAAAAGAAACACATGCTAGAATCTTCATAGCTTTAAAGCACTTAGAAACTGATTTTCTTGACAGGGTGAGATTTCCAAACAAAGTAGAAGATCACAGCAATTAAGATTATCAATAGCTATTGATCTATATGCCTGCTTTACCATCTCAATAAAATCTTTATAAGAATAAACTACGTGTGCATTACTTAAAATTTGAGGAAGAAACAGAAAGGTTTTCATAAAAAGATCTTCCACAATAAGCCATCAGTGATGGTTTTTCTGCTGAGTCTTAAAGGAATTAAGATTTTACTATACTATTTAGTTAGTCAGTTAGCTATGTTTGTATTTAGTTAGCCAATTAGTTAAAGCCAATAGATTGTGAGCTCTTTGAGAGCTAGGATTATTTTTTTGTACCTTTCTTTTTATCTCCAACGTATGGTGCCTGGCACCTAGTAGGCACTTAATAAATGCTTTTTGACTGATTTAAAGGATTTGATTTTGCAGGACAAAATGAAGTCTAGGAGCTTTTCTTTGAAGAAGATGGTATCTTCATTCCTGATTAGTTTGAAGAACCAGGTCTCTGCTGGCATATGAAAGTCTTGGTGGGATAAGAAAGCACTGCAGCTTCGACCTCCTGAAACAGTGAGTGATTAGAGGAATATTAGAGGTCCAATCTTATAGTTAAGTAAGGGTCTTTCTACACCTTCTGGGATAGATGGCCAGTTATCTTCTACTTGAATATGTCCAGTGTGATGGGGAACTCAGGACTTCATACCACAGTTGAGCAACTCTATTCTTGGGGGAAAATGTATTTCCATGTCAACTAAAAATTATAGAAGATTGTATAACAGAAGCCACTACTGGAGATAGTGGAGTCAAAGGACCTGGATTCAAATTCTACTTCTTACCCTTTCTTCCTTCGTGACCTTGAGCAAGTTAATTAATCTCCATTAGGCCCAGTTCCCTTATTGACAAAATGAAGGAGTTGAACCGAAATGACTATTCCAGATTTAGATCTACAATCCATTAAATTACAGACATAACCTTTTCAACCATCCACTGAGTATTGACATTACATGAGCTATGTGTAAAACAAGAAGACATATGTTTACCAAATCTTTTTACCAATGTCATAGGAGAAGTCCTACATAGTGTCCAAATAAAAGGCTTCCCTATCAGTGGTGAAGTTCAATAAATGTTCCTGTTCCCTGCGCTAAGTTACGGTACCACACTATATACATAAAGCTCCAGAACATTACGCAGTAACCTCAGTGAAATCCATAGCAATAGAAACAATACCTACAGACTAATGGTAGAAAAACTAATCTTTAATGGGCACAGCAGATGATCCAAAATTGAGTGAGAAGCATGGATCAGGCTGGATCACATTTGGGACACCATCTAGTGCTGTGAAGCATCTCCAAGCTATTATGTTCTTTAAGAACTCTATTTTTTTAATATCTATACTATCCCAGGGATGCTATGTGGCTATGAATCATGAAATATCTTGATCTCAGGACAATTAACATTATAAATAACCCAAAGGGAAGAGGAAATACATATTTAGGTTTTTCTCCTGGGATGCCTTTTCATTACACTGATCACCAGGATTCCATTGAATCTGGTTTAGGAAAGGTTGGCCTGACTGAAATTAACCAGATACCCAAAGGAATGTGTGCTCCACCTTGTTCTTTTCTCAAGGAAAATTCATTAGAATGGCACCAACGGATTCCAGACTCCCATGTGTCCCTCCTTCTTCTTAGAGAGAAATCGCAATTTGATAAAAACATATTTTGGAATACAATGTCCAAGGGCAGAGACAACTGGTGATAATGGTTCATTTCAGAGCTAATTTCTTGGAGATGTACTGGGGCATTCCAAAACAGGAATAAGATAGGGGTAAGGAGAGAGCATGGTAGAACAGGGATCAAGTACCCCCTCCAAAAAAAAAACTTAATGTCTTTTCCATAGGGTATCCCTTTAAATATTTTAATAAAATTATCATGTCCCTCCCCTAAGTTTTCACTTTTCCAGGCTAAACTATCCCAGTTCCTCCAATAATTCTTCATATCACAAGGTTTCCATTCTCCTCACTAGGTCACACTGCATATTGTCAATATCCCTCTTAAAATGTTCCCTCCAGAAATGAATACAATACTCCAAATGTGGCTTAACAAATACCTTGGCACTCTGCATTCCTGGTTCTGCACATCATCTTGCCATTAATGCAACCTCAGATTGCATTAGCATTTTTGGCAGCCATACCATAATGTTGCCTCATATGAACTTGCAGTCGATCAAAACGCTTAAATATTTTTCACAGGACTGACCTATCGCTGAACCATGATTCCCCTATCCCGTACTTACTTTTTGAGTTGTTTTTTTTCTCCTTAGTATAGGATTTAATATTTATCCCTGTAAAATATCTGTGTTTGAGACTAGAGCCTGTATTTTACGCTGTCAAAATCATTTTAAATTTTGATTCTATTATCCAGTATATTAGCTTTCCCTCTTAAACATGTATCATTTGCAATTCTGATAAATGACACATGTTTTCAATCAAGTCACTTTTTAAAATGTTGAAGAGGACAGATCCAAATGCTGAGCCCTGCGATACTCCAAGTCAACACCATCTAGATAATATCTAGATAGAAATCTAAGCAGCTCAGCAGCAAAGAAGATAAAGCTGGTAAGATCACAGTTCAAATCTTGCCTCTGGCACTAAGTGTATGACCCCGGGCAAGACCCTCTCAGACTCTTGTTTCATCATTTAGGAAGCAATAATAATAGCCACTAACTCACTGGTCTACTGTGGGGATAAAATGAGACATGCATCTTGCACACCTTTAAGTTACCTATAAATGTTAGCTATTGTTAGTGAGTAGAGATTTTGCCTCTGATTTCACTGGTGTAGGGAATTCCTAGGTGGAAAAAACTCCCAGTTCCAATATAACTTGATACGTTCTCTGAAACCTGGTCTTAGGGAATTCCATAAGGGGTAAGTGACTTGTTAAGTCACTCAGCCAATAAGTGTCAAAGGGCAGAATTTGAACACAGGTCTTCCTAGATGTAAAGGCAGTTCTTTATCCACAATACATGCCATGATGTCTCTCATAATCATAAATTGGTCAATAAACGTTTCTTAAGTATCTACTATATGCCAGACACTATGCTAAGTGCTGCAGATACAAAGAAAGACAAAAGACAATTCCTGCTCTCAAGGCACTTACAGTCTAATGGAGGAGACAGCAAACAACAGTGTACAATAAGCTTTATACAGGATAGGCTGGAAATAATCAAGAGAAGGAAGGCACTCAAATTAAGTGGGACCAAGAAAGACTTCCTGTAGAAGGTGAGATTTTAGCTTAGAGTTGATCATTATTAGCAGCACTTCAGGTGTGCTTGCTCACACAGTTACAAATCCACCTACCTGCCCAGATTTTGCCATCATGTCCATAAGAATACTTATTTCATCTCTCAACAGCATTGTGAGTGAACTGAACAACTTTATGCACCATCATTACCCTCAACAACTCGCTGTCATCCCCACCACCACCACCACCACCATCATCATAATTTTTATTTTCTATGCCCCTCAATCGTTACAAACAACTTTTTCTCTTTGTTCAGGATTTTAAGTGCTCTCCTCTTTGACCACTAGATGGTGCAAGAGGAAAGTCTCTGGAAGAAAAAAATGACATGGAACACAGAGGGAAGAATTCAGAGATAGTTCAACAGAAGGAAATGCCGAGGTGAATAAAATACCTTTTGTATGGGGTTTTCCACCTGGTATTCCCCAAAATATCCCTATGAGCAAACTCATTCACTTTTCTTTTCTTCATAATATCATAGGATGCTAGATTTAGAGCTGGTTAAGGACATTAGAGATAACTGGGTTGCACCCTATTATTTAATGGATGAGGTAACAGGTCAGCGAGGCTAAGCAACTTGTCTAGGATCATACAGACAGCTAGGTGGCACAGTGGATAGAGCACTGGGCCTGAAGTCAGGAAGACCTACCTGAGTTCTAATTAGGCCACAGACACTAGTTGTGTGACCCTGGGCAAGTCACTTAACCCTGTTTGCCTCAATTTCCTCATCTGTAAAAATGAATTGGAAATGAAAATTACAAATCACTTCAGTATCTTTGTCAGGAAAACCCCAAAAAGAGTGAGACACAACTGAAAATTAAACAACAACCACTAGGACCATATAGGTAATAAACGTCTGAAGCAGACTTTAAATCCAGGTCTTTCTGATTCCAAATCCATCACTCTATTCACCATACCACACTGCCTCACCACATACCAAGCTACCATCATCCCAATCTGCTCTCTGACCTCTGTCCAAACCCCATTCAGGGATCCATTAGCTGCACCTTGGTGTGTGTATAGATCTTATCCATTGCTGATTAGTTCTTTGATATTACAAGTCAGTTATATTGATCAGATCTGTACCAACAGAAGCAATATCTTCCAGCGATCAAAGAGATCATATCTCTATTGAAGAATTATTACATACTGTTTTCCATTCCACAAAAGTAAGAAAAGGTCCACATATGATTGTTGTTTTCTAAATATATGTGTGTGTATATGTGTGTATGTATGTATAGGAGTACATCACTGAGTCCCTTATATATGCATGGGATTTCCTGTATTCTGGAAATGTACATAAAGAGATAAAATTTAATCTCAAATTGAGTTCTTATTGTTATGTTATTGGGGAAAGCATGTCTGTACATTTCATTTGGCTTTCTTATTTTATTTCCATGTGCTTCTAGGGGAAAAAAATGTTGAATGGTTTCAGGTATTTTAAAGTTAAATATCAGTTAGTTGTTCATTATGAGAAACTCCTAAGAACTGTCCAAAATCTTCACTGAAGATGAAATTCTGCAGTTCAAGGATTGCTTAAAAACAGCTGAAGCTTGATACACTATAATTTTCCACTGTTTGTTGCCTGTCATAATGAAATTCAACCTGTATTGTGAGATATCAGATCAGTATCTGCCAAACAACTAATCAAATAGCACATCTGTTAATAAAAACTTGCAGGGCACTTTCTTTCCAGAACAGAATGAAACGAAATGTAATAAGACCTGACACTGACACTTGGAACATTTTGTATTTGTACTTAGTTTGGAGTGTGCCTTGCAGATTCCTATCTTCATGTGGGAATTCTCCTGAGATGCCACTGGTCAAAGGCATTAATTCAGGCAAAAACAGATAAGCCAGAAAATCAGAGAATGCCAGAGATGGAGCTATCTTAAAGGTCTTGTAGAACGACCGATCAGTAAATATTTATTAAGCATCTATTGTGTGCCAGGAACTGTGCTAAGCACTTGGGATAGAAAAAAAAGTCAGAAGACAATCCCTGCACTCAAGGAACTTATAATCTAACCCTCTTATTTTTTTAGCTATAGGAATTGATACTCAAAAAATTGAAGTGATTTACTCAAGGACTTACAGATACATGGCAAGGTCATAACCCAAACCCAGGCCTTCTGATTTGAAGTCTTGTTCTCCTTTTATATGCCACACTTCTAGTGTAAAACTTTAACTAAGGTATGGAAGCTGAGGCTTTGCCCCCAGGGAGGTGTCAAATTTAGAAACAAATTAGCTTATCATCTGGTGGTGGTTGTTGTTGACACAAGACCTGGAATTCCATCTGTATAGGAAGTTCTTGGTGTGTAACTCTCAGTGATCACATCAACTCATGCTCAACAACTTACAATCGTTGAGAGATGCTTAGAATACCAATAGTCTAAGTGATTTGCACAAGGTTACTACACAGCCAGCATCTACAAAAGGTGGCCTTGAACTCCGGACTTCCTGATTTCAAGCATCTAATTAGAGAGAATAATTAGTTGGAAAAAGAAAGCCTCAGATAATTATTTTCCTATTTCAAACGGTCTCTTCTCAAGTGAGATATAGCCTAAACTCAGACATACCCTAACCCTTACAGTTGCCTACCACCCCGCTCCAGCAGCCTCCAAAGCAGTTACTTCCATGTTTCCCAGGGTCTTCCCTACTTGTGTCTTCCCCAGCTTAAAACAGTGATTGGGGTGGGGTATGTTCCATGCTGTTTTCACCAGCAAAAAAATATATGCTAATCACAAGCTTGTTCTAGTATGACAAAAGAATGGACAAACCCTTAGAGATGACTAGAATCGAATAAGAAGTTCCCTTTGCATTAATAAAGGGCCTACTTTAAATGAATGTAATATAGTATAACTCCACTAAAATCCTTCCCTAATGCTCCTAGCAGTGGTGTGTTGAAGGTATTAAACTGATGAAGAAGGGACTCATTACTCGCTTTCCCCCATACACAAGTACAGCTCTCCCCAAGCATTTCTTTCTGCAACTCAGTGGGCATGGATCAATTTTCATTTTAAGCTTAGCTTCAGAAAAGGAATAATGAGAAGATGAAGTGGTCAATGGTTCTACCTCCCTTACCAGTCATAGCATTCCTCAACCATAGCTAAACTAATTTATCTAGAGAACAATCTGAGTCCATTTATTTCTCTTTCTACTTTTGAGAAACTATAAAAATGTGAATCAATGAAGTCTCCTCTGTCCTGCTATGAGCCCCTTTATGTTAAGAAAGATCCCAATAGTAATAAAGTAATAGGATCTTTCTCTCTCTCTCTCTGTCTCTCTCTCTCTCTGTCTCTCTCTGTCTCTCTCTCTCTCTGTCTCTGTCTCTCTCTCTCTCTGTCTCTCTCTCTGTCTCTCTCTCTCTGTCTCTCTCTCTGTCTCTCTCTCTCTCTGTCTCTCTCTCTCTCTGTCTCTCTCTCTCTCTGTCTCGGTCTCTCTCTCTCTCTCTCTGTCTCTCTCTCTCTGTCTCTCTCTCTGTCTCTGTCTCTCTCTCTCTCTCTCTCTCTGTCTCTCTCTCTGTCTCTCTCTCTCTCTCTCTGTCTCTCTCTCTCTCTCTCTGTCTCTCTCCTCTCCTCTCCTCTCCTCTCCCCCTCTCTCTTGCCTCACCACCCAGTCACAATTGAGTAATGCAGTACATAGATAAGTAATGCAATGTTTAACCACATTTTTAAGAATCTTAGATAAATTTGTTTAAACAACAGCCAAAAGGGGAAAAAACTCTTAAGAAATTGAGAATGGGAAATAAGCATACCTCTCTTAGAAATGAAGAGACAAAGAAAGAAAAAGAAAGAGGGAGAGAGAGAAAAGTGAAAGAGGAGGGGAAGGGGGAAAAAAGGAGGAGGAAGAGGAAGAGAAAGAAATCACTGACTTCATATCAGTCCCTCTGTGTTAACTGAGCAAAACAGAATCTGCCTGAATGTGACTGTGTCTCATGACCCAGAATTCCATTACTATCAGCTCCATCACTGACACTTTACTCCTGCCTCTATAGTGACTACTGTCCTAGGCTCCTGCTCTCTTAGTCTCCTGACCCAGTGCCTTGTCAGAACTGTCTCATTCCACTTGAGTATTTCTCATGCTCACCAGTCCCCAGCACAGCCACCATGGTTCCTCCCAAGGCTCCAGTGTGTTCATCCCCTTATTTAATGTTCCTTCCACTTCTACCGTTGAGTCTCCTCCTCTTATGAGTCTCTATTGTGTACCCTACCTTAGGTTGGGAGACAGGCGAGATTCATAGTCATAGTCTCCATGGACACTCAGGGGTTCAAGGAGATAAATACAGAGCAATTTATGTCTCCTAATGAACATCAGCCTCTAACGTACTGCTATATTTTATTTGATAGTTGAGTAGACCCTGGATTCATAAAGAGAATGTCAGTATAGCGTCAATGCTATACTGTCCTTTGTTGTTCAGTTGTATCTGACTGTCTGTGACCCCCTTTGGAATTTTCTTGGCACAGATATTGAAATGGTTTGTCATGTCCTTTTCCAGCTCATTTTATAGATGAGGAAACAGAGGCAGGGTTCAGCAACCTTCCCAGGATCACACAGTTAGTGTCTGAGGCCAGATTGAAATTAGAAAGATGAGTCTGCCTGATCCAGGTCCAGCACTCTATCCACTGTGCCACCTAGCTGCCCCTTTGGTGGGTCCAATGAGTCTACAAAAGTTTCAAGTGCAAGAATGTCCACAGACTATAAATGTCATTCAAGGACAGCCTAGCTTCTGTCTAGACAGAAGAGGCTCATTATAGTAGTAAATTTTTTGACCACAAACCTTCTTTTTCAAGAATGACTTTGAATGACTAAGTCATTTTGACTATTATAAAGATACAAAGTAAAAATAAAGGACATATGAAGAAAGATGCTGATAAATAGAGGCATGTCAACAGTTTTATGTCAACATGTACACATCAATATAAAATAAGTAATAGGTTATAATATATAATAGTTATATAGAGAGAGTGTATGTATGTGTGTCTAATGGTAGCTCTCTGATGGGGGGGTGTAGAGGAAGAAAAAATGGGAAAATTGGGAATAGCAACCTGTACATGATGAATTTGCAGTTTCATGTGCAGTCATCTTTTCCTTGGACAGCGTCATGGAAATGCTTATTCTGTTCGTTGAATTGAAAATTTAAAAAATATATTTTAAAATTTTTTCAACCTACCTCACTAGAGGATTGTTGGTAGAGTCAATCAATTATGAGTTACTTGGTAAGTACATACTCAGCTGAAATAAGATGATTTCAATTCATCAGGTAACCTAGAAGGGACTTTAGAAGTCATTTTTATTTATTTATTTTTAGATTACAACAACCATTTCCACAAAATTTTGAGTTTCAATTTTTCTCCCCATCTCTCCCCTGTCCCCACCCCATAACACTTTGCATTCCGATTATCCCTTCCCTCAATGTGCCCTCCCTTCTATCATACCCCACCCATCTCTTATCCCCATCTTCTCTCTTTTCTTGTAGGGCAAGATAAATTTCTATACCCCATTATCTGTATTTCTTATTTCCCAGATATATGCAAATAACAGTTCTCAACATTCGTTTCTAATACTGTGAATTCTAACTTCTCTCCCTCCCTCCCTCCCCACCCATCCCCACTGAGAAGGCAAGCAATTCAATACAGGTTACATATGTGTCATTTTGCAAAAGACTTCCATAATAGTCATGTTGTCTAAGACTAACTATATTACCCTCCATCCTACCCTGTCTCCCTTTATTCTATTCTTTCATTTGACCTTGTTCCTTCCCCAAAATGTTTACTTCTAGTTACTCCCTTCTCCCATTTGCCTTCCCTTCTATCATCCCCCTCACTTCACTTGTCCCCTTCTCCCCTACTTTCCTGTAGAGTAAGATAGATTTTCATACCAAATTTAGTGAGCATGGTATTCCCTCCTTAAGCCATTGTGAAGAGAGTAAGCTTCACTTTTCCCCTCTCACCTCCTCCCTTTGCTCCTCCACTGAACAAGATTTTTCTTAACTCTTTTATGAAGGATAGCCTGTCCAATTCCATTTCTCCCTTTCTCCTCCCAACATTTTCCTCTCTCACCCCTTAATTTTATTTTATTTTTTCTTTATGCATATCATCTCTTCTGATTCAACTCAGCCTGTACTCTCTGTGTGTGTGTGTGTGTGTGTGTGTGTGTGTGTGTGTGTGTGTGTGTGTGTGTGTGTAAAATCCCTCCACCTACCTAAATACTGAGAAAGGTCTCAAGAGTTACAAATATTATCTTTCCAAGTAGGAATGTAAACAGTTCAGCTTTAGAAAGTCCTTTATGATGTCTCTTTCCTGTTTACCTTTTCATACTTCTCTTGATTCTTGGGTTTGAAAGTCAAATTTTCTCTTTAGTTCTGGTCTCTTCCTCAAGAATGCTTGAAAGTCCTCTATATCACTGAATGACCATTTTTTTCCTTTGAAGTATTATACTCAGTTTTGCTGGGTAAGTGATTCTTGGTTTTAATTCCAGTTCCTTTGACTTCTGGAATATCCTATGCCAAGCCCTTCAATCCCTTAATGTAGAAGCTGCCAGATCCTATGTTATCCTGATTGTATTTCCACAGTACTCAAATTGTTTCTTTCTAGCTGCTTGCAATATTTTCTCCTTGACCTGGAAACTCTGAAATTTGGCCACAATATTCCTAGGAGTTTCTCTTTTCAGGTCTCTTTCAGGAGGTGATTGGTTGATTCTTTCAATATTTATTTTGCCCTCTGGTTCTAGAATATTGGGTGAGTTTTCCTTGATAATTTCATGGGAGATAATGTCTAGGTTCTTTTTTTGATCATGGCTTTCAGGTAGTCCCATAATTTTTAAATTGTCTCTCCTGGATCTATTTTCCAGGTCAATTGTTTTTTCAATGAGATATTTCACATTATCTTCTATTTTTTTCATTATTTTGGTTGTGTTTTGTAATTTCTTGGTTTATCATAAAGTCATTAGCTTCCCTCAGCTCCACTCTCATTTTTAAAGAACTATTTTCTTCAGTGAGCTTTTGAACTTCCTTTTCCATTTGGCTAATTCTGCTTTTTAAAGCCTCCTTCTCCTCATTGGCTTTTTGGATCTCTTTTTTCAATTGAGTTAGCCTCTCTTTAAAGGTGTTATTTTCTTCAGCATTTTGGGGGCCTCCTTTAACTAGCTGTTGACTTGCTTTTCAAGCTCTTCCAAGGCCTGAGCCTATTGTATATACATTTTGGAGGTACTGGGTGCAGAAGCCTTGACTGCCTCAGAAAGTATGCATTGTTCTTCCTTGTACAAAAGGATGGAAGGAAATACCTGTTCACCAAGAAAGTAAACTGTCATGTCTTATTGTTTTTTCTCTTTTTTGGGAATTTTCCCAGCCAGTTACTTGACTTCTGAGTCTTTTGTCAAGAGGAAGGTACTAGGGGTGGAGCCAAGATGACAGAGCAGAAACATGCTTATATACCCTAGCGCTTCCCCTACAATCCATAAAATACCTGTAAAAAATGACTCTCAACAAATTCGAGAGCAGCAGAAGCCACAGAACAACAGAGTAAAAGAGGTTTCCAGCCAAAGGTAACCTAGGAGGTCGACAGAAAAGGTCTATCTCATGGGATGCTGAACAGATCAGAGACCAGCCCTGGCTGCATGGCACTGAGAGGAGCAGGACCTGAACAGACCTTCAGGGCAGAATTCCTAGCAGGGAGGGTCCCAGATCCCTCAACCCACAAGTGACAAAGAAAGCTCCAAAGGTCAGTGTGGGAGGGCTTTCCCAGCTGGGCAAAAAAAGAGTGGGATCCCCCTAGCACTGGCCCCAGGTGGTGGTAGAGACAGCAGCAGCAGCGGGCAGCGGGTGTGTATTGTGATTTCAAAAGGGGTTTGGATTCGTCCAATTATGTATGATTAAGGAAATTTATGGTTCAGATTCGCACCTACAATAAGACATGTTTGAGAAGAAGAAGCTGGATATTTTATTGATTTACAGAAAAGGCAAATGCATGAACAGTTTAGAGCTACAGCAGAAATAATTAATATAGCCTAATACTAATATAATCATAGAAATATTAATATAAATATAAGAGGAAATAGAAAAACATCACCAATTTGAGGAGCACCAACACCTGAATTACATCAGCTGGGGAATCCAGGGATACAGCGTTCAGGGTCCAAATTGGGAGCAAAGAGGTCCCAGGCAGAGCGTCCTCTCCACGGGTGAGATTCCGAGGACTTGCACTAAGCGAGGGGAGTTTATAGGGACCTAGACAAAGAAGGCTTTTTGCCAATGGCTCCACACACTGTTCCAAGCTGGTCAGGCACATGGCCATGGGAATGCAGGTGTTTGTTCGTCAAGGACATATCATACGGGGGCCACAAGATATAAGCTAATTAATCATATACTGGGAGGACTAGCCAGATCCTCCAAGTATTATCTATGTGTTCCAGGAGTGGCTAGTTCCCAAAACATTAAGGCATGGCCAACTCGTGCATGTTATGTTCCTTGAGAGGTCACCAAAAGGACAGAGTGAACTTACTTTATTCAAGGGATATGAAATATTCCTTCAGGGTGGCTACACAGGCCACAGAAACAGCCTGGGTCCACTGTCCAGGAAGCTCAGCTTAAAGCTTCTGGGGGAATTGAGCAGCTTATTTGAACCTCAGCCCTCAGTGGTGGCTTGCTCCCACCCAAAACCACTGGGGGAATTGAGCAGCTGATCTAAATCTCAGCCTTGAGCACAGTACTGGGGGGAGGAGGAGCACTACGACTCTCCTCTTGACAAAAGATTCAGAAGTCAAGTAACTGGCTGGGGAAATGCCCAAAAAGGGAGAAAAAAATATGAAAATAGAAGGTTACTTTCTTGGTGAAGAGGTGTCTCCTTCCATCCTTTCAGATGAGGAAGAACAAGGCATACTATCAGAGGAAGTCAAGGCTTGTGCCTCCAAAACCTCCAAAATGAATATGAAATGGGCCCAGGCCATAGAAGAACTTGAAAAGCTAGTCATCAGCTTGATAAAAGAGAACCAAAAAAATGCTGAGAAAAATAACACCTTTAAAAATAGGCTAACTCAATTGGAAAAGGAGGTCCAAAAAGCCAATGAGGAGAAGAAGGCTTTAAAAAGCAGAATTAGCCAAATGGAAAAGGAGGTTCCAAAGCTCAGTGAACAAAATAATTCTTTAAAAGAGAGAGTGGAGCTCCGGGAAGGTAATGACTATGAGATGAACCAAGAAGTTAGAAAACAAAACCAAAAGATTGAAAAAATAGAAGATAATGTGTAACATCTCATTGAAAAAAACAACTGACCTGGAAAATAGATCCAGGAGAGACAATTTAAAAATTGTGGGACTACCTGAAAGTCATGTTCAAAAAAAAGAGCCTGGACATTATCTTTCATGAAACTATCAGTAAAAACTGCCCTGATATTCTAGAAGCAAAGGGCAAAATAAATATTGAAAGAATCAACCAATCACCTCCTGAAAGAGACCTGAAAAGAGAAACTCCTAGGAATATTGTGGCCAAATTTCAGAGTTTCCAGGTCAAGGAGAAAATATTGCAAGCAGCTAGAAAGAAACAATTTGAGTACTGTGGAAATACAATCAGGATAACATAGGATCTGGCAGCTTCTACATTAAGGGATTGAAGGGCTTGGCATAGGATATTCCAGAAGTCAAAGGAACTGGAATTAAAACCAAGAATCACTTACCCAGCAAAACTGAGTATAATACTTCAAAGGAAAAAAATGGTCATTCAGTGATATAGAGGACTTTCAAGCATTCTTGAGGAAGAGACCAGAACTAAAGAGAAAATTTGACTTTCAAACCCAAGAATCAAGAGAAGTATGAAAAGGTAAACAGGAAAGAGACATCATAAAGGACTTTCTAAAGCTGAACTGTTTACATTCCTACTTGGAAAGATAATATTTGTAACTCTTGAGACCTTTCTCAGTATTTAGGTAGGTGGAGGGATTTTACACACACACACACACACACACACACACACACACACACACACACACACACACAGAGAGTACAGGCTGAGTTGAATCAGAAGAGATGATATGCATAAAGAAAAAATAAAATAAAATTAAGGGGTGAGAGAGGAAAATGTTGGGAGGAGAAAGGGAGAAATGGAATTGGACAGGCTATCCTTCATAAAAGAGTTAAGAAAAATCTTGTTCAGTGGAGGAGCAAAGGGAGGAGGTGAGAGGGGAAAAGTGAAGCTTACTCTCTTCACATATGGCTTAAGGAGGGAATACCATGCTCACTAAATTTGGTATGAAAATCTATCTTACTCTACAGGAAAGTAGGGGAGAAGGGGACAAGTGAAGTGAGGGGGATGATAGAAGGGAAGGCAAATGGGAGAAGGGAGTAACTAGAAGTAAACATTTTGGGGAAGGAACAAGGTCAAATGAGAGAATAGAAAATAAAAAGGGGGGACAGGATATGATGGAGGGTAATATAGTTAGTCTTAGACAACATGACTATTATGGAAGTCTTTTGCAAAACAGCCCATATTTAGCCTATATTAAATTGTTTGCCTTCTCAGTGGGGATAGGTGGGGAGGGAGGGAGGGAGAGAAGTTGAAATTTAAAGTATTAGAAATGAATATTGAGAATTGTTATTGCATATAACTGGAAAATAAGAAATACAGGCAATGGGGTATAGAAATTTATCTTACCCCACAAGAAAAGAGAGAAGATGAGGATAAGGGAAGGGTGGGGTGTCATAGACGGGAGGGTACATTGAAGGGAGGGGTAATCATAATGCAAGGTAATATGGAGTGGGGGAGGGGAGAGATGGGGAGAAAAATTGGAACTCAAAATTTTGCAGAAATAAATGCCAAAATCTAAAAAAAAAAATCAAAAATAACATAAATAAAAAATAAAAAAATGAGGAGGGCCCTAGTGCTCCTCCTCACCCCAGGACCTTACTCAGGGCTGAGATTCAGATCAGCTCCTCAATTTCCCCAGGAGCTTTAGGTCGAGTATTTCACAGATGGACTCTGCTACCACTGCAACCTGGGGCCCAAGTTGGGAGGAATCCTGTTCCCCTCTCACCCAGCTGGGAAAGCCCTCTCACTAACCTTTGAACCTTTCTTTGGCACTTGTGGGTTGAGGGATCTGAGACCCTCCCTGCTAGGGATTCTGCCCCAGAGGCCTCTTCCAGTCCTGTTCCTCCCAGCACTGTGTGGCCAGGGCTGGGTTCCATTCTGCTCTCAGAATGACATGAGATAGACCTTTCCTGTCGATCTTCCAAGTTACCTATGGCTGGAAATCTCTTTCACTGTGTCATTCTATGGCTTCTGCTGCTCTAGAATTTGTTGAGAGTCATTTTTTACAGGTATTTTATGGGCTGTGGGGGAAGAGCTAGAGTAAGTACAGCTTTCTACTCCGCCATCTTGGTTCTGCCCTCTAAAAGTCATTTTTAAAGATGAGAAAATCCAGAATGGAAGTGACTTAGCCAAGATCACACAGCTAGCAAGTAGAAGAACTGAAATTCAAACCAATCCAGATCCAGTGTATTTTCTGCTACTTGACCATCTTAGGGCCCTTGCAAGCTCTAACGACACACATACTCAGCAAAGTAACACAGCATCCTCTTTTTTCTGATTCCTCTCTCCTCCTCAGCAGCTGCCCTGATCTAAGTCACTGAGCACACCCACCTCCTGCCCTCCCCATCACCTGATAGGCTTTAGCCAATGACCTTCTGAACTCTAGGACAGGGAACAGTGAATACGAACCCCTTCCCAATTTGTTCATTTTCAATGAAACAAAGTAAGTTTCATAGGATACTATTGTCAACCATGGCACTGATATCATTACATTATCTTCCCTAGAGCATCTGAATTTCCCCATTTCCATTGACAGAACCACCATCCTTCCAGTCACCCAGATTCACAACTTTGGTGTTATCTTTCACATCCTATTATCTCTCACCCCACGTATCAAATGAGTTACCACATCTTAGCCTTTCTAGCTATACAATATTCTTAATATAGTCCCCTTCTCTTCTCACACAGGCACTAGTATAGTTAAAGTTCTTATCACCTCCATCCTCCCCCTTCCTCAAGTCTTTCCCCACTTCAGTTCATTCTCCACTCAGTTGCCAAAGTGATTTTTCTAAAGCACCAGTCTGACCATATCACTCCCTTACTCAATAAAATTCAGTGGTACTCTATTGATTTTAGGATCAAATATAAATTCATTTTTATCTTAGTCTTTAAAATTTCTATTTTTCATATAAGTTTTATAATATGTATAACTGATGAATACATGTATATAATTTACAAATAAGTAAATATGCATTTGGAGGCAGCTATGTGGCTCAATGTATAAAGCACTGGACCTGGAGTTAGGAAGTTGTGTCATTTTTCAATCATTATCTGACTCTTTGGTGTACTCATTTGGGTTTTCCTTGGCAAAGATACTGGAGTGGTTTGCCATTTCATTCCTCAGCTCATTTAATAGATAAGGAAGCTGAGGCAAACAGGGTTAAGTGACTTGTCCAAGGTCACATATCTAGTAAGTAAGGTCTGAGACTGAATTTGAACTCATGAAAATGAGTCTTCCTGACTCCAAGCCCAGTGTTCTATCCACTATACCATCTAATTGTGCATCAGGAAGACCTGAGTTCAAATCCAGCCTCAGATACCTACTAGCTGTATAACCCCGGGGCAAGTCATATAACCTGTGGTTTCTTTAATCTACTGGTGAAGGAAATAGCAAACTATTCCAGCATCTTTGCCAAGAAAGCCCCAGGGAATCCATGGGGTCAGGAAGAGTCAGGCATGACTGAATGACTGAACAACAACAAATATGCATTTATTGAGAGTATAGTTTTAAAAATGTTTTGCTGGTGGTGGGTGCTATGAAAATAGTTTACAGACCACTCCTCTGAGACCCTACATTGCAGAGGAGATAGAGATGTGTATTAAAAGGAGTATGCATAAAGGTGTACTCCATGCCAATAAAATCACAAGACTGAAGTCAATGAAAAAGGTGGTAACTGGAAGCATGATATGTTGAATTGGAAAGGGTTATGCCTTGGGAATCAGGAGAACTGGGTTCCAGTCCTAACACTAACTTTAAGTCACTGTTTGACTTTGGACAAGTCACTTATTTCTCTGAACCTCACTAGTGGTAGTGTGATACCCTTTAGAAAGCATTTACTATATGCCAGGTACTGTGCAAGGGCAGCTGGGTGGTGCCATAGTGCACAGAGTGCTGAGTCTGGAGTCAGGAAGACTCATCTTCCTGAGTTCTAATCCAGCCTCAGACATTCACTAGCTGTATGACTCTGCGCAAGTCACTTAACTCTGTTTACCTCAGTTTCCCCATCTGTAAAATGAGCAGGAGAAGGAACTGGCAAACCACTGCAGTATCTTTGCCAAGAAAACCCCAAAAATGGGGTCACAAAGAGTTGTTCACAACTGAAATGACTAAACAACAAAGGCACTGAGGACTCAAAAAAAAAAAAGGCAAAAGTAGTGTCCCTGCCTTCAAAGAGTGTAATTTCTAATAAGAGAGAGAATGTGTCTATGAATATGGATACACCCACAGAATAGAAGGAAGGTCACTATAAAAGGGAAAGCTCTAGCCAGGAGTGGGGAAGACTGGGAAAAGACTCCTGCCTAAGGTGGCATTTGGTGTAAGTCTCAAAGAAAGCCAAGAATTCTCAGAGGTGGAGGTGAGGAGGAAGCTCATTCCAGGCACAGGGACATCCAGTGCAAAGGCATAGAGATGAGTGCCATGTGTGAGGAACAGCTAGTAAACCTCTGCGTGGAGCCTAAGGATGTGAATTCAAGCTAGGATCTTCCCCTTATTAGCTGAGTGACCCTGGACACGTCACTTCTCTTATCTTGAGTTTTCTCATTGGTGGAATGGATCGACCAGATTTGGTTCTTTCCAGCATTGCATTATATTTTCTCTCAGTTCTAATATTCTATAATGTTTACTAAACTATAATGTCCTAGAGGGCAGAGGGGGTGTGGTTAGACACTGTATGCATCCATTTGTCTTTGAAGCCAGTCCCACAGCACTACCCCAGAGCTTTGCAGCTGACTGGTACTGTGGTCAGAGTTCAGATCTAACTTCAGATATATTTACTAGTTGTGTGACCCTGAGCAAGTCACTAAAACCTCTGTTTGCTTCAGTTTCCTCGGCTGTAAAATGAAACTACCATCATCTACCTCCCAGGGTTGTTGTGAGGATCAAATCAGATAATATTTAGAAGACACAGCACAATGCTTGGCACGTAGTGCTATATAAATGCTTATTCTTTTCCCCATGTCCTTATCGTACATATTAAGTACTTCATAAATGTTGCCTGGGTATTGTTAACCAAACCTCTCTGGTCATTTTAACAGTCCAGTGGCATTTGGGGGTGAGGGGGAAGGGACATAGGGAAACAAACAGTAGGTGAGCTGTGAGAGGCAACTCCTGTGCTTTGGGAAATACAGCATTAAAAGAAGGTGCTTAAGTTATTAAAGTGAGGCGCTTTAATCAGCCAGTCCTCCTAGAGGCTGGGGATTAATGTATTTTTACCACAAAGCCAATGAATCTATTCTGGTCATTCCAGGATCTCTCTCCCAAGCAAGGGAGAAACTTGTTCCGCTGCCCTTCCAGGGGGGTAAGGAGATGGAGTTTTACCTGGAAATTGATCCTGTCACCTTGAATCTGATTATCCTAGTGGCAAGCTATGTTATCTTGCTGCTGGTTTTTCTCATTTCCTGTATCCTCTACGATTGCAGAGGGAAAGACCCCAGTAAAGAGTACGCACCAGAGGCCCCTCTGGACTCTCGGCCATCCATCCAGCTGGTATTAATGCAGCAGAGTTCTCCTGGAAGCCACTGGGCAAAGGGACCTGGCCTGACTTATGGCACTTCAACTTCTCTCGAGAAGAAGAGCACAGTGGTTTGAAGGGTGCCAGGCAGGCAGTGGGCAAGGGTTGGACCCTTTCTTGACAGGCTCTCCTCCTCCAACATGTTTGCCTTTCCTTCGCACAGGACCAGCTTAGGCAAGTAAGTAGAAACCCTCCCTCTCTTTATCCTTGCCCACTCCGCCCTCCACTTTGCCTGCGCTGAGTTCACCGTTGTGGGTTATTAAGTTAGAAGGGTGGCATTTGGTCATGCTTTCCAGTAGGAAAATCTCAATGATATTATTAGAATGGAGATAGCACGTTTAAGTCTACAAACCTGCTGTCAGAACAGGACAGGAAATATAAAAGCTTCTGGGAGAGATTAACATTTAAGTCACAGAGGCAACAGAAGGGATACCCACATAACATATAACTTCCGTGAGAAATGAGATGGGCTTACAGCTGTTGCGCCTTCAGCAAATTCTCACTTTCCAAAACATTCATTTGGTGTCATTTCATCTCTGGATCATGCCCATAAATGCATATGGCTATCTCTTTGCACTCATTTTCCTTCCCTGTGAACCCAGGTTATCTTTTTGAAATGTGGGCAGTGAATATCGTATAGAGGACCTTTCAAACAGAATTTATGATTCAGGGGACTGCTCTGATATACTGAAGACTCACATTACTGAATGTACAGTTCCCTTCCAGTTGTAGGTCAAGAGACTTGGCTGGAAAAGTGTGAAGGGGTCTGGATTTGGAGAGGAGACCATTGATCAAATTGCAAGTTGGCCACTTACTATCTGGGTGATGTTGGATGAGTCTTTAATCTCTCTGAGTCTCTGTTTCCCAATCTACAAAAGGAGAGGTTGGAATTGATCATATCTATGATCCCTTCTAACTCTAAATCTCTGACGCTATGTAAGACTCTTCCAGAATTCTGTGGACTCTTGTCTCCATTTGTTCACTTGTTGGCAAATTTTGAATTGTCTCTATGAAGCTTTTGCATCTCACCCTACCTCAACCCAAATCAAATTATTTCATTCTTAGGACCAGCAACTTCTGTAACACAGTGGGAAACAAGATTGATCAGCCATTTTCCCTACTTCCTAATGCAGAATGCAGGAGAAGAGGCTTTTTGGAAGCTAATTGGCTTTATCCAAACCACTCTGTCCAGTCATGCCATATTACTTTTTCATTTGGGCCTTTCAGCTATTGGAGCCAACATAAAAATAGTGCCCCCATTGCTTGGTTATGATAATTGGGGGAGGAGGTTAGTATGAGTAATATTTTATCATAAGGCTACTCTTTTCTCTAAAAACATTTTACTTGTCAAGGTTTTCTGCATTCTTAAGTATAATTTTATTACATCTCAGAGCCAAAATATTATATATATATGCATTTATGTATGTATATATATGAGTGTATGTTTATTATGTACATGAAGGTCACTGAGAAAAGATCATTTAACACAAAGGACTGTGCTTCACATAGACCTTATCCATGAAGTGAAACATACCTAAACTGATCATGTATGGATTGGGAGACCATTTTTCCATCAAGCGCAAATGACTCATGAGAAAAAAAAAAAAAGTTGATCAATTCACAGTAATAAAAAACAACTTGATTTTTCTGTAGGTTTGAGAAGGGGGAGGGTAAGAGGAGAAAAGAGGTTGAGAGAGAGACACACACAGAAAGGGAAAGGGAAGGAGAGGGGAGGAATTACAATTCACTCAACTTTTTAATTGAGAACTGAAAATAAACAAAATTATTCATATCTTGTACAACAAACTTTATATAAGAAAAGTGCTTCATAGGATCATAGGTTTTAAGATGGAAGAGATTTTGAAGGTCAGCTAGTCCAACTCCTTGATTTTACAGATGAGGAAACTTCCTCAAGGAAAGATAAAGTGACACCCATATTCAAGGTAGCAAGTGGCCAAATTGGCATTTAAACATAGGTCCTCTTACTACAAACCCAGTGCTCTGTCCACTGTGCCACATTATTGCATATTAAAAATAATTAAAGAGAAAACCAGAAAGATTAAAAAAAAAAGGAAGGTTATAAAAAGGTGGTAGAGGTGGAGACTGATAGGGAAAAGAGAGAGAAAAATGGAAAGACAAAGAGAAGAGAAAAAAATATGAAAGTCTTATTAGAAGGCATAATTTGTTCTTCTCATACCTTCATTCACTTCTGTGAAAAGCCATCTGAGCAATGTTTTCTTTACTCTTTGAAATTCTGATCCATCCTTCAGCAGTGTAAGAATTTCTTCTGCACCGTGAAGTGGCTTGGAATCTTTGAATGTTAGAGCTGGAAGGAATCCTGAGATCTAGTTCAACCCATTTCGTGGAATTATGGAAAACAAGGCTGAGAGAATTTAAACTACCTTCCCATGGTCAGACAGAAAGTTAAGGAAAGGGCTGGAGTTGTGCAACATTTCTTCTTCTCTGTTTTCATTTAATATATACTTATATATTATATAGTTATCTATAAATTTAAATATGTATTTATATAAATATATTTTATTTATATTTATATCATCACATGTAAATTATTTCTCTATATAATTTTACATTTATTATATTAATTTATAATTTTATTTATATATTAATATTTTTATGTTTAATATATAATGACAATCATTACATAGGATGATATAAATATAATATTTGCTATATAATGATAATAGCTAGCATTTATATATAGGATTTGTATATATTATATATATATTTCTATGTATCATTTATATAAGGTTGTAAGGTTTACAAAGCATATTTTCTCATCTGATTCTTACAATGGCCCTGGGAAAGAGGTGCTATTAGTATCCCCATTGTATAGATAGTGACTTGCTTTCTAAATAAAGGTTTGTTTTCCCATGAAATTATCATTACTTTACACTTATATGAGTGTCATCTACTTTAGCAACAAATTTAGAACCTTAGAAGTTGATTTCTTAATTATATTCTGAATGTCCCTCCCATATTCAAAACCTGTCTGATTTTTGTCAAGAAATTCAGGATATCTCCTTCCCAAACGATTAAGAATTCTATTTGGAATCATCATTTATTTCATTATTCTGACATCTCCCTCAAATCTACCCCTTTACATGATAACTTTATTATATATTTAAAAAGAATAGCAACTTGTGTATAATGGATTTAAAGTTTCATGTACAATCATCTTTTTTATTATACCATGTTATGGAAATGCTTGTTTTAATCCCTAAATTAAAAATAAAATAAATGTGAAGAAACAAAGCATATAATTCAAAGCTATTAGAAAAAAATCTACCCCCAATCCTCCTATCCTATCTCAGGTTGTTGGATTGCAGTCAAAGTTTTCAGTCTAGCTGACGTACAATATAGTGGAAAAATGAAAAAGCTCAATTTAAAAAATAAAAAAGAAGATTTCAAGCAGAAAAAGGTTAAAGCGTTGTTTATAGCTTTCCTTGCTCATAGCAAATCTTCAAATGTTCTACTTTGAATGAGATAACCAAAGCAACCTATCAGGAGGAGATAATCCTATAGGCTTCAAGACTTTGGCCAGATCTCACATGGTACCTAACTGGTCAGATGAAATCATCTAAGGGGCTAGATTAGCTTCCAGCAAGGGTCAGTCAGAGGTCCTCCACTCCTGCTTAGCTCATGGGATATGGATAATCCTTCCCTCTACCACCACTACTCAAAGGATAATCTTCTGGTTATTTTGGGGAAGTGGGGAGCCTAGTAAGGGTATCAATGAGAAATAATCAAAGATAACTTGTTTTATATTCTTAATTAAATGAATTTTCATGATTGTGAAGCGGTTAGATGTACCAAACTGGGCCAACAGTCAGGAAGGTCTGAGTTCAAATTCAGCCTCAGACACTTACTAGCTGTGTGAGTCCAGATAAGTTACTTAGCTGCTATTTGCTTCAGTTTTCTCATCTGTAAAATGGGGATAATAATAGCACCTACCTCCTAGATTTATTATAAGGACCATAATTGTATAGTGTTCTAGCACAGTACCTAGCACATTTTTGTTACTGTTCAGTCATGTCTGACTCTCTGTCACCTCATTTGGAGTTTTCCTGGCTGAGATACTGGAGTGGTTTGCTATTTCCTTCTCTGGATCATCTTACAGATGAGGAAACTGAGGCAAACAGGGTTAAGTGACCTGCCCAGGGTTACACAGCTAGTAAATGTCTGAGGCCAGATTTGAACTCACAGAGATGAGGTTTCCTGATTTCAGGCCCAGTGCACTATCCCACTGCACCACTTAGCTGCCCCACCTGCCCCATGGTAAGTGCTATATACATATTAGCTATTATTATGAAGCTGAAAAATAGGGGTTGCAGTATCTATTCACAAAGGAAGCTATTAATGAAATCCAAGGAACAGTAATTTGGTTAAATCAATAAACCTCTCAATGCTCCTAAATATTGGATCAAATGCATTGCATCCTGTGAACACTGTAGTAAATATTAATTAAAAGTTGTTAATGATATGGTAGATCTAACTGGTAGAAAAGGGAAAGATCTCAAAGTCTGACTACAATGATAAGACCCAGGCCTCCCTTAGCACACCTCTTTCCACTGCACCTATACCTTTCTACCCCCAACCCCAGCAGAGGTTTTTCCCAAAGTGAGCAGGGCGGATGCCTGTTCATTCAACAGGCAGACTGAGCCTTGACCAGTTCACACAGAGAAAAGTCAAGTGTCACTTGATAAGTTAATGATACTAGAGCGATATTTTTCTTGTTGAACTCATCATGGTGCTCTGTGGGTGTCAATGGATGAGGTCACCTTGGAAAATCCCAATGAATTTTCCCTTAGGAAATACAACTCTTATTTAGTTTAAATTCCAGACTTCAGTACAACTGAAGGAAACCATAATAAAAATAAATAAATAAATAACAATAAAAAATAAAAATAAACTTTATGGAAATGGAATAGCTAGGAATGGATGAACATGAAACATCACCACTTTCGCTAGCCTCAGTCTCATCTATAAAATAAAAGGTTTTTACAATGGGTAGCCTTAAAATGCTGTGAATAGGGACAGCTGTATGGTGGATAGAGCCCTGGCTCTGGACTCAGGAGGACCTGAGTTCAAATACAGCCTCAGACACTTACTAGATATGTGACTCTGGGCAAGTTATTTGACCTCAGTTGTCTCCAAAAAAAATACTATGGATAGAGCACTGAACCTGGAGTTAGGAAAACCTAACTTTAAAACCTATGTTAGATACTTTCAGGATGTGTGACCCTAGGAAAGCTACTCAACCTCTGTCTTCCTTAGTTTCCTCTTGTAAAATTGGGTAATAATAGCATCTATTTCCCAGGGTTATAGATCGTATCTATAAAGTACCTTTTAAATCTTAAAGTGTTGTACAAATGAGAGCTTAAAAATCTGGCTACTATTCTCATTTTCATTGTTGGTAGAAATTCTGGAGAGAGAGATTTAGGCTCTAGGTAAGAAGAAATTTAACAGTTACAATAATATGGAACTTTAAGATTTGCCAAACACCTTCTAGATAATATTTAATTTTATACTTATAACAACTCTCAGAGGTGGATGTTATTATTATCTCCATTTTACATATGAGGAAACTGAGGTAAACAGAAGGTAAGTGACTTGCCCAATGTCACACAGCTAGTAAATGTCTAAGGTAGAATTTGAACCCAGGTCTTACTGACTATAGGACCACAGTTCTATCCACTACGCCATGTAACTGCCCCTAGCAATGAAAGCTTTCCCAGGTGGAATGTGCTGTCCCAGGGAGGGAATGGATGTGGATTCACTGCATGGGGGCTCCAAGCAAAGGCTTGATTACCATTTATCTGAAATGCTGCAGAGAGGATTCTCTTTCTGGTACATATTGGCCCCCGAAGTACATTTCAGTTCTTTAATTCTTTCCTAGAAAAAGAGAAAAATCTTGTACCAGGCAAACTTAGCCAAGAACAAGAGTTGAGTTATTGCTGAGAGAGCAGTTAAGTGGCACAATGGACAGAGTCAGGAAGACCTGAATTCAAATCCAGCCTTAAGTACTTGCTAGCTGTGTCACTTAAGCTTTGCCAGCTATAAAATGAAGATAATAATAGCATCCACCACCCAAGGTTCTTGTGAGAATCATATTTTGTGACATTTAAAAAGTTCGAGAGACCTAATTTCTGGGTAATTAGTCACTTTATTAGCAAAGTTAGAATTTTATTAATAAAAGAGATCAGTGGCACTCTCAAATGCCAAAGACCCTCAGGATGACAACTTATATGCCCCTGGAAAAGTGGATGTTCCTGAGGTTGGCAGTCAACTCCAATTGGTTAATTAGAAAATGAATACTGTGATGAGATATGGGTTCATTCTAATGACTCTTGGGGCTATGTGACTTGGATCACTCAAGTCTTTGTCAAAGAGACGTTAATAAACATATTGAAGCAAGAATTTACTTATAACCCAGACCTGTCTGACCAAACAAAAAAATGAACAGACGTTCACCAATTCCCTCAGTCTAATTGGGTAAATTTTTCCCAAGATTTCCCACACTGTTTGATTTCTGGATGAAGAAGTGGAAAACCCTTTAATTCTAATTCAATTATTGGTTATTAATATAAGAAATATTAATATAAGAAATTATAATAATATAAGAATTATATTATTAATAATAATATAAGAAATAATAATTTTTTCCAATTTGTAAAGTACCTAGCAGATAGTAGGAGCTTAGTAAATGCTTGTTCCTTTCCTTGATAGAATAGTATCTGAATTGTTGAATGAGCAGAAGTTGTTAATGATTTGGCCACAGGCTATTGTTGTCCTTTCACTATTTCAAGGGCAGCCTCATTCTAAGTGATATCATCCTGCCTGGACTTGACACAGGTTCGTGTCAGAGGTAAAACAAAACATCTGTTGCAACAGTTCATCTGGACTTTGGCCATCATTGTGCTGCCACCATGTTCCAGATAAGAGTTTTCGAGGCCAGGACTAAGAAAGATCTTGGCTATATTACAATCTCCCAGAATACTGAAAATTAATCCCCATCTACTTAATTTATGGTCAAGGCGTCACTGTACCCAGCCATCATTTTAATTAAAGATAAACTTTGTGCTGAGCCTGCATTTGGTCATGTCCCACTCAGGTGGCCATTGCTATATATTAAATTAGTCAGACAGTATAAGACTGAGAATTTGGGGAAAACAGGAGGGCCTGGGATAAGATGAGGAAAGCACGATGACTGATGTGCTTAAGAGAAAAAAGAAAAAAGTTTAAATGGTCAATGAGTGAATAGATGGGAACGTGGCAATGGAGTTTGGAACCTAAGCTGTTTGCCAGGAATAATCTAAGTGTCCCTATCTAGCCTGATAATTTATCAGCACTAGGATTTTTGCAATTTCAAGGGCAGAGATTATATTGCTAGAATGATTGTGCTAGATAGTGATGATAGAATGATGGTGATTTCTTTGCAGAAAGGGCCTATAAAGTGTCATGAACCATGTTGTTCATTTCTTAGGTCTAGACGGAATCTTAAAAGGTCACCTGATCCATCTTTCTGACTCCAGAAAGGAAGATAATTTTCTATAAATTATTCTGATAATTCTAATTCCGAATATATCTATACTGTAATATAGCTAATACATACAACAACAACAAATGAGACGTTCAGATCAGGGGTTCTTAACCGGTTTTTTTTGTGGCATGGCCCCCTTTGGCAGTCTGGTGAAACCTGTAGACCTCTTCTCAGGTTAATGTTCTTAAATGCATGAAATAAAACACAGGATTACAAAGAGAGACAATTACATGGAAATATACTGACTGAAAAAAATCAAAACAAGTTCACATCTGAAAGCAGATGTGAGCACACTTTTTTATCTTCATTTTTGTTATGTTGTTTGTGTTTTTTTGTGCAACATGGCTAATAAGGAAATAAGTTTTCCGTGACTTCACATGAATAATTGATATCAAATTGCTTGACTTCTCAAAGAAGGGGATGGGGAGAGAGGGAAAGAGAGAAGTTGGAGCTCATATTTTTTTTAATGACTTCATTTTTTATATATATAATTGGGAAACATAAATGAAATAAATTTTAAAAATTAAAAATAAAATAAAACAAGTTCATAGAACCCTCCCCATTCAGGTTAAGAAGCCTTTATCTAAAGAGAATCATAAAACATTAGTTTTATCTAATTATCTTAAAATTCCAGTCCCCTCATTCTATAGAAGAGGATCCATATGCCAAGATGTTCTCAAGCTAATGAGTGGTAAAGTCTACCTCAAGATTAGGCACACGGAGAAAATTAAGCAAGTTTGGCCCATAATTGCTCAGAAAAGCAAAAAGGGAATTTTGACTTCCATTGTAAAACTTCTGTACATTAATCACTAGAGGAAGAAGGTGGAGGAAGAGTTAAACTGCCTAATGCGATCCAATGACATCCTCCTCCTTGCAGTTTCTCACATAAGACGCTCCATTTCCCAGCCCCATGTGTCTTCACTGGCTATCCCCCATATCTGTAACTTTCTCCCTCCTCATCTCAGCATTCTAGATTTTATGGCTTCCTTCAAGTCTCAGATTAAAGCCCGTCCTCTTTAATCTTAGTAGCCCATCTCTGAGACTATTGTTGTTTGTTTATTTTCCTTTTTTCCACTCATTTCCAACTTTTTGTGACCCCGTTCAAGGGTTATCTTGGCAAAGATGCTGAAGTAGTCTGCCATTTTCTTCTCCAGCTCATTTTACAGATGAAGAAACTGAGGTAAACAGGATTACGTAACTTGCCTGGGGTCACACAGCTAGTATCTGAAGCCAGATTTGAACTCATGAAGATGAGTCTTTCTGACTCCAGGGTCAGCACTCTATCCACTACACCATCTAGCCCCTGAGATTATCCCAAATTTATTCTGCATATTTTTTTTTGCATACAGCTGTTAATTATGTCATCTCCCGCTATTAGAATGTGAACTCCTTCTAGTATTCCCAGTGTTTAGCAGATTACCTGACACAAAGCACACACATCATAAAATGTTAGATGACTGACCTGCCTAATGTCTCTGCACTAGGAACTAAAAAACTAAACAATGGATAAGTGAAAAGGGTAGTCATTTCTTGAAGTCAGCCAGGTTAAAAATCCTATGCTTGTGGCTCTCAAGCAGGCTATGTTTCAATGTGCTTTGTTAAAGATACCAAGATGAAACAGTCCCTATCCAGAAGGAGAGCTAGGAAATTATCTGGAGAAACTGGAACATTATTGACAACAAGTTGAAATGATTCAATTTGTTCTGATTTGTTTTGGTGTTTTCTTTTCATTCCATTCCCCATTCATAGCACCACATCTTTCTCTGTATTCCCATTCTCTAACTTATAGGATCACAAATCTAGAAGGGAGATTAGAAACCATCTAGTCCAACTCCCTCAATTTACAGATGAGGAAACAGAAACTCAAGGGAGGAGAAAAGACTTGCCCAACGTCACACAGATAATAAGCATCAGAGCAGATGGAGGATTTGAACCAGAATCTTCTGATTATAGTCAGTCCTTGTTCTCCTACACCCAAGTTCTCCTACACTCTCAGGGGAAATCATGGGAGAAACACCAGGCTGTGCTGGAAACTTCCCTGAGCAGAGTGAGGGGATTCATTTGCCATCTCTACCACTAACTAGTTCTGTGACCTTGAGATACTTCTCTGTTCTGGGTCTTTTTCTTTCTAGGGAAAATGTGGGGTATGGACAAGATGCTCTCAGACTTGTCCAGCCCTCTAATCTTGTGATTTCTCTTTTCCTTTCTCCTGTCCCTTTTTCCCTCTTCCCTGGCTGGCATTTTAAGATGAAGTATGAAAGCAAAAATGAGCTTTAGAATCTGTCCTAGAAAACTGCCAATGTCTGACAGCATCATTGCTAATTAGAGAGCCCCACATTGAATGCACAGTGACAGTCAAGAGAGATTGGGGGAACGAGCTAGACCTTTCTTTGTGCCAGATGTATGCCTGTGCCCTGTTATGTAACCTCTTTTCCATCTGACATTCTAAGTATCTATCCCCAGATTACCACTTCTCCACATCACTGGTTGTTTCACCTTCCACTCGAGGAGAATAAACCAAAGACAAATGGTCCCCAAATAGGCATGTGGTGATACATGGATTTCATACTTGAAGAGGTGCATTAACTGAACTTATTGGTCCCAAATGTATGAAATGCTGAATTTACCATACCATGTGCATCTTTTACAAAATGAGTCTCAGTGGATTTACTGGAACTTCACAAATTTTTCCAGAATTCTATTCTTCTACTCCCATAAAAATGAATTTCAGACACATTCACTTAAAACAATAGATAGATGATAGATAGGTGGATACATAATCAGACAGATAGATAGATAGAAATAGATATAGATTAGGTATAGAAATATAGATATAGATGGTATAGATATGTATTTACTGTGTGCCAGACTCTGCAAGGTGCTGGAGATATAAAGACAGAAAAGAATGCCTGTCCTCAAGAAGTTAAGGTTCTGTTAGAAACAGACAAGATATCCTCAGGCTACTGGGGTTGCAGAACAAATCAGTCCAGTTCCCTGAGGCCCTGGGATGGGTTAGGGGGAGGTACATTACGCAAATCAGTTCAAAGAAACCTCCCCCAAAAAAACAACCTCACCAACCTCTCTGGATTGTCGACATTTAAGTCAACTGAACCTCACCTGAGGCTTCACTCAGTCTCCAGAGCAACGTATTTGGAAGCTCAGGAGCAAAGCCACTTAAAAACATTGAAAATTCATAGAAGTTTAGCCATAATAATGACATACCCTGATATTGTCCCTTCCCTTAGTACTTTTAGGGAGACATATGGCAAATTTGGCACCCTTTCCCCAGTAGCTGATTATGGAAGACCTCATAATCATTTCTTTTTTTGTCTTATTTTTAATTTATGGAATAAAACAAGCATTTCCATAACATAGTACAATTTTATAAAGATGATTGTACATGAAACTGCAAATGCTACTCTTTTCAAATATACGATAAAATGATCATGTAAATTTTTTCTTCCCTCCCCCACCCTAGAGATGGCTACCATTAAATACAAATAGGTGTATGTGTGTGCGTATGTAAAATTATTCTATACACACTTCTATTCATCAGCTGTTTCTCTGAATACAGATAGTCTTTATGTGTTCTTTATAGTTAATTTGGGTATTTATGATCAAAAAAGAACTTGTTTGCTCAAAGTTGTTCTTAAAATACTGTTGTTGTTACTGTATACAATGTTCTCTTCATTCTGTTCATTTTGTTCTTCATTATTTTGCTCAAGTCTTTCCATGTTTTTTCTAAAATCATTAAGCTCATCATTTCTTATAGCCTAGTAGTATTCCATCACAATCATATACCACAAATTCTTCAGACAATCCCCAACAGATGAGCATCCTTGCAATTTCCAGTTCTTTGCCCACAAAAAGAGCTGTTATAAACACAAAGGAAAGGTTCTTTTCCTTTTTCCCTAATCATCTTTGAAAATAGACCAAGTAGTGATATTGCTGGGTCAAAGGGAACAGGTAGTTGAATAACTCTTTGGACATAATTCCAGATTGTTCCTCAAAATGGTTAGCTCAGTTCACAGTTCCCACAACAGTGTATTTATTAATAGTGTCTCAGTTTTTTCACATCCTCTCTAACATTTGTCAATTTCCCCTTCTATCATTTTAGCCAATCTGGTAAGTGTAAAATGATATCTCAAGGTTGTTTTAATTTGTATTTCTCTAATCAATAATAATTTAGAACATTCTTACATGACTATAAATTGTTTTGATTTCTTCATTGGAAAACTGCCTGTTCCTATCCTTTGACTATCAATTGAGGAATGACTCATATTTTTATAGATTTGACAAAGTTCTAATTACTATTTGTGAATTTGCCTCCATCTTATTTTTACTCACTATTTTCCTTCTCAACCTCTCTTTTAACCCTATCCCTGTTACCTTGTCTTCTCCAATACCCTATTATTTCTTATTTTATCCCCTCCTCTAGAATTCCTTCTTTTTATCTTCTTCCCCCACCCTCCTAATCTTATTCTACATACCCTTATGATCATTTCTAAGATTTTATTTTAAATCATGGATGGTAGTTGTTGTATCTTTCCATTTCAAAAGAATATTGGGCATTGAGTTATATAATTTTAATCTGAAGACATCTTAAAGGAGCATCTAGTCTAACATTTTTCATCCTGCAAATATGGCAACTGCAAATATGATGATATAACTTTTCAAAATCAGATAATTAGAATTAAAGTTCTAAAACTAGATGGGACCTCAGTGGATGGGATACCAAAGAAGTTATGTAAATTATCTGAGGTGATACAAGAAGCATACATGTATAAACAATCAGCCCATCAGTGATGGGCTGACTCATAGATCTCTGTGCTTTCCCCTGTACCTCTCTACCTCCCCCACTGATTAGCACCTGAGAGAGAATTAGAACCATTGTCTCTTTTTATTAGTTCTGTGCTCTTTCCACCACAAAATAAACAAGAATGATACCGAACAGTCTTTTTTTTTTTTTTAACTAAGTCTCTCATGAAGATGGATTTTGATTGTGAGGGTATTCTGTCCTTCTTTCTCCTTTCCTTTTAGGCACAATTTGGGGAGAAAGTATTAAAGAAGGGGTATAACATGTAAATATGTGTGTATGTATATATACATCTATAAACAATGTGTATATATGTACGTGTTTATGTGTGTAAACAGGTGTAGTATGTCTATCATGTATATAACATGCATATTTCATTAATTGTATATACATGTATGCATATAAATGCCTGTGTGTTTGTATTACTATACACTTGCATATATGCCTACTGAAGACATATACATATGCATGTTACGTGTGTGAATTATGTGAGTGCATAACATTGTGTATTATGCATGTATAAGATTTTTGTTCTTCAGTCATTTCAGTCATGTCTAACTTTCATGACCCCATTTACAGTTTTCTTGTCAAGTGGTTTGCCATTTTCTTCTCAAGCTCATTTTACAGATGAGGAAACTGAGGCAAACAGATTAAAGTGCTTGTCCAGGGTCACACAGCTGGTAGTGTCTGAGATCAATCTGAACTTAGGTCTTCTTGACTCAAGGCCCAGCGCTACCTCACTGCCCCCGTGTATATAATTATATATCAGTTTTAACATAGAAGTCGTGACACTCTTCTTGTAAGTAATGTGGAGATCTCAAAGTTTACAAAACTACCTGGCCCCAGGCCTTCTCCTAAGATATAGGTCTTCTGGGCAGCTATTCTGTGATAGAGCTATCTCAGCATCACTGGGACAACTTGAGTGTGCATTTTAGATAGCATGACTTTAGTTCCAACACTTTAAAGTGGTTGTGACATACATTTTAACCCACACAACATATGATTTCTAAGATTTATGAGTCCCGTGAGCACAAGAAGAAAAAGCCAAGTAACAGCCAGAGCCAACAAATGAGTAGAACTGGAAGGAATATAAAAAGCCCTTCGCCTTGTGTTTTTTCTGTGCTAGTTCTGACCAAACAACACTACTACACAAATACAGGAAGGGCAGGGTTGGTACTGCCATATTAAACTTGACGGATACTTTTCTGAAGCTGTGCATGGTAGATTCATAGTCTCATATGCAGTTCTCTTTTCTACCCTTCTACATATATAGATACCCTTCTATATATATACCCTTCCTATATATAGGAAAATGTTCATGTTTGTTGATGAACGCCAAGTTCATGACAAAAAAATAACTTTTAAAAACAATATTACAAAGAGGAAACATGGAAGATAGAAAGGAGGAGGAAGGAGAAAAAGAGGAGGAGAAAAAGGTAGAGGAGGAAGAAAAGGACGCGAATGAGAAGAGGAGAAGAAGGAGGAAAAGAAAGAAAGAGAAAAAAGAGAGGAAAGGGAGGTGGAAGAAAAGGGAGAGAAGTGTCATAGTAATAACAATGTATAAGAACAAAAAGGAGAGGAACAAGAGCAGGAGCAAGAATAAGGAGGAAGAAGAGAAGGAAAGGAAAAGGAAGAGGAAAAAGATCTTTTCATAGCCCTTTGAAGTGTGCCAAGCTCTTTACATATATCTTCACATCTGATCCATGCACCAACCTGATGAGGTAGGTACAACCAATAAGAAAACTGAGTCCCAGGAAACAAATTATAATACTATATAATATATATAATAATATATAATATAATAAATTAAGCTTCAAATAGAGCATCAAGACAATAAATATAATAGTCTGAAATGAAACCAACAACACAGGTCTAGATGTCATATGTGGCTGCAGGATTAACCATGAAAGAAATACTCCCATTTGCAAAATGAACAAAATCCTTTTTTTTTTTTTTTTAAGGTTTTAAATGCCAAACAAAAAATGTTTGTGATTTAATCTAGAGGCCATAGAGAGACATCAAAAGTTCTGAGAAAGGGAATGATGCAATCAGAACTGTGTCTCAATTCTATCGATTTAGCAACCACGCAGAGGAAAGAAGCCTGCCTCCAACTGGGAAAACAACTGGGTAGCTCTTACATTATCCTGGTGAGAGGTAAGGAGGACCTGAACAAGGGTGTCAGCTGCCTAACAAAAGAGGACAGATGTAAGCTAGGCTGTGGGGGTAGATTTCACAGCACATGGCAACTCATTGGACGTGGTCAGGAAGAGCAAAGAGACATGGATGACTATGACATTTTGAACCTGGGTGACTAGGAAGACAATTATACACTTGACAGAAAGAAGGAAGTTTGGGAAAGGAGTTAGGTTTAGTGGGAAAGACAGGAGTCTCTATTTTGGATGCATAAGAGAGTTGGTAAAAAAAAAAAAAAAAGGAAAAGAAAAAAGTAGGGGAAGAGTGGGTCAATCTATCCATTGGTGAGAGGATTCCCCCATTACAAGAAATTAACAAGAACACCTAATTGCAAGTTCCACAAGATTATACATGAGTAACTAAGCTTATTTCCCTCTGCCAAGCTATAATCCTCGGTTTCTAACTGCTTGCTAGACATTTCCACACGGACATGTTGCTGACACTTCAAATTCAACACGTCTCATCATCTCCCCAACCAGACTCTCCTCCTGACTTTCCTTTTTCTACAAATGGCTCCTCTGTTCTCCTCTTTGCCCAGGCTCAAAACCAGAGCGATGACCTTCCTTCTGCTACCTTCCTCTCCCCCACCAACTCAATTCAGTCACAAACTATTTCAATCTTCCCCTACTGATCTCCCAAATCCAGCCCCTCCTTCCTTTCCAATCTGACCACTAGCTCCAGTCTTCATTCTTATCAGCCTTTGAATTAATCTCTCTCTGTCAACAGCATCTCTCCCTTCTAATCCATTGTACACAGGGCAGCCTAATTAATCTTCCTGAAGGACCCATCTGAATTAGTCATGTTACTCCTCTGTGCAGGAGCCTTTGAGGTCTCCACATTGTCTACCAAATGATATTCAAATTTTTTAACCTGGCACTCAAAACCCTACAATAATGATAACAGCTACAAGAATAACTAGCATTGGAGTGAAGGGAGCAAGCAATTAAGCACTTGCTGCTTTAACATTTTCATAGTATATAACAAATATTTCATTTTAGCCTCACAAAAATCCTGGGAGGTAATTAAGGGTTTTTATCCTCCCCATTTTACAGATTTGGAAACTGAAGCGGCCAGAGGTTAAATGACTTGCTCCGGGTCACACAGCTAGTAAGGGTCTGAGGCTGGATTTGAACTCAGGTCTTCCTGCCTCCTCATCCATCACTTTTTCCATTGAGCCCTTACACCATGGTTCTGACTTTCCAGTTTCAAAATTATAGTTAACACATATAGAACTTTAAGATTTGTAAAGTAGTTTTCATTTGAACCTCATGACAACCTTGTAAAGTTGTTTTTATTTTATATTTATATTATATATATGTAATACATATATATAATTTATATTATTATCCTCATTTTATAGGTGAAAAAATAGATCCAGGGAAGCTAAGTAATTTGCTTGAGGTCATGCAGACTAGAAGATGCCTGAGGCAAGATTCCAACTCAGGTCTTCCTAGGCCTGATAGAATGTTGATTCTATCCATTGTCCAACCACCTGGCTGTCTTACCACTCTCTGGGTATAAACCCTATTTTTCTAAGTAAATTAAATGACATCATTCTCTAAAAGTACCTTGTGATCTTCTGCCTCTGCTGTGATATGTTCTTTTCTCCTGGGATATCCTCTATAACTTCACTCCCCAAGGAAAAAAAATAGATGAATTCTCCCACCCTGTGCAAATATTCCAGATCCTTCCTTAGTCACTTTATTACAGTCAGATCCTCAATTCACAGGTTAGAAAATAAGACACAGAGCAAAGAGTCTTAGGATCATAGATCAAGAACTGGAAAGAACCTCTCAGACCACCCAGTCCAATACCCCTTCCCCATTTTACAAGTAAAGAAATTGAGAATCAAGGAGGTTAAGTAATTTTTGCCTGAAGGTCTCAAGAATCCTAAGTGTCAGAGACAGGAACATGAACCAAGACCCTCTGTCTTCCTAGTCTATGCTCCTTCCACTGAACCACACCTTCAGTGCCAAAGCCTGTAATTCTTAGGCAGTCTTCTATCCCCAGGACCAACCTTGCTTAGCACACTAGTGGGACAAGATAAGAGACCTGAGGTGAAGTCTAAGCTCTGCTTTTACTAGCTATGTGATTCTGGGTGACCCTTAGTTTCCTTAGCTGGAAAATGAGGATGATGACATTATATAGTTACTTTGAGGAAACACCTTTGGAAAGCATAAAATTTTCTAAATGTGACATGTCAATAAATCATAGAAAGCTATGTGAATGTGGTCTAGACATGTGGTTTTCCCCTCTAAAATTTAAGTTCCTTGAGAGAACTTTTTTTTGTATTGCTAGTACTGAGCACACTGGGGGGTGGGGATAAGGATGGGGAAGGGGAAGAGAGAACCAGACTTATGATTTTATATGTTAAGGGAACTTTGAGGGAGTTAACTGCCTCAACCAATACAGATTTTTACCTGTTCGGCAATGTATTGCTTTAGATCCTGTTTTTGGTATAATTGGACCCTTTTGGTCAGACTGGTGAAGCTTATGGAGCCCTTCTCAGAATTGTGTTTTTAAGGGCATAAAACGAAACACAACGTGATTACAAAGGAAACAAATTATATTGAAAAAGTTACCTTCTATCTATCTGTGTGTATATAGAAATATATTTAACATATACTGTAGAAGTTATGGGGTAGCTAGGTGGCACAATGGATAGAACACCAAGTCTGGAGTCAGGAAGTCCTAAGTTCAAATTCAGCTTCAGACACTTACTAGCTCTGTGATGATTAATCCTTTTGTCTCATGATGTTTTCATTTATGATATCTTGAAATAAAGCTCTGAAAAACCAGGCTTTGATAAAGTCCATTGGAATTCAAGTAGAGCTACTTGACTATGCCTTTAAATCCAAATCACTCTGGTTTTCATTGATTAATGAAATTAATTATTAATGAAATTGATAATAGGTCCCAGCTCAAACCTCACTTGCTCACTGTTTGAGTTTTGATGGCTCAGAGTGAGTGTAAATAGAAACTATTTCTGTTCTGAACACAAATTCTGAGGGTCTTCTCCTCCCAGACTGATCCTTTTATGATGGCAAACTAGGACATTTTTGCCTCAATTCTTACCTAACCTTTAATTACAGAATGAGTTTTGCCTCAGACAAATTGAAATCTGGAAAATATCTTAGCTTAAAAAGGCCATGGTTTCCCACTGCATCCAGGACCACTGACAGACATCTTGACCTATTTCTTGCCAACTAGACTCCTATGACTCTGGAGGAAAGAGTGAGGTTGATGATTTTGCACATCTCTGCCTCACTTAAGTCTAATCCACTTGCAAGTCAAGACATCACCCTCCTGATATCATTGGTTCCCTTTGAGAAAGAAGGACGCACAACAACAATGGCTGTGTGGCCCTGGGCAAATCATTTAACCCAGTTTGCCTCAGTTTCTTCATCTATAAAATGAGTTGGAGAAGGAAATGGAAAACTACACCAACATATTTGCCAAGAAAACCCCAAATGGAGTCACAAAGAGTTGGACATGACTGAAGAACAGCAACAAAATATAAGTCCTATGGGGATTGATCGTGAAACATGAGAGACACTAGTATAGGACTTCCCAGCATGGCATGCCTGCATCAAAGAAGGGGCTGCGCTCTATGAGAAAAACAGAATTGCAGTAGTGCCAAAGAAACATGAGAAGTGCAAATTTAGAGAAACATGCACTCCAAATGTTCATATGCACTATTTGTGCCTAATCTGTGCTGTAAGTAGTATTAGCTGCCCTACTGGGTACCCAACTGGCTAGTTCCAGTTGGGCAATGCTTCCTTCCTTCCTTCCTTCCTGTTTTCCTTCCTTCCTTCCTTTGTCCTCTCTTTTCCTCCACCTAAAGGAATGTAAATTTTAATTGCTGAAACCTCACAAACTATGTTGGGTTTTACAGGCTAGATTTCTTTCTTAAGGACAAGGCCATAAACCCAAATCACTCTGGTTCTCATTGACTGACTAATAATAAGTCCCAATTCAAACCTCACTTGCTCTTTGTTTGGGTTTTGATGGCTCAGAGTGAGTGTAAATAGCAATTGCTTCTGCTCTGACCAGAAGCTGTAAGGGTCTTCCCCTCCCAGATTGATCCTTTGGTGAAGGTAAACTAGGACATCTTTTGCTTCAAGTCTTACCAAGCCTTTAATTACAGAATAGGTTTTGCTTCAGACAAACTGAAACCTGGGAAAGACCTTAGACTAAAAAGGTCATGGTCTCCTACTGCACATTTTGAACTATGTTTTGTCACTAGACTCTGATGACTCTGCAGGAGAGAATGACTTCGCATAGTTCTGCTTCATTTATATCTAATCCACTTGCAAGTCAAGCCATCACCCTCTTGATGTCATTAGCCCTCTTTGAGAAGGAAAGACAAACAACAGTAACAGCAGCAGCCTGGTCTGTGATAGAGCCTTCCAAGCTTCTGTTGGTCTGATCAGCCACAGTCAAACACACTGTACCGTGATCCCAACATAGTGATGTCATTTTGGTCCTCCTCGAGAATGAAGGACAACAACCAACCAACCAGCTGTGCGACCTTGAGCAAAGCACTTAACCCTGTTTGCCTTCATTCCCTCATGTCTGAAATGAGCTGGAGAAGGAAATAGCAAACCACTCCAGTATCTCTGCCAAGAAAACCCCAAATGAGGTCACAAAGAGTCAGACACAACTGAAACAACTGAACAACAACAAAATATAAGTCATATGCAGCAGCTAGATGTCTCAGTAGAAACAGTGCAGGGTCTGGAGTCCAGAAGATCTGAGTTCAAATGGGCAAGTCACTTTAGCCTCTGTTTGGAATGTCATCATCTTGATGTCATGGCCTTCTTCTAGAACGAAGGACAAACACAACAAAAACTGAAGAAGAAATGGCAAACCATTCCAGCGTGTTTGCCAAGAAAACTCCATGGAATAATCCATGGGGTCACAAAGAGTGAGATAACAATTGAACAGCAAATATAACTCATATATAGATAATATATTTAACATATATTATAATATAGAAATGTGTGAAGTTTGTATATGTATATACACATGTGTTTATTTATATATGTATATATACACATACAGATGTATATGTATGTATGTATATGAGTTGGACATGACTGAACAACAAAACTCATTCAGATCAGACATTCACTATATGTCAGAAGTGACTTAAATTCAGCTGTTCTTGACTTTGAGGCCCATCTCTAACCACAATGCCACAGCTGTCTTACACAGAGTTTATACTTAACAAATGTTTCCCAACTAAATATAGTAGGCAAGCAGTAAATTCTTATTAACTATGCTAATGATGATGATACCTATCTATCTTATTTTGGTCATTTAAATTCAAATTTAATCCTTTGATTAAGAAATTCTTTTGATTCAAGAAAATCCTTTGCATATTAACTAGAAATGTGGGTGGGTTGGTGAGAAGGCATGTTAGGACAACAATTGATCTAAAAAAAGATCCCAAGGTTTTAGTAGATGCTTGAAACTTTATTAAGTTTCATGTGAGTTCACAATGGGATATTGCAGTCAAAAATGCTAATGTTATCTAAGGGAGATAGCACTTTTAGTAACTCTGTTATCCTATGCCTTGATTAGATATGTAAATAAACACGTGGGTATATAGATATAGATGTGTGTCTGTGTGTGTCTGTGTGTCTGTGTGCGTGTGCACACGCAGTATTATGGACCTTTCTGGGAATCACATTTTAGTAAAGTCATTGATTAATTGACTCTGAGGCCAGTTCTTCCCTACAACAGCCCACCTGTGACCTTGGACTAGTTTGCAGTAACAGTGGAAAGAGCACTGGATTCTATCTGAAAAATCTGGATTCAAATTCCACTTCAGATACCCATTAGCTGCATGACTCTGGCGCAAGTCACCTAAACATCTCTGCATCAGTTTCCTTATCTATAAAATGAAGGGTTGGACTCGATGATTTATAAGGTTTCCTTATGCTTTAAATCTATGATCCTTGTCAAAGACACTTATTAGCTGCGTGACTCTGGGCAAGTTGCTTAATCTCTGTTTGCCTCAGTTTCCTTCACTGTAAAATGAGGATAATAACAGCACCTACCTCATGGAGTTGTCTTGAGCATCAAATAAGATGATAGCACATGTCTGGCACATAGTAGGTCACTACAGTAACTCTTTATTCCTTCCTCTTCCCCTACTCACTTAATTTCTCAGTGTCCAGACAGATCTCTAAGATGGTAATTTGTCAGTTACCAATCTGTTTTGACAGAATCAATTTCCTTAGCAGAAATCCCCTACAACTTAGCAAGAATGAGAACTGTCTCCAACTGTCACTTCCTCAGACTTTGTCCTGTACTGACTCATGAGATAAATTCCCATAGCACTGTTGAAGGTCAGAAGGAAGGACAGCTAAGCAAAACTGGGTTATTCCCCTGCAATCAATTGACACAAAAGAATTTGTCTCCCAAGGGAAGTTTGGCCACCTTTGTTAAACTAGAACAAGAACTTTTAAAAAATCCACCCTGCTTTTGCAGGCATCCAAGGGTTATCTTTGTCTTTCTTATGTTGGCTTCATATCAAATGCTGATAACGGACTCAATTCGTGTGGGATGGTTGTATTGGCCAACTCACGAGGCTTTCTCTCTGCCATTTATAATTTTCTGCTGTTGCTTAGCCAAGGATGGGAACCTGTGCTACAAATCAGACACTAGTATTCAAATCCTGCCTGAGATACTTAATAGCCATCTTGCTCTTTTTCCCCCCTCTAAAGGAATTGAACTCATTGGACTCTTAAGTTTTCCCTTTCTAGCTTTAAATCTAATATCCTAGGAGCAAAAAAACTCTTCCTCCACCCTCCACCAATTACCTGAATCTCTGTTAGTTTCCCTAGGAAAGAAATAACCTGTAATTTTCCCCTTGAGTTGCTCTCATTTTCCATGCAGCCCCAAACCAATAAAATCCAATCTAATAAGAATCAATTAAATTCCAATACCATACAAGGTACTGTGCTGGTGCTAAAGATACAAACAAATAAAAATAGTCTATGACCTCAGGGAGCTTATATTTTAAGCAAGGGGTTAGAATTTATAATTAGATAAGAATAGAGATTTTTAAGAAGAGAGAAAACAACTAATGACTAGGGAAATCAGGAAAGACTACCCAGGGGAGATAGGTAGAGAGAACCCTGAATAAAGCTGGAGAAATGAAAGAACAAAAAGGTAAGGAGAAAACACATAACAGACGTCAAGGGGATATACTGAGGAAAGGCATGGAAAGGAGGTGGAATGCTGAGCTCAGGGTATTGCCAATATGCCAGTTGGCATTTGAGAGAAGAAACAGCCTAATCATCCTATTATTCAGGTTCTCATGGAATTGTGGAATTCAGAATTTCAGAATTATCTAGTCCAGGGGTCTATTTGCCTAACCCCCAGTCTAACACAACTAAGTATCAAAACCTACCTACTTTTAAATACAGTGGAAAGAATATTGGATTTGAAGTCAAGTGATTGTTATTTAAGGCCCAGCTCTTCCATTAACCATTTCTGTGACCTGGAGTAGATAATCTCAACTTTGTGATCCTAGTTGCCTTATCTACAAAATAAAGGGGTTAGTTCACATTGGTGGTGTTAAACTCCAATAGAAATGACCACTAAATCATATTTAAGGATACTTGTGGCAGCATATTGACTTAGAAATCCACAGATAATAAATATATTTTTTATTAATTTTGTTAAACATTTCCCAACTACATTTTAATCTGATTCAACCATACTCAGGAGTGTTGGAGAATAGGCCACATGCTTGACACTTCTGGATTCAGTGACCTTAAATTCATATTGTACACTGCATGTCAGATATTAGAATACATGATATTTTTAATCTGACTTTTCCTGATCACTCAGTTCATTACACTTTTTCTCTTCTTTGAAATCTGAAGACTGGTGTCATGTCTGTGTGGACTTCGTGCTTCAAGGCACTGAATGAAGTCATGGGAACCACAGGGGTAAGGGGCCATGAGTCTGAGCAAACACTGATTTTTTTCACATATCCAATAGCAGCTATAGGTGGAATTTGATCCTAACAACAATCCTGGGAGGTAGATGCTACTCTTATCCCCATTTTGCAGATGAGGAAAATGAGGTGGAGAGAGGTTAATTAACTTGTCCAGAATCACAGTTAATAAATACCAAAACTGGCATTTTGAACTCAGGTCTTGCTCACTCTGAGACTAGCATTCTCTGCCACTGTGTTTCCTAAAAAAACTAGAATTACATCATTTGAGAACATTTATTATCTTATTAAACAACAACCCCTGGGAAGTTGGTACTATTATGATCCCCATTTTATAGTTGAGGAAACTGAGGCAGAGAGTAGCTGTGACTTGCCCAAAGTCACACAACTAGTAAAGCAACTAAGGCTGGATATGAGCTCCGGTCTTTCAGACTCCAAACTCATCACTCTATCCCAATATGCCACCTAGCTGTCTCAGTTACAGGGATCTGAACCAACAGCAGATAAAGACCATACCTTCTGCCTCAGTCCCACTTCTTTTTGCCTGATGACCTGACTTGCACACTGGCCTTTGCCCTAACTCCATCTCTTTATACAGTTACGTACTGGGAGCTGGCTCTGTTGTTTGATGTAGTCCTAACAAGTCTCACAAGCCCATCAAAAGACTGAGTGAACTTCAAGCCTCCTGGAGGGCCTTGACATGGGAGCTGCCTAAAGGCCTCAGCCCCTCCATCTGCTAGCACAGTCACTGACCAAGCACAGAACGTTCCTTGCAATAAGTACAGAGTATCTGAGTATCACTGATATAAGGCCCCCATGTACTTGCAATCACCCTGAAGATCCCCCAACCAGAATGCACACAGGCTCTTAGCTATTTTGTGCAAAGCCGGCCTGGAGGGAAGAGCTAATGGATGCTTCTCTGGGCTTTCTCTGCCTTATCAGTTTGTCTCTCTGTTTCATATATGTGGGTGTGTTTCTCTGGGGAGCTGGACTTGGCTGAAACCCTTCACATTACTTGCTTTGCCAGAAGTCCTTTACTTCATTTTGGAAAGGTAATGACGTGCACTGGGGCCATCTTTTAGAAGCAAGAGATGGAAATTATTACTCTTAGGAGAAGCAATTTATCCAATGTGGTTTTTAGTTTTCTGAATGATTGCTTTCATCACTGAACTTGTTTTCACTAGAGTCCCTCATTTCCCATGCTTAAGAACCAAGCAATAAACAAATGCGTTGCATTACAGGCTGAGTGGCCAATCGGGTGCTGTTAAGTGACACAATCAACTGTGTTTTCTCTTCCTCCCCTTTCTAAAAATTTAGGATCATGGAAATTTTAGAGTTGAGAGTCGTAGAGGCCAATAGCTGAGGCTCCCAGCAGTGAGCAAAAGCATCTACAACATTGCCCTCAAAAGTGAGCATGAGCAAATCTAGAGCTGGAACAGGCCTTAAATATCACCTAATCACAGCGTCACAAAATCCAAAGGAACCTTAGAAACCATTCAGTCAAATCTGGACCCATACGAGGATCACTTCCTTTACCTCCCCAGTGAATGCTCCTTCAGCTTTTACTTAAAGACTTCCAGTCCTATCCTTATATGTGAGTGCTCTGTCCAAAAGAATATAAATTTTGATCGCTTATACATCTCAAGGTATCTTGGGACTTGGGGGGCTGGATTTTTTTTCCCTGTGTATTTATTCTATCTTTTTTTTTTTCAAAAAACTGGGCCAATTAACTCTTATATCTCATTAAGTTTTCATTTATGATTTCTTGAAATATTGTTCTGAAAAACCAGGCTTTAATGAAGCTCGTTGGGATTTAATAGAGCTTCTTAACTATGCCTTTAAAACCAAATCACTCTGGCTTTTTCCGATTAACCAGTAAGACCTAGATCAAACCTCACTTGCTCTTTGTTTGGGTTTTGATGGCTCAGAGTGAGTGTAAATAGCAACTGTTTCTGTTCTGGCCAGAAACTCTGAGGGTCTTCCCCTCCCAGACTGATTCTTTAATGAAGACAGACTAGGTCAACTTTTGCCTCAATTCTTACCTAGCTTTTAATTACTGAATGGATGTTGCTTCACACAAACTGAGACCTGAGAAAGACCTTAGCTTAAAAAGTCCAGTCTCCCACTGCATCCAGGGACGTTGCCAGCCATCCTAACCTATGTATGTTTCGCCACTGGACTTTGATGACTCTATAGGAGAAAGTGAGGCTGAGGACTTTGTACAGCTCTGTCTCACTTAAATCCAAGTCACTTGCAAGTCAAGACATCACCCTCCTGGTGTCATTGGTCCTCTTTGAGAAGGAAGGATGTCCAACAAAAGGCATCCAGAGAAGAGAAATCCTCTACCTACTTGGGCAACCCTTTCTCTTTGGGCCTGATTTAAATGTTAGGAAGCTTGTGGTGTCCACAGAGCTTAAATCTCTTCCTTTGCATCTTACACCCATCGCTCTTCATCCTACTCTCTGTGATCAGACAGAAGAAATCTAATCTTCTAAATCCTGCCTTCCCTCTGTAGGTTATCTGCTATTTATGCTGTCTGTAGCTTGTTTGTACAGAATCATATTCATGTTGTTTCCTTCCTTAGACTGGGAGCTCCTTGAGAGCAGGAGCTGGCTGTCTTTTGCCTCTCTTTGTAATTCACAGGGCTTAGCACAATGCCTGGGACAAGTTGCTTAATAAATGTTTATTGAAAAACTGATTAATTCTTTTCTCATGTAATATTTCTACAAATATTTGAAGTGAGCTATCATGTCATCTTCCACAAACACACACACACCTAACATTTTCTCTTCTCCAAACACCTTCAACTCCTTTAGCCAATCTTCGTAAGGCTTGGACTTAAGGACAACCAACCCCATTATCCCATCCTCTGGACCAGGGGTATGGAACTGGGGCCCCAAGGCCACATAAAGCCTTCTAGGTCCTCAAGTGTGGCCCTTTGAATCCAAACTTCATGAAACAAATCCCCTTAATAAAAGGACTTGTTCTATAAAACTTAGACTCAGTCAGAAGGCCACACTCAAGGACCTAGAAGACTACAAGTGGACTTGAGGCCACAGATTCCCCACCCCTGCTCTAGACCCTGTCCTGCTAGTCAACATCCTTCCTAAAAATGTGATGTCCTGAACAAAACAAACTATTTTGGATGTCTGGGCAGGATCATCTCCCTGGTCCCAGACACTATAACCCACTGAATGCAGGCTAAGATAGCATACGCTTTTTGGTTTTTAGCCATCATCACACTGAATTTGTGGGTCAGTCAATCAATAAGCACACAAATAAAAATGGCATATTCTATATAAATAATTGGTGACTGTGGGGCAGGATCTGTGCTAAATTCTGGGGGAAAGAAAGAAAATCAAAACCACAATCCTCAGCCTTGAAGAGGGCATATTCTAATGGCAGAAACTTCACATAAATAACTAGGCAAATCGTAAACACATGCAGAGTGTGTCAGACCTTCTGGTCCCTAGAAAAGTTGGGAAGGGGAAGTAAGGAGAGAGAGCAATTGTACACTAGACTTATTTTGTATGGGGGGAAAACATCAGTAGGGTATGAATTCAGTCCATTTCCTCAAGGTTATATGCCTGGGTGAAGGACAAAATTTCAAATTGAAACACTCATAAACAGCAAATCTGACTGCCTTGAATTTTCCCTCGTCTCCCCTTACATGGTCATTCATGTATACCTTGAATATCTCCAGTGAAGGAGAGTTCACTATCTCCTGGAACAGCATATTCTACAGATAAACTTTGTTCTGGTCTCTAAGAAGAATGTGGCCTTTCTCATTGCCAAGGTCAGGCTTCTTTCCTTGAACCAGTGATTTCAAGACCTCTTGTCTCCTTGGGGAACTTGTCCCATAAATCTTTCCCTCTTTTTTTCCCTCATCTTGAACTTCCCTTCCTCAATGGTACCTTTCCTGCCTGCAAAATCAGATCTATCTCATCCCTAAAAAGAAAACAAATCAGTTGAGCCTTCCATTCCTTTGAGCTTCACCCTATATTTCTTCTCTTTTTTTCAGTCAAACTCCTAGAATGGGTAAAGAATACTTATTGCCTCTATCTCCTTGTCTCCTTCTTGCTTCTCTATACTCTCCACCTTTTGAAGTAAGGCTGCTTACCTAACCATTTGACTGAAACTGCTCTTTCCAAAGTTACCAACAATCTTGTAACTGCTGAATCCAATGTTCTTATTTCTCATCTGATATAATAGAACAGAAAAGACCTTCCTCCTGGGTACTCTTCTCCCTTGTTTTCTATGACACTGCTTTCTCTTAGTTCTCCTTTCTTCTTAGTTCTTAGTCTGCTCCTTTGGTGGGTCAGCATCCATCTCCTACCCACTTTGCATGAGTATCTTCCAGACCTCTACCCAGGGCCCTCATCTTTCACCACTCTATCTCCCTTGAAGGTCCCATGTGTTCAAGTATCATTACTACGCATATGACTCTCAAATATGAAGAGACATGCTTATGTAAAGGATATTTTCAAAGCCAAGAGTTCAGGTTCACACCTCTTGATATATACTGGCTGCTTGACTCATGGCAAGTCATTTGATTTCTCAGTATTCTGAGCAGCTTCTAAGACTATTGTTTGTAGAGAAAGGAGTAGCCTGCCTTGATAAAGGAAGTTTTCTTTTCTTGGGATTTATTTTGCCAAAGAAATCACAGGTCTAGTCCCTATTCAGATGGATGGATGATTAGACAGATGATAGATAGACAGAAAGACAGATAGAGAGAGATAGATGATTACTTGTATACACAGACACATAAATAAATAGATGAATAAATAAGAAGCCTTATTACAAAGGGTAAAGAAGTAAGGAAATAGAAACAATGGGTCTGGCTGATCTTTTCTAATTTAGCTATGAAAGACAGAAGAAAAAAAGGATGAGGTAAATATGTGTGTGCATGTGAGGGGTGTATATGTACATAACATCACCAGCACATCAATTTTTATTAAGTACCTACTATATGTCAGGAAATATACAAAGTGCTAGGGACACAAAAAAGAGGTAAAAGATAGGACTGGGTGCTTTCACTGCTGAGAACCAGGTTCCATTTCCAATCAGAGAACCAAAAAGTACACTGGGTACTTTCTGAATTAATTCAACTCAAGCCTTCTTCTAGCTAAAGAAAAAACAAAGTTTATTTAAGATCTGCCATATTGGGTAGACGCTTAAGGAATCTGAGCATTTGAGTGGGCCAGATAGAATCTGAGCTAGATTGGAGGCAAGATGGAGCCTATCTACAGAAGGACTATGAGAGGGATCTAGGGGTGGTCAAGTACTCTGGGGTGATAGGAGGGATCCAGGGAGGATCTTGAGGATGAGTCTAAGGAGGATCTTGCTGGGACTGGGGTAATCCAAGATCAGACTCCAGGAACCAAAAGAATGGGATTAAGGATGAGAAGCAGCTGAAGGTTACCTGGAGTTAACAGACAATGGAGGGCTAGGCTAGGTTAAGGGTAACTGAAAAAGGAAGGCTTAATGGTCTCACAGGAAGGCCAGATCAAGTGGAAAGATTCAAGGAGGGTTCAAACGGGTTCCTAGGGCCTAGACCCATCAAAGATTTTGACAGTGGAGACAACATGCAAACAAATATATACAAAGCAAAAACTACACAGGATAAATAGGAAACAATTAACAGCAGGAAAACAACATTGTTATTAGGATACCAGAAAGCAAGATTTAGTCAAGTAATCATCACCAATCCAGAGAGCACTCCCATTGCAAGCAAGTTCTCCTAGGCAAGCTCCTCTCTCAGTCCCCTTCTCTCTCTAAGCTTTCCCTCCAAGCAATGCAATATGTACCGTTTCCAGTTAAAGACTCAGCACTTGATTGGCTTAGTGCTGAGAAGCTTGGAAATCAGCACTTAATTAGGAAGGTGTGGGAATCCTTGTGGCCCAGAGCCTAATTCTCTCTGTGCCAGGGCTCCCTGAGAGACCTGTCAATGGGCAAGGAAGATCTTATATCCCCTTAACCTTACAGAAGGCACTAGAATTAAGAGGGTTTGGGGAAGGTTTCCTGTAGAAGGTAAGATTTTAGTTGGAACTTAAAGAAAGCCAAAGAGGTCAGTAGTCAGAGTGGAGGAGGAAGAGCATTCCATGCATAAGGGCACAGTCAAAGAAAATACCCAAAATGAAGAGATGGAATGTCTTGCTCATGAAAACAGCCAGGAAGTCAATGTTACTGGATCAAAGAGCATGTGTTGGAGAGTAAAGTATAAGAAGATTGGAAATGTGTGAGAAGGCTAGGTTATAAAGGACTTTTGAACATTTTGTATTTGATCCTGGAGGCAATAGGAAGCCACTCAAGTTATTGTGGGGGAGAAGGGGGAGAGTTCATATTATTGGATCTGAGTTTTATGAAAATCACTTTGCTGGATGAATGGAGGATAGATTGGAGTAGGAAGAAACTTAAGGCAGGCAGACCCACCAGCAGGATATTGCAATAATCTAGGCATAAGGTGATGAGGGCCTGCACCAGACTGATGACAGTATTATAGAGGACAGAAGGGAGAATATTCAAGAGATATTGCAAAAGTGAAATCAATAGACCTTAGCAATAGATTGGAAATGGGAGAGGGGAGGGGTGAGAGTGGGGATGAGAGATAGTGAGGAGTCTAGTGTGGCTCCTAGATTGCGAGACTGAGAGACTAGGAGGATGGTATTGCCCTCAGCAGTATAGAAAAGATTAGGAACAAGGGAGACTTTAAGGGAAAAGATAATGAGTTCCATTTTAGACACTTTAAGATATCTAAAGAACATGTAATTCAAGATGTTTTAAAGTCAATGGAGATTGGAGGTCAGCAGAGAGTTTGAGGCAGGACAAGTAAATTTGAGAATCAGACCACATAGAGATGGCAATTAAATTCATGGAGGAAGAGAGAAAAAGAGAGAGAGAGAAAGAAGTATGTGTGTATGTATGCACATATATATATATATTTAAACATAGAAAATTATATATAGACATCCTACATAACTATATGTGTAATGTTAATTTAAACTATCATGTATTTCTATATAAACAATTTTATATATGTTTATACATGTTATATAAATTATATATAAACAATTTGGGAATCCAAAGAAATCACAAATATTAACAATGCTATGAAAAAGGAACGAGGGACTTTCTCAGACAGACATGAAGCAATGTCATAGGGAGAAGCAGAAGTGATTATTCTTTGAAAGAGCAGCTAATTTACCTAAGACCATGCAGAAAACCAAGAGAAAATTTAAGATGAGACTCCAGGTCTCTTGACTCCTGGGGAACCAGAGTCTATGGCAAAGGAAGCCTTTTTGAGGAGAAGAAATTTAAGAGAGGAGAGAATGACCAAGGAGGAAGCTACAAAATGGGTAGGGGAGGGTCCCAGAGATGGGAACAGTCAAAGGGATCAGAGATGGCAGCTTCTTGCTTAAGCTCAGGTCCTAGAGATACCCTTAGGTTTGCTAGCAAGTTTCAGATGCAGAGGGCAGCTGGGTGGTAAAGTGGATAGAGTGCAAGGCCTGGAGTCAGGAACTTGAGTTCTAATCTAACCTCAGACACTTTTGACTCCTTGTGAACCCCTTTGGGGCATGCTTGGCAAAGATACTGAAGTGGTTTGCCATTTCTTTCTCATCTTACAGATGAGAAAACTGAGGCAAACAGGGTTAAATAACTTGCCCAGGGTCATATAGTTAGTAAGTGCCTGAGGCCAGAGATTTGAACTCAGGAAGATAAATCTTCCTGATTCTAGAACAGGTACTTTATTCAATGTACCATCTAACTATCCCATATTATAGATGGGGAAATGGAGGCTAGGAGAGGTTAAATTATTTGCCCTGGGTCTAATAAAGTGTGAGGCTAAATTTGAATTGGGATCTTCCTCACTGTGGGCCCAGAGGTCAATTTCCTGTGCCACCTAGCTTTCTACATGGTATTTCCCCACTTTCCATTACATGTAAACTACTTGAATAAATGAATAAAAATAATTAATAAGTACTTACTATTGTCAAAGAAAAATGCTATTTCTATGTTGTAAACACAAGCCTGACAGAAACAATTTTTATTAATTTATCATTATTGCTATCCAAGCATTGTTCCACTTGGAGAGAGAAATGTTCAAACTGACCAGGTCCCCTCATGCTTCAGGTGTGTTTCTCCTCAGAAGTCAATTCACATCCCAATTTGTTGTTGTTATTCATCTTTCATTCTAGAAAGGGACCAATGACATCAGAAGGGTAATGTCTTGACATGCAAGTGAAATGGATTTAAGTGAGGCAGAGCTGTCCACTCTCTCCTCCAGAGTCATCAGAGTCCAGTGGAAAGATATAGGTCAAGATGGCTGGCAATGGCCCCAGATGCAGTGAGAGACCTTGGCCTTTTTAAGCTAAGGTCTTTCCCAGATCTCAGTTTTTCTGAGGCAACACTCATTCAGTGTTTTAAAGCTAGGTAAGAATGGAGGCAAGGGCTGGCCTAGTTTGCCTTCATAAAAGAATCAATTTGGGAGGGGAGGACCCTCAGAGTTTCTGGCCAGAACAGAAATAATTGCTATTTACACTCAGACATCCCAATTTATAGGATTCTGGAATGAGGAGTATCTCACAGTCAAGATTAAACAAGAACCCAAAATTAGATAACAATTCAGTTAACAGTTTGCTTCATTAAAAAAAAAACAATAGCCAGCAACTTTAGGCACACCCTTAGAAAATCGTTTTCCTGGATAATCAGAAGCAAATACCTTTGTGGGGGAACAGGTCAAGGGACAGAATGGAATAAATGGGGGCAGGACAGGACAGAGCGAAATGTGGTTAGTCTTTTGCAACATAAGTGCTATGAAAGTGTTTTGCGTGGCTACACATGTATGGCCTATATCGAATTGTTTGCTTTCTTGATGATGAGGGTGGGTGGGGAAGGAAGAAGGGAGAGAAGAAGGAACTCAAAGGTTTAAAAATGAATGTTAAAAAATGTTTTGCATGCAAGGAAATAAGTTGTATAAGCATCAGGGTATAGAAATCTGTTTTACCCTACAGGAAAATAGAGGGGAAGAGTATGGAAGAAGGGGGCATGATAGAAGGAAGGACAGACTGGGGGAAGGGTAAGATGTGGTGCATACTGTCCTGGGGTGGGGGGTGGGAGAGATGGGGAGAAAATTTGGAATTCAAATTCTTGTGGAAGTGAATGTTGAAAACTGAAAAATAAATAAATTTTATATATATATATATATATATATATATATGTATGTATGTATGTATATATGTATGTATGTATGTATACACACACACACACACACACACACACACACACATATATATATGTAGACATATTTTAAAGAAGATAGTTTTCCTAAAACCACTCAGTCTCACTATGGGACTAAACGGCACTCACAACCTTACCCCTAACTCAAACTTTTTCTTTCTCTCATATGGATCAGTCCCTTTAGAACCTTGGGAAAGGGACTAGTATCCTTAAGTGGACCAATAAAGGGTGGCTAGCCCCTTGTCCTCTACAGTCACTGCCCTAATGACTTGAAAGGAGCAGTCTACCCTCTAGTACAGATTTCAGTGAGTCATTATAGAATGATAATCACTTAATAAATACAAAGAAAATCTTTAATAATATTGTTCAGTCATATCCAACTCTCCATGACACTATTTTAGAGTTTTCTTAACAAAGATACTAGAGCGAGTTGTTGTTTTCTCCTCCAGCTTATTTTATAGATGAGGAACTGAAGCAAACAGGGTTAAGTGACTTACTCAGGGTCACACAGCTAATAAGTGTCTGAGGTCAGATTTGAATTCATGATTCCCTTCCTAACTCCAAGCCCAGTGCTCTATCTATCTAGATGGTCATTAATAATAATAATAATAGGTAGTATCTGTTAAGTCCCTATTATAGAGCAGGCACTGTGGTTTATAAATAGTATTTCGTTTAATCCTCAAAACAACTCTGGGAGTTAAGTTTTATTAGTATCCCCATTGTACAGGGGAAGAAACTGAAGTAAACAGAGGTTAAGTGACTTGCCCAGGAACACACAGATATTAAAAGTCTTAAGGCTAGATTTGAACTCAGGTCTCCCTGATTCCAGGCCCCAACACTCTATACACTGAGTTACATCTAACACTCCTAAAATAAATAAATGAATAAACAAACGAATGAATGAGTAAGTAAATAAATAAGCTGAGTATCATCCTTTACCATACAGTATAAGGAGATACAGGAAAAGGAGGACTTATTCTTACTTAGGAGGTCTATAATCCAGTAAAGGAGACAGTTAGACTTATAAAACATGTTCAGAACAACTAAATACCAATACTGCATACCAAGTGCAGCTCTATCAAAGGTGAATTGCATAAATATTAGAGGTTGTAGATTTTTGACAGGTTAAATTAAGAGAGGTTGGGGGGGCAGGGTGTAAAAGCAAGCACCTTGACACATCCAGAATGGCCGGCTATCACAGGTTTTTAGATCTGCTTTGCTAAAAGGATAGCAACTTTTGAGGGGTCAACAATCACTTTAATCAAGCACATATATCATTCACTTAGTTCAGGAGAAAAAGTCAGCACCTTGAACTTCAGAGAAAATACAAACAGAGAAACAAAGACTAACCAACAGACAGGGCTTCTAACTGTCTGACCGTAAGCAATGCATACATCACAGTTCAACAGACAGATCCAACTGTCTGATCATACATGCATAGTTACCAGAAAAAGAAGCACCAACATCTGGGTTTTCAAAGTCAGGAGCTCCTTAGCCTCTGCCCAGAGTCTCATATGGTCAAACAAACACTTTCAATGAGTAAGCCCCAAAGTAAAACCTCACCTCAGAGTATTCATACACTTTTCAGAGCTGGAGGGCAGGACCCTCTGACAGAGTGCCTCAATAGAAATTAACAAAAGGTCCTTTAGGCCTATTAATGGGGGGAAGATCTAATTAACATTACAGGATATGATATTCCTGAATGAGATGAGTTTTGAAGGAAAAGAGATACAAGAGTGGAAAGGAATTGTCTCAGATCAGAGATGTGAGTTCTACAAAGACAAGACTGTGAGAACATAAACATTGCATGCAGCATAAGACTAGCTTGCCTGCTGTGGAGATCATGACATAGAACTTTGGGCTGGAAAGGACCTTGGCAATTAAGAGTTCTTACTCTTGAAGCTGTGAATTTTTTTACTTTTAATATTTTGATGCCTTTCAATGTAATTGGTTTCCTTTATAAATCCTGTGTATTTTGTGTATTTTAGAACATTACTTTGAGAAGTCCATAGGCCTACCAAACTGCCAAAGGGGTCCATGCTGCAACAAAAGATTAAGAACCTCTAGTCTAATCTATCTCCCTCATTTTATAGATGAGGAAGTTGAGGCCAAAAGCAAGGCCCAGGGTCATCCGGTTAGTAAGTGCAAAAGCTGGGATTAGAACTAGGTCCTTTGACCCCTGGTCAAAAATGTAATGATTTTTCCTGTCCTCTCCCACCCCCCTACTTTGCCTTGAAACAATTTTCTGGAATATCAATGTACCCACCTTAAATCTCACCTTCTACAGGAAGTCTTTCCTGTTCCTGCCTTAATTCCAGCGTTTTCCCTCTGTTAATTAATTCCTTCAAATCTATCCTGTATAGGACTTGCTTATATATAGTTGTTTGCATGTTGTCTCCCTGATCAGATTCTGAACTTCTCAAGGGTGGAGAATGTCTTTTGCCTTTCTTTGTTTGCCTAGCACATGGTAGGTGCTTAATGAATGCTTAGTGAATGATGGACCATCTCAGGCCATGTGAGGGTGGGTTAGAGGCAGGTGATGGCAGTAGTATGCATAGGTAGCATCTTTGCTTACAAATAGTAGAGCAGGTGCTGAGCTGCCTTGGTTGAAGGAGTTTCCTTACTGGGTACTCCCTAAATGGATGAAATCATGAATCTGCAACTCACCCTCTCTAAAAATAAAAATAGAAAATTCCAAAAAACATAAACCACTTTGCAACATGTGATTCTATCCTCTCTTCTGATGTTCTCAACTCCAGAGAGGCCCAGACTGCAGGTACTATATATAGAGAACTTGCAAGAATAGGTAACGAATGACAGGTAAAATATTTAATATTAGATTTAAATATTAATATTTATCCCAGCCCATCCAGGTCCTTGACACTCCACAAGTTATCAGGTTTTGGTTCTGGCCTTTTAAAAGAATTGGCCTGAGGTAGTTTCTAGCAGTGGAGAGCTGCTATTATGTGTGCCGACTCAGAGCACCCAATCACATCTCCCTGGTGTCCTCATTTTTCCCTCTTGTTACTACATATCCCACTGCATTAGAGCTAATGGTTGAGGTTAATTAACTTAGCAATTGCCTTGAGACAGGAAGAATATCTCATTAGGGCAGGGAGCAGCCAAAGTATAGGCAGATAAACCAGCCGCCATCTTTGAGGATATAACAATAGGCAAGTCTCTACATCTCTCTAGGCCTGTTTCTTCCTCTAAAATAATAGGTTTAAAATCAGATGACTTTTCATGTCTCTTCTGTCTCTAATAATGTTCTATACAATCTTAGGAATGCAATGTGATATAGAGAAAAGAACGCCAGATTTGGAGTCAACATACTTAACTTGGAATCCCTTTGTCATTTGTGTGACTTTGGGCACTTTTCTGGGCTTCAGTTTCCTCATCTGTAAAATTAGGTGATTGATTTAGATGACATTTAGTGTCCATTTCAACTCAAAATCTGTGATTCTAGGACCCTTATCCTATGCCTTCCAACTTAGATCACTCCGCTCCTTCTATTGATGCTGATGATGAGGCCTTGAGATAAGTGTATTTAGTTCAAGCAGATTCACATGGTTCTGCTTTTGTCTCCTGGGAGATATGTGTTGGGAGGGATATCAGCTTTGTCCCTCTCCCTATATACTGTGCAGACAGCTAAGATTAATGAAGAAACTGCATTAGTATAATGACATATATAGGGACTCCTGGAGCATGAATAACAATGAGAGTCTAACCTTAGAAATGGTCCTCCCAGGGACTGAAGCTTTTCTGATACCCATCCAGTAGCCCAAAGTTCAATTCAATTCAACAAGTATTTATTAAGAACCTACTAAGTGCCAGGCCTTGTGCTAAGCATTAGGGATACAAATAAGGAAAAAGAAGACAGTCCCTACCCTAAAGGAGCTTACAATCTAACAAGACCACGCACAAAAGGGAGCTGCAGAGATGGAGGGGGAGACCAGGGAAGGCATGATGTTCACCAAGGTGGTAGAAAATGTAGAATTACCCAGATCTGAGCCCTCTATGGAGGAAAACTTTGCAAAGGGTTTATTACTCTACCATCTAGTCCTCTAAGAAGAGTGGAGAGGCAACTGAGAAAATTGAGATGTTAAATATTAAAACTTGAGTCAATCAGCTTGGTTTGAGATTTCAGTTGATGAACTTATCCTAGGGGATGCTTGGCATTTCCTAGAGTAGAAACAAGCAGAGCTGCTGATGGGTAATGAAGGGTTACCAAAGTTACCTAAGTGGTTACTAAGAGGTAAGAGATGTGTCTGAGATGTAGACATCACTTCAGGGGCAATAGAGTGAACTCCTCCTGGTCTCTGGTTTCAGACTCTAAATGATTTTTTTCAGACATTGTAGTGGAAGGAGAGTCAGAGGACCTGGACTCTTCTGCTAACTCTGTCTGTGACCTAAGAAGCTTTCCTAAGATTGTTTGTCATTCCTCTTGAAAGAGGACCAATGACATCCCAGGTGATCTCTTCACTTGTGTATGAATTGGATTTAAGTGAGGCAGTTGCACAAAGTTGTCAGCCTCACTCTCTCTTCAAGAATCATTAAAGTCTGGTGACAGGACAAAAGTCAGACCATAAGATCAGGGATTAGGGAACCAAGGCCAAAGAGATGCAGAGGTATAGAATGTCAAGGAAGAAGCAAGATTATCTAGTCCAATTTTGTCCTTTTATACCTAAGGAAACTGTGGTGGTACATGCTTGTAATCCATGCTGCCAAGAAGACTGGAACTAGCAGATCTCATGAGCTCAGGAGTTCTGAGTTGCAATAAGCAACTCAGCCATATCAGGTGCCTAAACTATCTAAGCCATATCAGGTGCCTAAACTAAGTTTTCCTTTCCTAGGGGAATAGGAGGAGAACCAAGTTGCCTAGAGAGTTGGCCCAGATGGGGAACAGAGTAGTTTAAGATTCTCCTGCCAACCACAGCAGAATCTTCCCACGAACAACTCCTGCACTTTCAGATGGAGACCTCAGCCTTTTAAAAAGAAAATAAATATAAATTAATTGGAGGTTCACAGAGGTGAAATAATTAGCCCATGGTTCTCTATGCCCAGAATATTTTAGGGCTTCCAATCCTTGCCTCCCCCAATTAGTAAGTGCATACTCATGGAATATGCACTTTTTATCATGTTATTATAAGGCAAACATCATAAAGATGATAAAGCCTGCAAAAAATGAAATTAAAACGATCAGTTTCAGAGCCATACAGAAAGAAGATTTTGGTTTATCCATTGCTCTATGTGCCCCTATGGCTGAAGAGAGTGGATCATTTGTTTCCTAGAACTGATAATAAAGGGGTCCTTGATATTTTCTTCATTAGGGCATCTTCAGGAGTCTCCTGGGATTTGAAAGACCCAGCAACATGGCACATGTCATCAGATGTCCCAGCCATGAGAAGGACTGAAGTACTTTGAGATTAGAGAACAAAAAGTCCTTTCTTTCAAAGATTGGTCAGGTGAAAGAAAAAAAAAGATCTCTAGTTTTTTGTGGTGTTTTTCTCAATGATATCATTATCTATCCACATCAATGAGTCCAGCTCTATGAACAGTTCATGCTTGCTTTGAGATGTAGACTACTGAATGAGTGACTTCCCATAGGGACAGTTCAGTGTCTCATGCCAGCAAGATGCTAACCAACACTTGAACTGTTCTATACAATGTGCAGTCAGACCAGAGATGATCACTGCCTTGAACACAGCCCCTCTCCAAAGAGGCAGAAACAGACTTCAGGGCTGGGGAACCTTCAGCCTGGAGGCCACACATGGCCTTCTAGGTCCTTGGGGGCTGCCTTTTGACTGAGTCCAAGTTTTACAGAACAAATTCTTTTATTAAGGGATTTGGTCGTGAAGTTTGGATTCAGTCAAAGGGCCTCTTTGGAGAACCTAGAGGGCCACTTTGGCCTGGAAGCTGAAGGTTCCCCACCCCTGGACTAGGTTCTTACATTTGCAGTGACTAATTAGTTATTTCAGTTGTTTATGATGGAGAGTTCTTGGTGTCAGGTTCAGACTTTGGTGACCAGCTAGTTTATCTTTATTCCACAGCCCGAGACTGCATCCCTCACCAGCCTACCCCCCAATTTAAAAAAATCCATTCTTCAAGACAAGTATTTATTAAGTACCTACTATGTGCCAGGCAGCCAACTAAGTGTTAATGGATAGAATGTCTGGGCTAGAGTCAGGAAGACTCTTCTTCTGAGTCCAAATCTAGCCTCAAACATTTACTAGCTGTTTGACCTTGAGGAAGTCACTTAATCCTATGTGCCTCAGCTTCTTCAAGTGTAAAATGAGCTGGAGGAGGAAATAGCAAACCACTCCAGTATCTTTGACAAGAAAACCTCAAATGGGGTCACAAAGAGTCAGACACAACTGAAACTACTGAACAATAAGGCCAAAGTTTATGCATACACACTATATACATATTCACATACTTACACACACACACATATATGTACATATACATATATATATATATATAGTCAAATATTTGCTCTCTTTCCTACTCTAAAATAAGACACTTGAGCTCACTGGCAATAAACAACAGCTACTAAGGAAACCATAGTAGCTGGCAAATGATTACACATGGTTCCTTGGTTTCTTTTGTTGGAGGAGGGCAGTTCTGAAAGATGATAGATAGATAGATAGATAGATAGATAGATAGATAGATAGATAGATAGACAGACTGATAGATACAGAGATGAATGGATAGATAAGTAATGGAAAGTTGGATAAATACATAGAAAGATACCATATATGAATAGATATATAGGTGATAAAAATTGGTTAGATAGTAGATAAATAAATGGATAGATAAACAGACAGACAGACAGACAGACTCAGGTCTTTCTAACTCTTTACACATACTGCTTTGAATGCCCACAGTGTCAGATTCTCCTACGGGATGAACCACTTAATCCAACTATATCATGGAGTATAAAGCTTCCATTATATACTTCCTTTCTCAACTAGGAGATAGGAAAAAGAATTCATTCCTGGCAGGTGACTGGTAATGTTTTCAGTGTCCAAGAGAAGGGTCCAAGGTAAATTTGCTAGTCTCAGACTTGCCATTGGAGGTGTGGAAGATGTCAACTTTCTCCAAAAGTCCCCTAGCCTTTACGCTGTTGACTGTCCTTAGGGTTACCAGGAAACTTCACAATTCTACCTTTGTTGTGGAAAGAGTAGTGTCCATATGTTATGAAGTCCCTTAGGCTGGGGGTGGGGGGGAGGTTGAAGCCTAGGTTGCTAAGTGAAGCTACTGACTTTTAGGCCCCAATCCTAGCATTTGTTTGTTTAATAATTTGTAAATAAACCTGCTTTACCAGGAAAAAAAAAGATAAACCAATCACAGGAGCTTATCACTGCTATTGAATCCATAGTCAAATATTTATTCGCTTTTATCTATTCTAAAATAAGGCTCCTAAGCCACTGACAATAAACAACAGCTACTAAGGAAATAATAGTAGCTGTCATACAGTTTATACATGGTGCCTTGGTTCCTTTTATGGGGGTAGGAGTGGGAGCAGCTTTAAAAGATCCACTTTCCCTCTAATAAGCACTCCAGATTATTCTGGGAAATGTAACTTTTTCCAGATGGTGATTTAATGGATAGAGAACTGGTCATGGAGTTAGGTATGTGTGTTTGTCCTTCGTTGCCAAAGAAGACCATGCCATGGGAGAAGTAATGACATGACTTGCACTTGACTTTGTTTTGAGCGAGGGAGGGCTGTGCAGGTCACCAGCCTCACTTCTCCTCCAGAGCCATCTGAATCCAGTGACCAGATATTCATCAGGATGACTGGAGATGACCCAGGATGAGGCAATTGGGGTTGTGACTTGCCCAAGGTCACACAGCTAGTGAGTGTCAAGTGTCTGAGGTGAGAAGAACTGAGGTCCTTCTGACTCCTGCACTGGTGCTCTATCCACCGTTCCACCTAGCTGCCAATAAATGGAGTTAGGAAGGCATTGGTTTAAGTCAGCTTCTGACATATACTGACTGTGTGATCTTAGACTGGTAACTTAACATCCTAGTGCCCCCAGGCAGTTCACTGAAACTACAAATTACAGAGCAGATGTTGGTCTGCATTTGGAGAAGGAATTTCCTCACTGGAAGCTCCCTACATGGAAGAAATCATGGATCCAAAGCATACACACAAGCTCCCATCCCCCACCCCCATAAATGTCAAGCCTCTAGCACATGGTTCTATTCTTTCTACTGCTTTTCTCACCTCCAGACCTCCAGGACCTGAAATGTCCAAACTACAGGCAAGGTTTGAAGAGGATTTGCAAGCATAAGTCATGACAGGCAAAACAGGTCGGGTCTTAATTATCCAGAGAGGAAGGAAGCACACATGCAAATAAAAAATACCAAAGGTGATTCTAACCCCTCATTTTAACTCAAGTTTCACCCATCTGCCCCACAAAACCTGGCTGACAGATGCTTACGAAGTCATTTGAATCCCCACCCATCCCTTTCTACCACCAAAGGGGAGGAAGTACGGTGCAGTAAAGATGGCTCATTTAGAGTTATAAGACTAGTGGAAAGAAGAATGACTTTAGAGATGTAAGATCAGAGTTCAAATCCCTGGTCAATCACTTATTACCTCTTTGATACTGAGTAAAATCCCTTAACCCCTCTGAGGAAACCAGTTTCCTCCTCTTTAAAATGAACTAACTAGGGGACTTCTAAGGTCCTTTCTGTCTCTAACTAAATCAATCCTCCTCTGATCCAAATTCATTTCCCACTACTTTAACACATCAGTTTTCTACTCTAGCTAACTTGGTTAAAAGATGAAATGATGACTTTGTGGATACTTGTGACACAAGCAGTATTTCTAAGCATTTTACGAAACTATAGTTTCCTCTTTCTGAGATACAACACCAGTAACTTAATATTGTTTGCTTTGACCCAGTACAATTTTCAATCATATATGCCTGAAAACCACATTTTTGGAAAAGATGCATTTTGATGTTTTGGTGGTCATGTGTTGGGATTGGGGAAGTAGATTAAAAGAAGGAGCTGGTAGAAATTCAAAGAGGAAGCTTTGACAACTGAATACACTTCACTAACACCTAGAAACAAAGTAGATGCCCATCAGCTGTGGAATAGTTGAACTAAGTGGAATATATGACTATAATGGAATATTGTATTGTAGTAGGAAATTGTGGATATGAGGAATTTAAAAAAAAAAAATCAAGGGAAGACCTGTATGAACTTACCTGGAGTGAATAAATCAGAATCAAAAGAACAATATACATGTTGACTGCTGTCCTGTAAATGGAAATGTCACTAAAAGGCATCCAAAACCAGATTACTTGCAATAACCAATCTTGGCTTCTTAAACTGAATTATGAAATAAATTTCCCTTCTCTGGGAGAGAGGTGAGGATTGCAGGATCAGAATATTGCATTTGCTGTCAGTACAAATTAGCAAATCCAACATTTTGTCAATAAGATTTGTTCGACTCTTTGGGGTTTTTGGGGGGGGGGGGGTTGGGTTTTTTTGCATTGCAAATGAGAGCTCATTAAACCTTTCATTAAAGCCATGAGGGACTGGCTTTAGGAGTCAGGAAGATTCATTGTCCTGAACTCAAATCTGACTTCAGACGCCTACCAGCTGTGTGACCCTGGGCAAGTCACTTAACCCTGTTTACCTCAGTTTCCTCATCTGTAAAATGAGCTGGAGAAACAAATGGCAAACCACTCTAGTATTTTTGCCAAAAAAAAAAACAAAAACAAATGGGCTCATGAAGAGTTGGACATGACCAAAAAACGACTGAACAACATTTATTTACAGCAGTGTAAGTCTGCCTGGACATCTGAATATCTGTGAAAAGATCTGATCTTAATTATTAGAAACACATAGGTGTGTTTATTATCAGCTCTTCAAATTCTCTTCTTTCTCAAGAATGCCTAACCCTTTCCAATAAGTTCAGGAAAACTGTGAACCCTCAAGATAACCTGTTTTTGGCTAGTTTGACATGGGCCAGCCTATTTCTTGAGCCCTAAATCTGCATTTCCTTGGGCAGGTTAAAATTTAACCTAAAACAAATAGTTCTGGCAGTTATTCAGAGGATATCAAATAAATAGTCATTAGAAGCTTAAGCTTTTTAGATTGACTGTTTATACAGATCGTATTTCCAGAAAATAACCCTATCTACTTATATTTGTAGAAGGTATGAGATGATACAAAGCCATAAACTGCCAATAAAGGTTCTAAAAAAAAGGTTGAAAAGAAGGGGAGAATTTGACCACAAGAGCCCTGCAATGAGAGGCAGCAAAGTGAAAGACTATTGGGCAGTAATGGGTGAAAGGATGTAGGGTTGTATTAATTGTGGTAAAGAGGGTGGGATGCAATTGATTTTTCCCACCCTCTGACTGGTTATTTCCTGGGCTCATGCCATGCCTTTCTTAGAGTCATACTATGCCCACGGGTATTCAGTGCTAAATATTCATTCAACATGTGAAAATGGGTCCTGAGTCAAGGTAGTCTCCAAACCTCATCCCTAAGACAGATTAGGCCAGAATACCACCCTCCTATTAATGGGGTGCTTGGGTGTATGTGTTTGGGCCCCAATTCTAAAATCTTATTTCTCTTTAAAAATCACATTTCTCTCTAGACTCAAAACACTGTCCCAGGCAGTTTCTCCCCAGTCCAAGGACACTGCTTTTCCTAGCAACAACAGTTATCTCCCTTCCTGCTATAGCAACCAGCTACACCTATAGAACTTATTAGTTTCAACCAGCTATGTCCTGGCTGAACTGGCTGTGCACTGGGTCTAGCGACATTTACTAGTCACTGACCAATCTTGTGTATACTAGACTTAGACATACGTATACTCCCTTACATTTATCTTGTCTAACAAGATATTGATGAGAGCACCCTGGTATTTCCAAGCCAGCCCTGACTGTTGGTTGACTCAGTGATATTTCAAGCCTAAAACCACACCTCCAGGCAGCCCCACCTTGGGTTATTTCCCGATGAATTTTGGGCAAAATACCTGCGCAGTAGATACCAAAAGTGCATGTTCCCTTAACTCCTTGACCGCTCCCTGATCCCACCCCAAAACACCTAGTTAGCATATTTGGCACGTATTTCACTATAGAATATACTATATAGACTTTACCTGTACCCCTCTAAGGTTTCAGGTTCCCTAAGAACTCTTGCTTGGTGAAAAGCGTAATAAATCTTTACCTTGACCTCAACAATGCTTGAGCCCATGAATTCTTCTCCAGGCTACCTGCTCCTGGTACCATAGTTTTTTGGGGGGTCTTATACCCCCCTTTCAGCCCTCATCACTATGACCAGTTAATGAAGGTGGAGGGGAAAGGGAAAAGAAAAGTGAGACAAGAGACTACCTGACATTCATAGGAGCCTAGATCTAGAGCTGAAAAAAACCTTTAGAAGATATTCAAACCAACCTCCTCATTTTACAGATGATGAAACTAAGACTTAAGGAAATTAAATTAAGTGGCTTACGCAAGTCACACAAGTACATTTGGCAGAGGTAGGATTTTCATTCACTCCAGAGAGATTATGTTTAACCTCTATACAGGGTGGTAGGTTCCACCTAACCAGTCCCTGAGAATGGGCTGGCACTAGTATACCCATCCTCACTGATCTAGTAAAGTTGACCCTAACTGGATTTGAAGTCAGAGGACCTGGATTCAAATTCTGCTTCTGTTACTTACTACCCATGTGGCCTTGGGTAAGATCTCTAGGCCTCAACTTTCTCATCCGTAAAAGAGTAAGTTTTGGCTAAAGTTCTTCTCTTCCAGTTGTAAATCAAATAATCCCTTATGAACCTTTCTAAACCACAATTTTCACCCAATATATCTCACAGAGCAGTGAAGAAAGCATTTTGTAAACTGTGAAGCACTTACAAGGATGTGAGAAATTATAACATTTTTCTTAAAACAAAAAATCTCCAACTCAGAAAAGACATGCATGATATGCGGCGTGGGACTAATTATCCCAGAACTGTTGAGCATGTGTCTGGGGGCCTTTAGAACAGCATGAATTTTATAGTTGTTTTATTCAGAGGTACAGAAATGGACAAAGAATAACAAGGCATATTTGGACATTTTTTCCAGTGATCTGGCATGATGGGGACATGCTCAATCTGCTTTAACAAGATTGACCTACTACTGGTGTTTTGAAAGTGATACACAGCCATAGATAGTACCATTCAACTTATTTCCCCAACGTGTATAAATTAGAACTAATTTATAACTGGCAGGGATCCCCATCCCCTAAGCACCTTAAATTTATTTTGTACATATTTTCTGTATTCATATGTATGTGTGTATATATTGTCTCTCTCATTAGAATGGAAGCTATTTGAGGTCAGAGACTGCTTTTGTCTTTGTATCCACTGTAACTGGCACAATCTCTGGTATATAATCTAATAAATTTAGGCTTGTTTCTTATTTCATTGACCTTGGGCAAGTGACTTCAGCTTTCTGTTCTTTATATATCACTTTAAGGTTTGTAAAGCACCTCTCTGCTGACCTTTAGTCTCAAATCTCTAACTGCCTATTGGGAATCTCAAACCAGATGTCCCACAGACTTCTTAAACCAACATGTCCAAAACTAAACTCATTATCTTTTCCCAAAAAACCTCCTCTTCCTAACTTTCCTATTATTGTTAAATGTTACCATTAACTTCTCTGTCACCAAGATTGGAAACCTAACATTCCAAGAGAGACAAACATAAAATGAATATGCTTCAAACATGGAGGACAACCTTTGTAAAGTTACAAAGAAGGGAAATAGAATGCCCAAGCTTCATTTAATGGCTATATTTTGTGCCTTCCTGGCTCAGAGTGAGTGTCAATAGTAACTGTTTCTCTTTGGATCAGCAGCCCTGAAGATCTTTCCCTCCCAGTTTGATTATTTCATTTTTTAATTAAAGTGGCCCTCCCTTTATCCACTTCTTAGAGTCCTATTCACTGAATGGACATTACCTCACTCAAAGTGAGAACTTAAAAAGGCCTTAGCCTAAAAAGGACCAGGGTCTCCCATTGCATCCTGGGCCATCTCCAGTCATCCTGATGAATATCTGGCCACTGGACCCAGATAGCTCTGGAGGAGAAAGTGAGGCTGGTGACCTTGCACAGCCCTCCCTCACTCAAATCAAAATCAACTGCAAGTCATGTCATCATTTCCCTGATGTCATGGTCCTCTTCAAAAACAAAGGACAAACACAATAAAAGATAAGGGAATAGGAAGAAAAAAAGAAAATAAATGGTCAAAAAGGGAAAAGACTATGAAAGACACAAATCTTCTTAGGTTTGAAGTTTTTAATATGCATCCTAATACTAAAAACTCTAATAATAACCTATGTTTTCATGGTCTCATTGTTGTGGGTGTTTCCTCCAAAGATACAGATCACAATCTACTGCCCATAGCCCCCATCAGTTGACTAAAAAATGTAAATTTCAAAGCCAAACAATAGAAATGGCTTTCTTGCCTCCAATAGAAGGCACTAGGCCTAAAATAGAAAAAAATAGAATATAAATATAAAATAGAAACCACTAGGCCTAAAAGGAGATATAGAGTAAAAAGAAAAGAAAATATACCATTCAAAGACATAGACATGTACTTTTATAATGTAACATGTTGTGGTGGAAAGAGCACTGGTTTGGGTATCAGACATTGGTTCAAATCCCTTCAAGGCATGGTCTATTGAGTGCTGGCGTGGGAGCCAGGAAGACCTTAATTCAAATCCTCCCCCAGACATTTACTAGGTGTGCAACTCTAATGAAATTAAATACTTTCTCTTATACTTTATTTCTTCATATGTAAAAAAATGGAGTTAACAACACCCACCTCGTAAAGTTGTTGAGAATCAAGTGAGATAACATGTAAAGTACTTTGCAAAAGTATTTAAAGCATTACTTAAATATTTGCTATTATTAGCCTTTTTTTTGTCCTTTAGGTGGTCTTGGGCAAGTTATTTAACCTCTCTAGTTTCACTTCCCTCATCTGTAAAAATGAGACCATTGAACTAGGAGTCCTCCAAGGTCCCTTCCAACTATATATCTTTGACCTCACAAATGAAATACACAATCCACACACACAACTCGTGCATAGTAGTAAAAAGAAGTCGGTGAATTGTTTGGGTTAGCAGCACATAAAAATGTGTCCCATTCTGTTTTACAACAAGTTCCTGTGGGACTTTTGTAAGGTTCAATATCCCAATGCATTGGCATATTCTCAGTTTCCCCAAATAAAGGAGTTAGTTTCAAACTGATGAAAGAGGCCGGGAACTCCAGATTGCTAACAGATAGTAATTTAATCAATTGGGTTGTTTACATTAGGGGCCATTCTGAGGTGTGTGCAGAAGAAAGAGTCTCAATGAACTGATCCCTGCAAAAATCCCAGGAAATCCCAGTGGTAGCTATAGGAAACCAACAAAAGCAAAGAGGAGTTATAGAGCACATCGCTACTGATTGGTGAATATTTGGGATTTCTGCTTAGTAATGAGCTCACTTCTGAGCCTGGATGTTAAGCCAGGGCTGTTGGGCAAATATTCACAAAACTCAAATTGCTTCTTTCTGGCTGCTTGCAATATTTTCTCCTTGACCTAGGAATTCTGGAATATGGCTACAATATTCCTAGGAGTTTTTCTTTTTGGATCTCTTTCAGGAGGTGATTCTTTTAATATTTATTTTATCCTCTGGTTCTAGAATATCAGGGCAACTTTCCTTAATAATTTCATGAAAGGTGATGTCTAGGCTCTTTTTTTTTTTTTTATCATGGCTTTCAGGTAGTCCCATAATTTTTAAATTATCTCTCCTGGATCTGTTTTCCAGATCAGTTGTTTTTCCAGTGAGATATTTCACATTGTCTTCCATTTTTTCATTCTCTTGGTTTTGTTTTGTGATTTCTTGGTTTCTCATAAAGTTATTAGCCTCCAACTGTTCCACTTTAATTTTTAAAGAACTATTTTCTTCAGTGAGCTTTTGAAACCCCTTTTCCATTTGGCAAATTCTGCTTTTGAAAGCATTCTTCTCCTCATTGGCTTTTTGAACCTCTTTTGCCAATTGAGTTAGCCTATTTTTAAAGGTGTTATTTTCTTCAGCATTTTTTGGGTCTCTTCAGCAAGTTGTTGACTCACTTTTCATGATTTTCTTGCATCTCTCTCATTTCTCTTCCCAAATTTTTCCTCCACCTCTCTTACTTGATTTTCAAAATCCTTTTTGAGCTGCTCCATGGCCTGAGACCATTGAATATTTATTTTGTAAGTTTGGGATATAGAAGCCTTGACTTTTATGTCTTTCCCTGATGGTAAGCATTGCTCCTCATCCAAAAGGATGGAAGAAAATACCTGTTCACCAAGAAAGTAACCTTCTATAGTCTCATTTTTTTTTTCCCTTTTTTGGGCATTTTCCCAGCCAGTTACTTGACTTTTGAGTCTTTTGTCAAGAGGAAGGTATACTCTGGAGACCTGTAAGTTCTCAGTTCCTCCAGTCAAGGGAGAGGAATAATCAAGGGAGAGGAGTTTCCTTCTCTCCTGGCCTGTGCTCTGGTCTGGGAGCAACCACAAGCTTTTCTGCCCAGGATCTGCAAGTAGAATTCCCTCTCCAGGGCCTCCAAGAGCTCTACCAGTCAGTGCTCCTCCTCACCCCAGGACCTCCACTCAAGGCTGAGATTCAGATCAGCCACTCAATTCCCCCAGCATCTTTAGGATGAGGGCTCCACAAATGGATGCTGCTGCTGCTGCTGCTGCCATCACCTGGGGCTAGGGGAGGATCCTGCTCCCTTCTCACCCAGGTGAAAGAGCTTTCTCACTGACCCTTGAGGCTATCTTTGGCATTTGTGGATTGAGGAATCTGGGAACCACAGCTGTTGCCAGTGGTGCCTTGAAGCCTGTTCTGGTCCTGTCCATGCCATGCCACATGGCCAAGGCTGGGCTGAACTCCATGGGTTGTGCTCCATTCCAAGCCTGGTGCAATAGACCTTTCCTGTCAGCCTTCCAGGCTGCCTTGGGCTGGAAATCTCTTTCACTTTGTCATTTAGTGGCCACTGCTGCTCTAGAATTTGTTTAGTCATTAGAATTTATTAGAGCCATTTTTTACAGGTATTTTATGGGCTGTGGGGGGAGAGCTTTTACAGGTCCATACTTCTACTCTGCCATCTTGGGTCTACCCCCACTGGGTAAATATCCAAAAACAAAGTTATGTACTGATCATGTACTGGTCATGAACTGGTTGCTGTGTCCATGTTATAGTTGTTACCAGTCACAATATCTAAGTTATGACTTTTTCCAGTCACAATGTCTAAATTATGTTCTCATTGGTTGCTATGTCCAGGTCCTCACCAGTCATGGTATCTAAGTTATGGTTTTCACTTCTCACTGTGTATTACAACTTTTCACCAATAAGAATCCCACACCTTCCAAGTGGATTTTTCAGAAATGGGCTTATTTCATTCACAATTCATTCACATTTCACAATACTCACTTGTCTAAAGGCAGCTTGATTTCCTGATCCTTTCCTTATCCCTCTCTCTTTCCAGGCCCCCTGAATGTAATCTCTTAGATTGTGGGTTCCTACTTTTGGAGATGACACTAAATTAAAATCCTTTGTCATCCATCTTGTAATCTTCTTTGTCACAGGAGATCCCCCCTCAAAAATTACTGTGCAGGGTTTGCAGTGGTATCTGATTGAACTCAAAAGACTAAATGATTAGCAAGCCCTATTTTAGAATGCAGTGTAGGAATATGTAGATTAGTCTCACCATTGTTTTAGCAAATGTTTCAAGATCTGACACATGTAAAACACTATTCCATTGTTTTCCATGGGTCCCACAGAAAGTCAGTCCTATACACTTTACAGTCAATAAGGATACCCAACCTATTTTCAATGACAATAGTAGATCCCATGGTAATGTACTATTTCTTTTTTTTAATTTGAAAAAATTCCAAATTAGTCTCTCCTTTGTAACAAGAAAAAAGAACTAAGCCATACTATGGCAGTAATGGGCAGCATACAAAACAGTTTTTCTTCAGCTCCCCTCAACAGTAAGGGGAGAAGCATGTTTCATGATCTGATCTCCAGGATAATATTGGTTTTTCAGTTCCTCCATATTGATTTCCTTTTAGAGGTCTTTTCATTTTCACTGTCACAATCATTGTGTGTGTTTTCTTTGACTCTGTTCATTTCACTTAGATTCGGTTTGCACTACTCTCCCCATGTTTCTGACTTCCTGCATTTCAAAATCAAGTGCCACCTACAATCTTACCTAGTTGCCTAGTCAGTTTACCACTTAAATTGATGCAATGCAATCCAACCCAATCCAATTCTATCCCAGACACAGGGTAGAAATTCTTGCTATTCATCATTTCTTATAGCACAATAGTTTTCTATTATATTTACACCAAAATTTTAGGGTCTTTGTTAACCATACCTCAGTTGATGAGCACCCACTTTGTTTCTATTTTGTTTTCAGCTATAGAATTGCTGCTGTGCAGATTTGGATATATATTGGACCTTTGTTTCTGTCTTAGACCACCTTAGGGTCCCTCTTAGGGTTCCCAGTACCAATTCCTCCCTCTCAGTCAGTCCACATATGAGTTGCCAGGTCCTATCATTAATATCCCTACATTTCTCCAATATGCCCCTTTCTTTATAGTCACACAACCACCACCCTCAGTCAGTCACTCCTCAAGTCTTGCCTCTACTATTGCAATAACCTTCTGGTTGGTCTCCCTGTTTCAAGTCTCTTCCTACCCCAATTAATCCTGCATTAGGCTTGGGCCATTTTTTTAAGTGAAGGTCTGATTATGTCACCCCACTTCTCAATAAACTTTTGTTATTGTTCAGTCCTTTCAGTCATGTCCAACTCTTCATGACCCCGTTTGGGGTTTTCTTGGCAAAGATACTGGAGTGGTTTGCAATTTCCTTCTCCAGCTCATTTTACAAGTGAGGAAACTGAAGCAAGCAATGTTAAGTGACTTGATCAGGGTCACACAGCTAAGTGTCTGAAGGCAGATTTGAACTCAGGAAGCTGTCATCTTGACTCCAGACCCAGCACTCTATCTACCATGTCACCTAATGAATCTCATATTACCCATGTCATCCAGGCACAGAAAGTGGACAGAATACCGACAAGATCCACTCCCTAAAACTAATGGGCAAGGGTCCTAATTACCCATAAAGCCCTTCTTTATTATATTAGCACTAAGTTCAGGGTAGGCCAGTAAGAAGCTGAAGAACTTGTTCAACCCAATTCTCTATTTCAAACAAAAAAGAAAAAAAAGGCCACAAATTCAGTGAATTAAATGCATATATGCAACTGGTTATTTTCAAAGTAAGTAACTGAACTGAATTTAATAATAGAGTTTTCCTCCATATTTTTTGTGTATGTCCACAACCTTATCATGATATAGAGTGGAAAGAGTACTGAGTTTATAGTCAGAAGCCCTAGCTCAGAAGACTGGCTCTGCTTTTTCTCATCTGAGTAACTGTGAATGAGTGATGCATTCTTCTCCCTGGGCCTAACTTTTGCCCTTTGAAAAATCAGGGGATTGAACTAGATGATCTCTAAGGAGTCTTCCAATCCTAAATCCTCTAACTCTCTAATAATTCTACTTTAATATGTGCTATTGAATTCTAAAATTGGATATGAGATCCAGGAATTTGGATCCTGCTACTGAAACATTTATTAACTGTATGACCACGGGCAAATCACTCACGGACTCTGAGCTTCTTTTTCCTCCATTAAAATGAAGCTAATAATACCTAGAGTATCTACCTTAAAGGGTTGTTTGGAGGTGATGTACATGAGCCACTTTGCAAAAACCTTAAAGCATAATACAAATGTTAATTTTCATTAGCATGAGGCAGCCTGGCTTAGTTGAAAAAGAGTCAGCTTCATATATAAGCTGCTTCACAAAACTTGTAGGATATAGATGAGAGCTTTTAGCCTGGCTTGGTGAGTTGAGAGTTGATCTTGGAGTCAAGAAGAGCTAGTTTCAAGTCCTGTTTCTAATACTGGCTGTGGTATCACATCATTTAACTCCTTATTTACAGAGCAAGTGCTGAGCTTCAGGGATGTTCTAGCCTCCTATCAGGGAAAAGCTAGAAGGATTTGCTTTATCAGAAGCTCCTCAAACCAATGAAATCACAGGTCTAGTTCAAAACAAATAAAACAAGCTGTTGATTTTTTTTTTAATGGGAAATGGACAAAGTTATGACATTAACTGATCTTATTTCTTAAAGAGGTTCAAGCAGAGTGGGGTTACAGGTGGGGTGGAAGGGGAATGTTGATATGCCCAGAAATCATCTCAACCAACAGGTGATCTTGACAGAAGGACACAGGCAGTCAAAGGTAATAGTGATTTAGAAAACAAATTCATTTGTGAAATGTTGTACAGGAGTAGAAGGAAGGAGGATGGTTTAAAATGATTCACAGTTATGCAATACATTACAGTTTACAAAGAACTTGCCTCACAGAAGTCCTGTGAGATATTCCTTAAATCCTTATGGATACCCTCTATTCTGTTATTAGTAGTCTGTTGTATGTGTAGAAAATAAGTCTTTTAAGGGAAAGGATTCTCTCACTGTTGCTTTCGTATCCCAAACACTTAGCATAGTATCTTACATATAGCAGGTGCTTTACAAAGATTTATTTCATTGGCTTGGCTTAGCTTGGTTTCATGATATTTCTCCTTTCTCAGTTCAACTATTAGTATAACACAAAGGTCACTAGACTGAGAATCTGAAGATGGCGGGTTCTGGCCCCAGTTCTATTTCTAGCTAACTTTGTGACCTTGGCCAAATCATCTCCTCTCCTTGCATGTCAGTTTACCCAACTGTAAAGTGAAAAGAAATTAGATCAGATGATCTCCAAGGATGCTTAGAGGCAGCTAAGTAATAAAATGGATAGCACCCACAGACTGGAGTCAGGAAGACCAGAGTTCAAATATAACCTCAGACACTTACTAGCTGTGTGACTTTGAGTCAGTCACTTAACCTCTGCCTGCCTCAGTTTTCTCTAATGCAAAATGGGGATAGTAATAGCCCCTGTTTCCCCAGGTTGTTGCAAGGATGAAATGAAATAATGTGTGTAAAAAATGCAATACAGTACCTGGCACATAGTAAGCACTTAATAAGTGCATTCCTTCTTGCTCTAACATTCCATGAATCTCAACTCTCCTCACCCATGAAGGCTCAGAAATATCAGGTATGATCTCTCCTTTAAATCCCAGGAAGCATATATGCTTTTCTGCTCTGTGCAGGTAGAATTTACTCTGAAGCACCTTGCCATAAAGGAGAAAGGGGAAAAAATAGCAAAACTTGAGATAAGGATCTTCATTTTCCACTGCTGAGTGCCCACATCAGAATACTCCAGACTTTGGCAATAAGAAGGGTCACATTACAGAGATTACTATGTCCAAACAATCTCCTTACAATACTGCTCCACTTTAGCAAAGGGCTAGTGAATCCTGCAGTGGACAAAGCTACTTTCAAAGCAATTTAATTCTCCTTAGGCCTGATGGTCTTAAAGGGTGGTATAGTAGGTGGAGTCCTGGGTCTGTAATCATGAAAGTTAGAGTTCATATTGGCCTCGGACACTTAGTAGCTGTGTAACCCTGAACAAATCATTTACCTTCTCTTTACCTCAGTTTTCTCAACTATAAAATGGAGATATTGGTAACACCTACCTCTCAGCGTTGCTGTGAGGATCAAATGAATGAGATATTTGTAAAGCTCTTACTTCAGTTATGGCCATTTAGTCATTCGCAACTTTCCATGACCCCCTTTGGGGTTTTCTTGGAAGAGATACTGGAGTGGTTTGCTGTTTCCTTTTCCAGCTTATTTTACAGATGAGGAAACTGAGATAAATAGAGTTAGGTGACTTACCCAGGGTCCTACATCTGGTAAGTATCTGAGGACAGGTTTGAACTTAGGTCTTCCTGACCCTAGGTCCAGCTCTCTATCCACTGCACCAGCTAGCTGCCACAGTACCAGCATAGTACCTGGCATATATTAGGCACTTAATAAAAGCTTTTTCCTTCCTTCCTTAAATCTTGTCCCTAACTCCTCATTCCACCTATACGAGGGCAGCTAAGTAGTGCAGTAGATAGAGCACCAGCGCAGGAGTCAGGAGGACCTGAGTTCAAATCTCACCTCAGACACTTGACACTTACTAGCTGTGTGACCTTGGGCAAGTCACTTAACCCCAATTGCCTCATCCTGGGTCATCTCCAGTCATCCTGATGAATATCTGATCACTGGATTCAGATGGCTCTGGAGGAGAAGTGAGGTTGGTGACCTGCACAGCCCTCCCTCACTAAATGTGGGGCACTCAGCAGTGGAAAATGAAGATCCTTATCTCAAGTTTTGCTATTTTTTCCCCTTTCTCCTTTATGGCAAGGTGCTTCAGAGTAAATTCTACCTGCACAGAGCAGAAAAGCATATATGCTTCCTGGGATTTAAAGGAGAGATCATACCTGATATTTCTGAGCCTTCATGGGTGAGGAGAGTTGAGATTCATGGAATGTTAGAGCATGTGACATGATAATATATAATATGATACAACAATGTAACAACATAATTCAAGATAATACAAGATAATAAAATGCAATCTAATGTAACAAGAGGGAAGCTACATGGTACAGTGGATAGAATACACAGCCTAGAATCATGAAGACCTGAATTCAAATCTGACTTCAGACACTTACTAGTTGTATGACCCCATTTGCCTCAATTTCCTCAATTATAAAATGAGCTAGAGAAGGAAATGGCAAACCACTCCAGAATCTTTGCCAAGAAAACCTCAAAGGGAGTGACAAAGAGTTAGACATGACAGAAAAACAACTCAACAAGATAATATAACATGAAATAATGCAATCTGATAGGACACAATATAATGTAATACAGTATACCATAGTATAATGTACTATACTATAGTATATAAAGCTACAAATAATATATGACATATGATATAGTATGACATAATAATATACTGTTGAAACCACAACTAATTTCAACTAGTACTTCTTTTATAAGTGTTCCTCTTAACAATCTCTTGGTTCTCCTACAGGCTTACTCTTCTGTTTTCCCCTATATATTGTATTCCCAGGGTTCTCCCCTAATCCTCTTCTTGTCCCATCTCCCTATCTGTCTCTCCCTCATGATTTCAACACTTCTATACAGGTGTTATATATAAACTATACATGTACAATCATATTAAACATACTTCCACATTAGTCAGGAAGACTCATCATCCTTAGTTCAAATCCAGCCTCAGACATTTACTAGTTAGCGGAATCCTGGACAAGTCACTTGAACCTGTTTGCCTCAATTTCCTCATCTGTCAAATGAGCTAGAGAAAGAAATGGCAAATAGCTCCACATCAAATGGGGCCACAAAGAGTTGGCTGTCTTTCATGTATGGGACACAGCCAGAGCAAAGGCATGGAGACTAGAGATGAGGTATTATGCAAGAAACAACAAGTGAGCCAAAATAGCTGTGTCATAGAGTGCATGGAGGAGAGTAAGGTGTAAGAAAACTGAAAACATAGAAAAAGGTCAAGGTGAAAAGCTTTAAGTGTCAAATGGAGAATTTTGTATTTAACCCTGAATGTAAAAGGAAGCCACCAGCATGTCTGGGGGTGGGGGATGGAATGAAAGGTAAGATGGTAACACCTGTACTTTAGGCAACATGGAGGATAAATTAGAGTGAGGAAAGATTTGAGATGAGAAGACCAATTAAAATATTAGCACAATAATCTAAGCAAGAACTGAGGAGGGTCCGATCTAGAGTGACGATTATGTGAGTGGAGAGGAGACATATACTAGAGATTTTGTGAAATTACCTTATTTATTTGAGAACTGGTTGGATATATTGATGAGTGAGAATGAGAAAAATGGAACTGAAGTGGGAGGATGGTGGTGCTAACAACTTCAGCAGGGAAGTTTAGAACAGGAGAAGGTTTTTTGGGGGGTTTTTAGTCTTTTGTTCTACTTAATAGCATTTTATTTTTTTCTAATTATATGTAAAGATAGTTTTCAACATTTACTTTTATAAGATTTTGAGTTTCAAATTTTTTTCTCCCTCCCTCCCCAGGGCAGTGAGCAATCTGATACAAACTGTACATGTACAATCATATTAAACATATTTCCACATCAGTCATGTTGTGAAAGAGGAACTGGAACAAAAGGGAAAAACCAAGAGAAAGAAAAAAAAGAAGAGAAAATAGTCTGCTTTGATCTGCATTCAGACTTCATAGTTCTTTCTCTGGATATGTTTGTCAGACTATTGGTGTTTCATGTTGTGCTTTGCTTTCCTGGAAAATTTTCCACATCATTAGATTCCACACTGTTAAAAGTTTGTTGATTTGTTTTCCAAATAAAGATAGAAACCTATTTGAGAAACTAGCACACCACACCCCCTACCCCCAATGGCAGAGGTTAAGAAGTAGTATATCATAGCTTATATAGAGTGCTATACCTTGATTAGGAAGACATCTCAGTCTGACTGTGTGACCAATCACTTATGCCCTCTCCATCTTCATTTCCTCACTTTTAAAATGGGGGGAGCAGCTAGACAGCACAGTGGATAGAGCACTAGGCTTAGAATCAGGAAGATGCATCTTCCTAAGTTCAAATCCAGCCTCAGACACTTAATAGTTATTCGACCCTGTTTGCCTCAGTCTCCTTACCTATAAAATAAGGTGAAATGGGAAATGGCAAACCACACCAGCATTTTTGCTAAGAAAACCCCAGATGGGGTCACAAAGAGTTGGAAACAACTGAAAAACAACTCAACAGCAGCAGTCAAATGGGGATAATAAGCCCTCCAAAGTTTCTCTGCATATATATTTTATTTTCTGATCTGTTCCATATTGTTTCCCCCTAGCACCCTTGTACCCTAGTACAACCCACCCCCCTTGGGGTAGGGGCTGTTTTTCTTTTCTTTTTATCCTCAATACTTGGCATAATGCCTGGTATGTAGTAGGTACTTAAATATTTAGGGGACATTACATAGTACTGTATAGAAAAAAAGTGTTGACTCTGGACTTGGAGGATATGGGTTCAAGTTCCATCTCTGATGCTGACTAGCTATGTGACCTTGGGGTATGTCTCTTAACTTCCCTAGGAAATGATTTCCTCTAGTTTCTGAAGTCCTTTACAGCTCTACACTATGCTACTATAGTCACAAGCTAGGGTTAGAGGTTTTTAGATTAACAGAAACCTAGCTACTCCCTCTTAAATGTCCCTTACCTTCATGAGGGTGGAACCATTCTTTCCCAACTCCTCATTTTGGCCATCCTGAGGAGATGACTTTCCAACAGTCAACATCTCTTTTCACCTCTCACCTGTAACTCAGAGAGGTTATAACATGCACAGCAGCCACAACTTGATAAACTATCTCAACTGATGGGCTAAACCAGGTTGTGGGTAACCAATAGGCCTCAAATCCTTTGGTGAGTTAGGGGGATGTCTACCCCAAGCACATGAAGACTTTCCTGCATGGATGAGAACATCACCAATCGTCCTGACCTTTGTCTCAGCACTGGACTTCAATGATTCTGGAAGAGAGACTGAGATTGATGACTTTGTGAGACTCTGACTCCCTGCAATCCAATTCACACTCAAATCAAGACATCTCTCTGTGATGTCACTGGTCTTCTTCAAAAACAAAGAATGAACAACAATTTTACCCAAGTCAGAAGCAGATAGGGCTTTTAGAAAGATGAGGGAAGTTAATTTTCCTGAAGCATCCTCCTGCTGTCTTTTTTCCTAAAATCAATGGTTTAACTTGTTTGGGGGGAAGGGAATCATTATGGCCAAGGTCTCATGTGTTGTTACTCTGGAAAGTTTATAAAATTAAATTAAAAATCTGTATCAGTAATATTCCCTCATTTGGTTCAAGATCCTAGACAGGATAATATCCTGATAATTTAGATGGAAGACCTAAATCTTTATCTCTTTGTACCACATAAACTCTTCATTGCCTGCTTTCTTTCCACCTTTCCTTTCACAAATAATGAAGCACACACCTAAGGAAAAATTAGTGTTGAGCTTTCTCCAACCAACATTGATATAAATTAAAATATAAAATGTAAGCACAACCTTAAAGAACAGAAAATCTCTGAGAAAGGAACTCACTTTCTCTGTAAAGGAGAGAAGGAAAGATAGGTAGAGGAGAGGGAAAGTATCACCATCCTTGCTCTCAGCGTAATCTAGTGTCTTTTCTGTCTTAGCCTCAGTTGGTGGCCTTATGACTTAGCCCTACCATTCTCCTTTCAGTCCTAAACTCACATACTCAGCATCTTCCTGCCCTTCCACATCACAGTGCACCTCTCCTTCCAATAACAAGCTAAGACGTTCCACCCCAGCCTGCAGAACTTCTACTCTTCACGTGCAATTTTTCCATTTTTTCACTTATGGTATTGTTGTGAGGATCAAATTAGATCACTAAGATCGCTAAATGAGATCAACAAGAGCTGTCTTACAAAATTTTTTTGTTTTGGAGGAAATTGAGATTAAGTGGCTTCCAAGGCCACACAACTAGTGTCTGAGGCCAGACTTGAACTCAGGTCCTCCTGACGTCAGGGCCCGTGCTCTATCCACTTAGCTGCCCCTCTTACAAACTTTAATGTACCATATCAGTATCAACTATTCTATCTCTAATTAAATGTTGGCCATTACTGCTCTACAAAGAATAATTGTATTGTACCGCACAAATCTCTCAATGGAGAGAAAATCAAGGAATAAGTTATTTTCTTGAGACATAGGAAGGATACAATTTTTTAATTGAAAAATGTTTGCTGCAAACATCCCCAAAAGAAAATTCCAGACAGAATACCAAATTCATGGAGGGAAAGTTGCTCCATCTGATGTGTAGGATTGCAAGGAAAAGATTTCTTAATACTGAGATCCAAAGTCTCTACTTGGGCCACCTCTACCAGCAGATGGCTGTGCTCAGAAATGTCGCTCTCCCTCCTCTTCAAGTGTTAGGTTACCAGATGTCCTCTGTCCTGCCAGCATTTTAAACACCCAGTTTCACAATCAAACAGTTCTTTTTGAAAGTGAGGTGTTTGTGTTTTTTTTGAGTTTCTAGCTTTTTAGATCACCAGTTTAAATTTGTTCTCTTGTATCTTTCATTTCCAACTTTTCTGTTCTCCTTTTAATCCTTTGGTGTCTGGTAACCATATTCTGAAAGTTCCTTTTGATTTCAGAGGCAAAAGTTGGGAGGAGAAGATTGGTTACTGCCAGGGTCATCTTTATAGGGAAAATATTAAATCTTAACCACTTCAAGGCCTCCAGCTAGGGAAAAGTCGTTACTTGTCCCTGAAAGTTTCAGTGACTAATAAGCTGGGTTTGTAGACCAACTTTTTACCATACCACGCTTAAAAGGTACAAGTGGGGGGATTAAAGTATATATTCTCAAACCACCTAGTGGTCAAAAAAACCTCATGGGTAGATTGTGGAGAAGGAAGAAAACAGATGAGATTATACTATTCATTTCCATAAGTTGTAGTAAGGATAGCATATATGTGTATCACCGTATGTGTATCTAGTGAATCAGAATTGAATCATACCTGCTGTGCAAAAGAGAAAGGGAGATAAACAAGAGAGGGAGGGAGAGAAAGGGCAGGGAAAGAAGGATAGAGAAAGAGAGAGGGGGAAGGTAGGGAGGTAAAGAAAGAGAGGAGGGAGAGGGGGGAGGGAGAGTGAGAGAGAAATAGAGAGAAGGGAGAGAGAGAGGTAGGGAGAGAGAGAAAGGAGAGAGAGGAGAAAGAGGGAGAGAGAGAAGGAAGGGAGGTAAGGAGAAGAGGAAGAATGGGAGAGAGGGGAGAGAGGGAGAGAGAAAAAGAGAGAAGGAGGAGGTAAAGATAGAGGAAGGAGGGAGAGAGGAAGGAGAGATGGGAAAGGAGAGAGAGAAAGGGAGGGAGAAGGAAGGAAGAAGGGAAAAGAGAATGGGAGAGGAACAATTGAATTAATGAGAAGGTGTCCCACGATGAAAGGGAGATGGGAATTCAAACTTAGCAGAGTGCCTGTCACACAGATTTTGACTATTTCCTCGTTGAGTCCCAGTTTCTACATGCCTTTCATACATCCAGCATCTCACACTGTATTATTCTAGAATCTCTCAAACCCACAGGCAATCCTTCATTCTAAGCTGATAGAGATAATAAGCACAGCCTTGGTTGGTCTTCCTAGCCCTCCCGGTCAGCTAGAAGCCCTCTGTTGGGTTCCCTTTGACTTCCTAATGTCCTTTAGCCTTATGGTGAAGCAGGAAAAACAATTACTAGGGTAATACAATCACCCTCTAACATAATCACACCTACATGTGAAACCCTTTCAAGGATATGTTTCCCCCAATTGCCAGTATTCCTGCCAGTCAAATCTTTACTTGTTTTTATTTTCTTCTATTTGAAGAGAGGTCCTATTTCCTGCCTTCCTCCTAATAAGTAGCTCTGCTGGGTGTTGTGAAAAATAAAATTTACATTCATTTTTTTCCAACTCATCCGTCATCTCTCTGATACATACTGCCTTCTTTTACACTTTAAAGGGGGTTTTGACCTGAGGTCCACAAACTTTTTAAAAAGAAACATATTTTGATAACTGTATTTCAGTATCACTGTTTTCTCTTGTAGTCATGGGCATTTTATTTTATGAATTTGAAAACATTATTCTAAGAGCATGTTCGTAGGTTTCATCTTATTGCCAAAGGGGTACATGCACGACACCAGATACTGTTAAGAATCCTTTCAAAGAGGGAGACCCTGATCTTTTCTCGCTCCAACTATTAAAATACTGTACTCTATAGGCAATTCAAAGAATTTTCCAGGGTAATTTTGACTGTATGGAGGATTTTTCCATTGAACAATAATTTAACAACCTAATTCCCAACTAAGAAGCAACTCCACTGGATAGGTTTCTTACCTAATCTGCTGATTCTCCAACCTAACTCCTGCATAAGATGCAACTCCATTATACACCTATAGCAAAAATTCATAAATGCTGGCCTATTAGAAAGATGAAGGAAAAATATAAACAACTATAACTGTAAATTCCTCTGAGTGATTTAGTCTCAGTGACATAATCACTGTACAGTTGTTCATCCTCATCATTGTATCCCAAGAGTTCCACAAGCATTAGATTGTCCTTACTAACTCTGTAACCCTGGGCAAGTCACCTAACTGCTAACTGCCTCAGTTTCCTCAGTTGTAAAATGGGGATAATAATGGCACCTCCCTTGCAAGATTGTCATGAGGATCAAATGGAAAAATATTTGTAAAACGATTAGTACAGTGTCCAGCACATAGTAGGCATTGATCTGCCTTTTGGCTTGCCATTGATCCACATGTTTCACATGAAAGAGTTGTAGCAAACAAAGGAATAAATGATATAATTGGTTTGCTGGTATTATGCAGTGGTTGGGCAGCAGAGCCAGATCCACACTACACTCAGGTTAGGAAGTCAGCTAAGGGACTGAACCTCTCAGAAGAAATTCCAACAATGATTGATTTCTAATAGCTATCCACCATGCTTCTCCTCCTCACTTCTACCTCTTTGGCTCACAGAGGCATGTTTCAAGTTATAAGAGATCATAGAGGCCATCTAATCCAATCTATTCAGTTAGGAAACTGAGGTTCAGAGATATTGAATCTTTAGACCACTTCAAAACCCACCACTTCCTTCCTCAAGGAGGCCTATCCTAATTTCCCTTTCTCCACCAGTTGTTGGCACTCTTTTACCATTTCCCCACAAATTACTTTTGTATTCACTATCTGTTATTTTTAGTATCTCTTTTTTTAATAGAATAACTGGTGCTCCAGAGTCACATGCTACCTAGACAGCTCAGCACAGGTCCTCCCTGTTTTGGAGAACTGGGAATCTTGAGATCTGCCAAGCTTTGGCTCCTTAATGAGACCTGAAAAGCCAGTCTTCTTTCCAGTCCCAAATGAAATCCATTCTCTGAAAGGAAAAGACATCCTGTGCCAACATCTCTGACTGGTGACTGGTCATCAGAGGTTAATTTTAATTTAGATTTCTTGAATTAAACAAACATTTATTAAGTAACCACCACATGCAAGACACTGAGCCAGGTACAACCTCCAAGATTATTTTAGAAGAAGAGAAATATAGGCTACTAGGTAGACAGAGTGCCACACCTAGATTCAAGATGATCTAAATTCAAATCTGCCAGTCTCTAGACCTCTGTCTCCCTCAGTTTCCTCATTTGTAAAGTGAGGATAATAAGAACTCCTACCTTCCAGGGTTGTTATGAAGATAAAACAAGATAATAATTGTAAAGTGCTTTGCAAGCCTTCAAGTGTTATCTAAACACTAGCTATTATTATTGTCTTCTCTGCATTCAAGGATGTAGAGAGCTGTCTGTCAATAACATCTGGTATTTAAACATCTGCCTTTGTCAGAGTTTGTAAACTTGGAGCCTTGAAGGCCAGCCCTGTTTACAATACAGGGAAAACCCCTTAGAGGCAGAAGCTGCCAATTATATTTTTATGAAACCCCAAATGTGAATGCTATGTCTCATCACATTATCTACACTTTGAATTTTCTGATGATTCACTTTAGGTGGAATTTGATTCTGGGCCAGCATTGTCACTCATAAATGCTGAGTTCCTTCCCTCATTCCAGGGAGATGTAATCTCCTGCTACGTATTTCACAGACATAGTAACTCTTGCCCTGGCATGAACTCCTGTTGCCCTAAAAGTATGGAAGGAGAGGAATTTTTGTGCTGTACTACTCGTTAGGAAAGGAAGTACAGTGCTTGCCCTCCCCTAGCAGGATTCCAGTCTTACCTGAAAGCTTCATTGGCTTCAGAATTCCTTCAATCTTTAGAGATAGCAGTGAAATCATTAGTAATGTATTTTTCAAAATAAGTTTTTATTGCTATCTTTAGTTTGTTTATATCACCATAGTTTGTACCATTCTCCCTCTACCTCCCAGAAAGCTATCTCATATAGCAAATAGTATCTTAAAAAGATAAAAAAAAAAAGAGGAAAAAAATCAGTACATTGAAAAAAATCTTAAAATATGTGTAATGTAAAATACTTGTGGACCTCCCACTTTTTGTGAAGGGATGGGTTGGGAGTGTCTTCTCATAGCTCTTCTTTCCAGTAATGTTTGCTCTTTGTAATTTTGTAACATTCAAAATTGTAACATTTTGATTTTGCTTGTTCTTTCCATTTACATTACTTCTGTCATTTTCCTAGTTCTGCTTACTTCATTCTGCATCAGTTCATGTAGATCTTTACATGCTCCCCGTATTTATATATACATCATTTCTTATGGCACGGTAATATTGCTTTGCATTTATGCACCACAATTTGTTTAGCCATTTCTCAATTGATGTGCAATGACATCATTCCCAGTTCTTGGCTATCACTAATAGCATTGCTACAAATATTTGGGTGTGTATGGGGATTTTCTTCCTATGAACAGTCCAAGGAGGTGGGGAAGGTAAGGTAGATAAATTTAGCGGTGGAGTCTCTGGGTCAAAGTATATGGACATTTTAGTAATTTTATTTGTAAAACAAATGTTTTCAAATTCTCTGCTTATATCAGCACAGGGTCTTAATAAACAACTCATTCAAAAAAGGCAGAAGGAAATTAGAAGGGGAAGAAGGGACAAAGGCTAGAAGGGGAGGTAACTTGAAGTCAAGAAGAAAGGTTTGAGTGGAACACAATACTACATATCCCTCTTGAAATCACTTTGCGTTACTTTGTGTCACTTTATTTATATATACACATATATCTATATCTATATCTCTCTATGTCTATATCTGTCTTTATCTACATATATACATACTTATATATATATATATATATATATACCTACACACCTATACATACATATACACTCACATATATATGCATATCTATATCTCTCTATGTCTATATCTATATGTACACACACACATACACACACACACACACACATACATAGTATATGTCTTGGCACTTATTTGTCTGAATGTTTTATGCCTCCAGTAAAATGAAAGCTCCCCAATGGCAGAAATTGATTTCATTTTTAAAATTTGTATCCCTAGTTCCTAGTACTGAATTGATCATTCAATAAAATCTCCAAGTTATTGAAAGAGAGTCTCCAACCAGTGTTTCAAGTTGGATTTGAGCTTTAGTCATTAGGGCTAAAAAGACCTTAGAGACCATCATGTCCAACTGCCTCATTTTACAGAGGAGAAATGAAGACCCAGAGAAGGGAAATGACTTGCTCAAGGTTGTACATGAAACAGCCAAGTTAAAGTTCAAACCCAGAATACAAATTCTGTGCTTGTTCTATTACAGAAGAATGTCCAGAATGGAAAAGTGGTTCTGCTAGTCCCTCCCTAGACTACATGCTGCTTAAATGGGGATAGAAAATGAGCATTTATTAAGTACCTACTGCGTGCCATACACTGTGCTGTACAAATGATATTTCATTTGATCCTTTCAACAACCTTATGAGGGAGGTATAATTATTATCCCATTTTTATAACTGAGGGAACTAAGGCAGATAAAAGTTAAGGATCACAAAGCTAGAAACATGAATTTTATCAGTTATCTTTGTATGTTTTGTGGTGCCAATTATGGTGCCTTACAGAAGAATACCTCTGTGCACCAGGGACTGTGATTTTATTGTGGTGGAGCCCTGTTGTGGACAGAACATATAACTCTTAGTTGCAGAGATCTGACAGAGGGTTATTACAGGAAAATAAGGGAGTTGCACTAGATTACCACTAAGGTCTCTTCCAGTTGTAAATCTTGTGATCTTATGAAAGATCATCTTCATGAGATATAGTAGAAGAAGAAAAGGGAGAAAGAGAAGAAGAAGGAGAGAGAGAAACAAGAAAAGAAAGAAAGGGAGAGAGGAAGAAAAAAGGAAAGAGAAGGAAGGAAAGGAGGATGAAGGAAGGAAGGGGAGAGAGAGAGAGACAGCAAGGGAGGGAGAAAGAGAGAAGAGGAAAGAAGGAAGGAAGAGGAAGAAAGAAAAAAGTTCCCCAGTGATCAGCCTGCTGATGATGAATCCATTTGAATTTAGGGAAGATGATTTGCAGAGGGCATACACAAAAGTCTGTCAAGAGACTCGCACCCAATGCCATTCAGTTCAGTAATCAAGAATTTGTTCTTCAGCCCAGGCTCACCTTCACAGCATGATGTGGAAAACGGACACCACTTCAGTAGAGATTTACACATAAATAAACATACAATGAAGGAATTAATGAACCTATGAATAAATATATTCATGAATTAACAGATACTAGTAGCATCTAGTCCTTTGGGAACCTGCTTAATATTTTCAAAACAGTTACTAGAACAGCTAGACAAAGTGAACCCACCTCTAGGAATGCCCTACTCATTCCCAGGGACTAGTCTGTTCAATTATCAGGTAAATAGGACAAGAAAGAGGCAATGTGATAGTGGAAAGAGTCCTGGACTTAGAATTAAGAAGACCTGAGTTCCAGGCCCATCTCTGAGACACAAGCACCAAAGCAAGCCATTTAAGTTTTTGGTGTCCCTAGGCAACCATAAGTTCCAGATCAGATGTCCCTCTGCCTTGATAGGAATTTTCTCCCTAGGAGCTACCTGATGAAATCACAGGTCTTATCCAAAAAATACAAAGGCAACAAATGTAGGGAAAACTGTCTTGCTAGCATAATGTGGATGAGGTTCTGCTTAGCTTTTTCTCATTCTAAGGCCACAGAACACAGACAGGAGTCCCAACAATACAGCCAATGACTTTTCAAACGTGTGCCCTTGGTGGCCAGGTGGAAAGTGGGATGAGTCAGTGCAACCTATCAAAGCAACTGAACAAAACAGCATTAGGTCCCTCTTCTCTTAATTGTGAGTCATTAGCTAATATAAGCACTGCACATCTGCTAGACCTGCATTACTAGCAGACTGAAGCATAGATGGAAACTTTGCCCTGTTTGAACACCTTGGGGGAGGAAAGTCTTGGTAAACACTAACCAAAGCATAATCTTATTGCATTTATTCTGTCCTGTTTTTCCAGTAGAAGCTGTGTAATATTTCATTAGCTAATTCTGCCACATAATGTAAATGATATAAGGTGTGTGCTTGTGTCTGAACATGATTCTGAGGGAGGATTTCTGCCAACCCATCTGTTCCTCTAGAGACTCTGCCCAGAAGTAATTCAATTAGATTCTTAAAAACTACAGGCTACCTTCAGCAGGGTGACCCTAATGATTGGAAATGAAACATTTCTGAGCTAGAGGGACCATCCAAGAAAGGGAAGCCATCAGTGAAAGTGGCTAAGGTCATCTCATGCCATATCATTAAAGTTCTGTGACTTTATCACAGAAGATGAGACCTCCTTCCATCAACTATAACTTAGGAGATAAATATCATGGAGTTGGCTGAGACTTAGGGAACCTGTGACACCCATATTCTCATGGCTACACAGTAGGTGCTGGACTTGAACCCAGGTCTTCATAGCTCCTGAGGGCTCTCTGGTATCTAGTCTGTCATAACTCTTTTACCACCATCTCCATAAACCCTCCCCTACCAAAAAATACCTCTGTTGACTGTAGCTAAGTGGGGACATCAGAAGCAAAATTTTGTAAGAAACCAGTAAGAGTAATTTATCTGGATCCCCAAATAACCTCTTCTTAAAGGAAAAGTTTCATTTCCAGAGAAAAAAAAACCTCATTTATTCCTTCAACAAGCATTTCTTAAGCACTTACTATGTGCCAGGCACCATGCTAAATACTGGTGGTGATGGAGCAGCAAAAATAAATGTGGTCCTTGGCCTCAAGGAGCTTATATTTTTCTACCTAAGAGGAATTTCACAAGATCTCAAAATTAAAAGAGATCTCAGAAGGCACCTAGCTCAAGTCAGTCTTCTATGTCATCCTCAACAAGTCATATTTCACCTCAGACACTTGACACTCACTAACTGTGTGACCTTAGGCAAGTCACTTAACCCCAACTGCCTCATCCTGGGTGATCTCCTGTCATCCTGATAAATATGTGGTCACTGGATTCAGATGGCTCTAGAGGAGAAGTGAGGCTGGTGACCTGCACAGCCCTCCCTCACTCAAAACAAAGTCAAGTGCAAAGTCATGTCATTATTTCTCCGATGGCATGGTCTTCTTTGGCAGCGAAGGATGAACACACACAGGTGATGCAGAACATTGTACTTGGAGTCAAAAAGTTCTGAGTTCAAATCCTGCCTCAGACATTATCTTTGTGACCCTGGGCAAGTCGCTTAACTATTCAATCTCATTTTCCTTCTCTGTAAAATCAGGATGATAATAGTATCTACCTCACTGAGTTGTCATAGGACTCAAATGAGATAATATAATGTAAACAAAGCACTTTATAAACCTTAAAGCTATACATACATGCGTGTGTATGTAAATATATGTATGTGTGTATTCACCCATTTATTAAGCACTTATATGCAAAGCACTATGCTAGATGCTAGTGATGATATATATATATATATATATATACACTTACATTATGTGAGTGTATGTATATACACACATATCCACATACATTATATATATACGTACACACTTATATCGTGTGAATGTATGTATATACACACACATATCCACATACATTTTATATAAATACACATATATATGTACACACATGTATGTACACATTATTATTAAGGTTTAAGAGCCTCAATCTGGGTACACCCTAAAATATCTTCAAATATGGCTTTGCAATTTAATGATGTCTCTTTCAGTTTCAAAGTATAAATTTTATAGATGCAATAAGTAACAAATTGCATAATTTGGATGGAGAAATGCATAGAGAGTCTGCATTCTCCTCAAGTATGGGTCTTGGCAGCAACAGCAGCACCCTTCCCCCACCATGCACACATGTACACATTCCCCACAGTTGTTGGAAGGTGCTGCTTAACTGACTGGCTTGCAGGGTCTGGTGAGTGAGTATTCAAGATCACTGCCTAATAAGCAAATTGTATATTACACTCTAACTTGATTAACTAGCCATTAATTGTTTTTTAATGTTTAGTTCAGTTTTAGTTTATTAAGTTGTGATGAATAAAAACAATTTTTTATGAATGAATATTCAAAAAATCTCCATTTTCAAATAAATAAATTCACAGGGTGTACGGTTGAATAAAACATGAGACACATACCTATTATACTGAGGTTGTATACAATCCATGAGCTTGTTGGTAGAAAACAAATACGAGAGAGAGGTCGGCAGCCTGGTGTACCCCTAGGCTGTAGAGACTCTGATTGCAGAGAACAGCTGTTGCCCACAAGCCCCCACATTCCTTTGTCCTTGCTAAGCCCCTGTATGAGCAGGATGGATCTGCTTTTCTGTAGCTCTGCTAACTCATCAGCTAAGCTGTATCCCGGAGCTGCTTCTCCATAGGCAGGCAGCCTCAGTTCCAGCTGTTCCCAATCCCCTTTTGTTTCATTCCTTATTTCACATCCTGCACAGTCGTGGCCTGACCCTCTTTCCTCCCTTGAGTCAGAGAGGTTGAGAAATCTTTGTGTCCCCAAGAGTGTTAATATTTGGATAGATATTGAGGCAATATGGTGTAATGTGGAAAGAGTAAAATCGTTGGAGCAGAGGACATGGGTTCAAACCTCCGCTCTGCCATTTATTTTCTATGTGACCTTAACCTCTGCAGACCTCAGCTGGTTTAACTGATAAAAATATTTAATTTTCTTTCTTTCTTTCCTTCTTTCTTTTTCTTTCTTCCTCCCTCCCTTTATTTTTACTTGCTTGTTTTTCTTTTTTCATCCTTCCTTCCCTCCCTCCATTCTTTCTCTTTATTTTCTTTCTCTTTTCCTTCCTTCCTTTACTTTCTTTTCTCCTTTTTCCTTTCCTTCTCTTTGCCCTTGTCTTCTTTTTTCCTTTTCTTTCTCTTTCCTTCTTCCTTTTCTTTCTCTTTCTCTTCCTCTCTTCCTTTTTATCTTTACTTGCTTCCTTCTTTCCTCCTTTTTTCTTCCTTCCTTATTTCTTTCCTTCCTTCCTTCTTTCATTCCTTTGTTCCTCCCTCTGTCCCTTCCTTCTTATCTTTCTTTGTTGACAGGGTCTCCCTATCCTTCTGAAGTAGGAAATGCAATAACCACTTATGGTCTGATTCCAATGCACAGGAGTTTTGATTTCCTCCATTTTTCCATTCTGGACTCATTCCCCTCTCTATAGGCAACCTGATGGTTGTCCCACTCCCAGGGGCTTGCCATATTAGGACCAGACCTAGTAGAGACCTAATTTACTTAGTCTACTGCAACTCAGAATTCCTGAATTTAAGCAATCACCAGCCTCTGCCTCCCCAGTAGCAGGGATTATAGGCCACCATCAGGGCAAAATTTGACTTTCTTAAGGATTTTAGTATATTGTTGGTATGCTATAATTATAAATGGTTTATTTATTTGTTAATACAAGCCCATAAAATTCCTACCTAAAAATATTTTATTAGAATTCATTTGGTAACATTATATCTAAATTTGGCAATTATGACTCAGACTGTCATAAAATCAAAGAACTGAAGTGACCTTAGAAAGCAACTAGCCCAGTCCTCTCATTGTATAAAGGAGGAAACTGAGGCCTCGGGGAAATGAAGTGATTTACCCAAGATCACACAATTAGTTAAAGTCAAAACCAGAATTTGAACCCAGACCTCTTGCATAACAAAACTCCACTTCTTTCCAAATATCTTGAATTTCAGTCTTTTAGCTATCCTATTGTTCTTCCCCTCAGTTAGTCCAAATTAATGACTTATCCCTCTAATTCTAGATCATGGACCCTGTGGCCATCTGTAAGCTCTAGCATCATCATAAGGCTGGGTAGTTTCCAATTAGGTCAGGTCCTTAGGTCACTTTAATTATGCCCATATTGAAAGAGAACTGAGCTAATTTTAAGGAAGAGCATCTGCCCTATTTCAATTTCCCTTCCATAATTTGACTGCTATTTATAAAAATGATACTGAGTTGGGCATTAAAGGTAGCCTTTCCAGCAGCAATCACCAACAGAATCATATTCCCTCTCTTCATTTAAAGACTTCCTAAAAGGTCATTTATTGAGTCTTGTAAAAAACTTAGTAGGTGAGAAATGGTACCTACGGTATTCATTTGCTATAAGTATTCAAGCCAATACACAATTTTCCTTTGTTCAGGCATTTCGAGTTGGAAGGGATCTTCGAAACCATCTGATCCATCTGATACACCACCCATTTTCTCCAAGGGGAAAAATGAGACCCAGAGAAGTGAGATCACTTACCCAAGTTTTCACAGATATTATGGAGCAGAGCTGGAATTTGAACACAGGCTCTCTGATGCTAAATTCAGGGCTCTTTCCATTACTTCATAGGAAACTCTGGGGAAAAAAAGATAATTATCATCAGTAGTACCTCATATTTTATGAAGCTGTTGTGTGACCCTGAGCAAATCACTTAACTTCTGTTTACTTCCATTTCCTCAACTGTAAAATGGGTTTGCAGGGTTGTCATGAGGATCAAAGAGATAATATTTGTTTCTTTAAAAAGAGCACTGGCACAAAGTAGACATCATATAAATGTTTATTTCCTCCCTTCATTTAAGTGCCAATAGAGCAGGAGGGATTGCACTAAAATCCTATAGGCTGCTTGTTGACCAATATTCTCTGTCCTTGAAATGCTTCCTTTAAGTGAAATACGTTACAGAATGACTCAGTGTCAGTAAAGTGGAATGGAAGGACTCTGACCTTAGAGCTAAAGAACCTGGGTTCAACTCCTACTTTATCTCTTTCCTATCTCTGTAATTTTGTGAGTCATTCCTGTCTAGTCTCAATTTCTTCACCTGTAAAACAAAGGGGTTTGACTAAAGCATCTGTAAGATCCCTTCCAGTTCTGACACTCCATCATTGTATGACCCCTATGATTCACATATGGCATAAATTAGGGACATTCATTGTATAAAAGACCATAAGATCTGAGGCTGAATCTGTCTTCTACCCTCTGGATTGTTGATTGGTTCCTGTTGCTGCTGCTTGTTAAGGTCATTTCCATGATTCCTCTTCATCCCATCATCTAAAGTCCTTTTAGGTGAAAACCACAGCAAACTTTAATATTTGTCCTCAGTAAGGCCTTTGAAAAATGAGTCTATTCTTCTTAAAGGGTTTCTGTCTGAGTTCTGCTTCTAATTAGCCATATGATCTTGGACAAGTCCTTTCCTCTTTCTGGGCTTGTTTCCTTCTCTATAAAATGAGATAATTAGATAATCTCTAAGGCCCTTTCTACATCTGGAATTCTATGACAATCAGAGTTATTGACAATAATTCTAATTAATTCTAATTAAATATACCTGAATAAAATAATGTGTAGAACTCATTGTGCTGCCCACATCTGATATGAAGAAAAAATGTTTCCATGGATAGGCAACATTCAAGTACCAGTATAAACATGTTCACTTTGCATGTGTATAGAAAAATTTTTTTAAATCTCTGGACTGCCAAATATATGTGTGAGTCTAAAAATTAACCACTATCAAAACTGTCTATACTTAGTTGAGAAAAGGCCTTGCTTTTGGACTTAGAGGAGTTGAATCCCAGCACTTTTTCTTATTACCCTATATATCTTTGGAAAACTCACTTCCCCTAAGTCTCAGTTTCCCCATCTATAACCTCTATCTAGAAGAGGTGATTCTGAGGTCCCTTTCAGTTCTAATGAATGGAGGAAAAAGTATTCATCAGTTGTCTCTTCTGTGCCAAACACAGTGCTAAGTACTAAGGATAAAAACAGAAAAAGTGAAATTATCCCATTGTACTAGGCATGATCGATATATAAAGTGAGATTATATCTGTTCTTAGGGGGCTCATACTCTAATTAGGATACAACATATAAAAGAAAGTTCACTAATAGGGTGGATGGAAAGGCCCAGATATTCAAAGGGTATGTCACCTGGGTGGCTGGCAAGACTCCGAGGTCTTTAGAGTATATAATTAGATGACAAGGTCTGGAGGGTGTAGAGGGATGACTGATGACAAGTTGTGATGGCTCTTCATTTCCCTGGAAAGATTAAAGTTTGTGACTTTTAATTCCATTGGTGTGAGCAATCAAACAGCTGTGATGGGTTCTGGGTCCCATTACACAGGGGAGGTGGAAAGAAGGAAAAGCAGTGGAAGAGAGAGCTCCCCAGGAATGATGGATCTTCCCTTAAAGGGAAAATAAAGAAGGAAAAGACACCCAGAGATCTTTATAGATTTTGAGTACCAGGATTTGGGAGAGAGGGAAAAGGAAAGGTCTAAGTCAATGACTGTGGGATTCTACAGTTTTCAGATGCAATTTCTTCTCTCTGTTCCCTACCACACAAATCTCCCAAAACACCAACATCATGCTGTAAATAGTCTAGGTTCCTATTCCAATGGATACCTGGCGTAGAAATCTAAGAATTCCCCATATGTCTTTTGGGACGGCTGTTTGATTTTTTTTTAAAGCTTCTCTGTAACAGTGATATAGGGGATATTTTCCCCCTGTGTGAACAGCTTACATTAGATTCTCCAGGCCTAAGGGCTTTCTCTGTTCTGAAGACTATATTCTTCAATTCCTGACCCCTTGGAATATTCACCCAGTCTATTTCTGTCATCTCTTCCAAAACAGTTTTTAAAGCTCACTTCTTGTTGATACCCATCTCTCATCAGAGTCACAACCTCGGAGGGGAGCAAACAAGACTTTATCTCTGGGTGTTGCAATCTAGAGGCTTCTGACACTCTCTTGTGCTCTCTTAGCAGGTAGGAGGCTACTGGGATGGTGTGTTTCTTTTCCCTCCCCCACCCAGACCATAGTGTAGGTATGTTCCTTCCCAGCTCGGCCCCCATCCTATAAACTCCCCAAGTGTCCCCAGCAATGGTCTCATATGTCGCTAGTGATCTGCCCTCAAGGGAAGTTTTCCCAGGGTCTCTGTCTGCTTCCCATTTTTATGATGATTGCCTTTCATGCCAGAAATGTTAATTAAAGCTCTTTCTATGATTATGCCTTCTGACTTCTCCATTATATTTTACCCCAATATATGCCCACTACTTGCAAAATACCATTTAGCCCTGGATGGCAGGTTGCTTTGTAATCAATTTGTATGCTATTTTGTATCAATTAATAAGCAAGTTTTTATTCATTTCTTTTATGTACTAAGCATTGTACTAGGCATGATAGATATATGAAAACAAAAACAAGGCAACCCCTGCCCTTGAGAAGTTTACATTTTATTAGAGGAGACAAATACATAAATAAATATATAAAGAAAATGTAGAAGATAATTTTGAGAGGAAGAGGACTAAGGAGCTGATGGGATCAGCAAAAATTTCACGTAGAAGGTGATGTTTGAGCCAAGTCTTGAAGGAAATCAAGGATTTTTAGAGTCAGAGGTGATAGAAAAGTGCATTCTAGACATGGAAAACAATCAGGGAAAAGTCATGGAGACAGGAGATGGAGCTCCATGTGTGGAAAATAACAACTAGGCCACCAGATAGGCTTGACCCTAGAGTACTGGGAGATGAATAATGAATAACAATGTTGGAAAGATATGTTTGGGTCAGGTTGTGAAGGACTTTAAATGTCCAACAAAGGAGTTTATATTTGATCTAGAGGCATCAGAGAATCACTAGAGTTCATTGAGCAGGTGAGTGACATGATCAGACAGGAACTTTTAGAGGATAGACTGGAAAAGGGAGAGACTTGAAGTTGAAGAACCAATTAGGAGGCTATTGCAATATTTCAGGTAAGAGGTGACAAGAACATCACCTAAGTTGGTACCTGTGGGGTGGTCCTAGCAGCTGAGAGAGAGTAATGTCATAAAAATATACAGAAGAGAGAGTATTATATTTCAACATATAGCAGGGATTTATCCAGTTTAATTTGACAGATTGGCAGATCATTTGGAGGAAAAAAACAAGATTTTTTTGCATCGGATGGGATATGTGAACTGAGGGTAAGGAGTTAAGAGTAGTGCTGAGGTTACACACTTGGGAGATTGGAAGGATGGTGGTACCCTCAACAGACACAGAAATATGAATGTGTGGTCGATTTGGAGGAAAAGATCATGAGTCCTATTGTGCGCATGTTGAGTTTGAGGTGCCCAAGGACATCCAGTTAGAAATATCCAGTAGGCTCTTACTGATGCAGGAATGGAGCTCTGGAAAGACTAAGGCTGGAAGTTATCTGCAGAAAGATAATTGAGCCCATGAGAGTTTATGAGGTCGCCAAATGAGAGAGTATAGAGTGAGAAGAGAAAATGGCCTGGCCTCAGCCTTGGGGAAGACCCACAGTGAGGGAGCATGATATAGATGATGACCCTGCAAAGAAGACAGAGGAGTGATCAGACAGGCAGGATAAGAATCAAGCAAGCAAGTAAGAGTTTATTAAGTGTCTACTATATTTCATCTCCAGGGGATATAAAAACTACATATGTATATATACATGTATATGTGTGTATGTATATGTACATATACATACACACATATATATATAGCTTATATGTGAGTATGTGTATATATCCATATATACACACATAAAGAAAAAAGTGGAAACAAGTACATATAATATACACACTCATACAATAGATGCAAAATAGATATAAGGTGATGTTTTTGTGGAAGGTACTAGCAGCTGGAAGAGAGCAGTGTCACAAAAATACACAGAACAAAGATTATTGTATTGGGACATATTGTCTCCCTCATTCACATCATAAGCTTCCTGAAAGAAGGAATCATCTTCTTTTTCTTCTGTAACCTCCCACACTTTAGTGTAGGATTCTTCTCATAGCAGGAATTTATCTGGTTTAATTTGACAAAGAACTGTTGTGTGTCCACCTACGTACAAGGTCTCTTTCTAGGTCATATGGTAGATAAAATGATCAAAAAGGCACAGTCCCTTCACTCAAGGAATTTAAAGTCCAGCAGGTGAGATAAGATAGATACACAAATAACTACATTACAAGGGAAAAGAGATGAACAGGGATATGGAGAATAGAGGTCGTATTCAGTTATGGAAAAACTTCAGAGAGGAGATGACATTTGAACTTGATCAGTAGGTACAATTTTGATATGTATTTCCCAGTGGAAAGTCAGAGTATTGTAGACTTAGAGCTAGAAGTATCCCTTAGAGATCATTGGATCCTCCCTACTCACTGTTCTCCTCACCCCTCTTTAAATAATGGTTTTTTCTTATTTTATGAGTGTCTTCTGTTTTCATATCACTTTCATTTCTAAATATACTGCCTCCTTCCTTCTCCACCAACAAGTCAGTCCCCATAGCAAAGACTAAAGTAAAAAAAAAACAAAAAACAAGCAGTTGACCAAAACCAGTCTGACCATCAACTATGTCTGACAGTATATGAAATAGTCCACATCCATAACTCCCAGCCTTCACAAGGAGGAGAGGGAAATGCATTTTCTCAGCTCTTATCCAGATGAAACCTGGTCAATATAATTACAAAGCTTTCAGTTTCCATTTTTTGTTCTTTCCCTTTCCCTTACTATATTTTATACATTGTCTTCCTGGTTTTGCTTATGTAAATCTTCTGATAATCCTCTGAATTTTCATATTTTTCATTTTCTTAGGCTATAGTTCAAAGGAATAATAATAAAATCTGAACTGGAGGCAGGTGTACAAATAGAAAGGAGGGAGTAGATGCAAGAAATACTTGAAAGGGGTAGAAATAACAGAACATAGCAACTTGTTATAGATGAGATACCTTACAAGTAAGGTTTCTTTTTATTCAACATGCATATCTTGGATTTATTATATTCTCCCAGAGCCTTCTTGCTCTTAGTTGTCTTTAGTCTACAGGGTTGTTCACTTGAATTTCTTTTAAGAACATTACCAGTTACACTCTTTCCATTCCCAGTCTTCTGGCTCCCACAAAAAAGAAAAGGAAGGAAACAAAGAAAGGAAGGGAAGGAAGGAAGGAAGGAAGGAAGGAAGGAAGGAAGGAAGGAAGGAAGGAAGGGAGGGAGGGAAGAAGGAAGGAAGGAAAAAGAGAGGCATGGGGGAAAAGAAAGAGGAAGGAAAGATGGAAGAAAGAGAAAGAGAAAAAAGAATGAAGAGACAATATGTTGGAATGAAAAGAGGCAGAGGATTTGGGTTCAAGTCTTGGCTTGGACACTTACTACCCATATGACTTGGGCAAACCACTTAACCACCCTGACCCTTAGTTTCCTTATCTGTAAAATAAAAGGGGTTGGACTGGATGACCTCTGGCATCTCTTCCAGTTCTAGATCTATTAGCCTAACTATATTTCTTGTCATATTCCTTAAAAGCAGGTGTGACCTATAGAGGGTGAATACCCTCCCAATGCTAATCCAAACTCGTACTGTCACTGATGACTCTGAATCATCTCCTTTCCCTATGATTATGAATTATAGTGTCATCCCTAGAAGGGGGTGAAGGCACAAATGTGCCTGTCACAGCATGTAAATGTTCAGTCTTTGGTACCTTAAAATAACAATTGTAATAATAAGAGTAATGCTATTTATATAGTGCATGCCAGTTTAAAAAGCATTTTCTTCACAACTATCTTTAGAGCTAGGCAGCGGAATGCAATAGTGCTAAAAGGACAAGAAGGAAAATAGTCCTTAACCTCAAGGAAGGAAGAAATTACATGTATATAGATAAGTGAATACATACGTACATGTATACATATATACATTTTCTTGTATACATTAAGAAAAAATAATTAAGTGTGGTTGAGGAGGCAGTGCTAACAATTGGGGAGGGTGTGTGTGTGCAAAGCTGGGAAGGATAGAATGTTAGGAAAGGCCTTTTGTAGGAAGATGGTACTTGAGCTGAGCCTAGAGTGGCTTGGGATTCCAGATGGTCAGGAGTGAAGAGAGAAGGGTGTAGGCATGGTAACATACCTCTGTATGTAGGTAATACTCTGTAAGTATTACCTCTGCCATAATGCAGACAAGGAAACAGAGGTTCAGGAAGCCAATCAGAATTTGAGCCCAGGAACTAGCTGTGTGACCTTGCTCAAGTCACTTAAACCACCTGGGGTCTAAGTTTCCTTGTTTATAAGGAATAGATGATTTCTGAGGTTCCTTCAGGCTTTAAGTCAAATCAAAATTCCTAGAACTTCCTTTGGAAAGGCAGGGAGTTAATCTTAATAAGCAGACATGTACTGTGAATATCTCAACAGGAATATTGGAAAGGGGAATACGATGGACCAGCAGAAATGGGGGAGGAGGGGAAAAGGAGAACAGGACCTTTGATCAGGCCATATGGGCGTGTTCTCATTTAGAGAAGGGGGAGCAATGAGAGAGGGGGAAAGAGTAGTCAGTAAAACTCAGAATGTCTGCTAATTGAAAGTAAAAAGGAGCTGGAGTTGCAGATCTCTGGGGCAGGCTATGTCAAAGGGCAGACAGTAAAGAAAGAAAGAAAATAGCATTTCCTAGGAGCAGCTGCTTTGACTCAAGCTGTGGTGGTAGGAAGGTTGCTACAAAGTTAACGCTCTTTAACAAGGAAGACCTTGCTCTTTCAAAAACCAAAGCGGAAGAAACATAATACATTAATTTGGGGCATGTTGTATGAAATAATCAGAAGTATTGGTAACATCAAGGTTGGGGGCTATGGAGGAATGGGACGGCAGACAAAATACATCTTACAACACAGAGCCCCTGGGGAAGATTGTTCACTGCTTACACCCAAGCTTAGTGAATACTAAGAACTGAACATGTGAGATACTTTAAGTGAAGAATAATAAAAATAGCTTGTATGGCATTTTTTTTTTACAGTCTTATCCATCTTTTTTTTTAATTTTTTTTATTTTTTAATGTTTAACAATCACTCCCATACAATTGCGATTTTATCCCCCCCACCTACCCCCCACTCCCCCCCTCCCTCCCCACGACTGCCTACAATTCTGTATAGATTCTACATATACTTTCCTATTGAGTATATTTTCACTATAGTCATGCTATGTAGTCAGACTAAGATGAATGAAAGAAATCGTATATCAAATCAGAACATGATACACAAACACATTGTATGGCATTTTAAAGTTCACAAAGTACTTTAATAATAGCTAGCATTTAAATACTACTGTAAGGTGTGCAAAGTACTTTACAGATATTATCTCATTTGATCCTCATAATAATTCAGAGAGGTAGGTATTTTTATTGTCCTCACTTTGCAGAGATGAGGAAACTGAGTCAGGCAAGGCTCAGTGATTTGCCTAGGGTCATACAGTTGGTAACTGAATCACATTTGAACTCAGATCTTCCTGCATGCAGGTCCAGCACTTTATCTATTGTGCCACCTAGAATCATAGATTTTTAACTGAACAGGAACTTAGAGGCCTCATTAAACCTTTCATTTTATAGATATAACAATTAAGACCCAAAGAGAAAAAGAAACTTGGCCAGCTTCACATAGGTTACGGTTAAGTGGCCCAGCTGGTATTTCAACCCAGGTCCTCTCACCTCAAATCTAGGGTACTTTCTGTTGTACCATGCTGACTCCTGTATATAATTTTTTACCCTGGACTCACTCATGCTGCAGTATAGTTCGGTCATGCTAATGAACATGCAAATGTGTTGGTGGGGGGGGAAGAGACAGGATGAGAAAAGGGATTATTAACAGACAATAGAGCGGAAGACCCCAAGTTTTGCTCTTTGGTGGGAGAAATGCTCTTTTAGTGGTAGCAATTCATTCATTGATTTATTGACTAGGCATATATTAAGCACCTACTATATGTTAGATGCTGGGGATACAAAATTTTGGGGGTAGAAGAGGAATTGTTTGTTTAACATTTACCAGCACACCCTGGGTAGGAGGGAATCATTAAAAACTAAGTGAAAGCATTTATCCTGAGCCTTTTTTATACTCAATAGAAAGTAGAGTGATTAAACACTAGTGGCCCTCAAAGATTCCTTAGGATTTGGATAGGGGAAATAGGAAGGCAAGGCAAGGTGGAACATATTGGACAGGTATAAAAAATTAATCTTTTTTTCTAGCTTGTTCATATTGCTTAGAAGTTTGGAGACAGGGCGCTGAATCAAGTATATTTTATTGAACACATAGGGCTTACAGTGTCTAATCTAAAATTCAGTGGAAATTATTAGCAAGAAGACTGGAGGATGGCGTGAGTGGAAAGGACAGTCCTATCTTGATATATTAGAGGGTTGGTTTTTGCATTTTTGTCTCCTCGATGATTTCTTCATTTTCCAATCCTCTCCATGTCCTTTTTATCTGTGTTCTTTCAAATTCTCTTTTTCTTAATTTGGTAAGGACCTAAGAGAATTCCTAGTCCAGGAATTCTTAACCTATTTGTGTCACAGACCCCTTTGACAGTCTGGTGAAGCCTACGGATACCTTCTCCGAATAATGTCTTTAAATGCATAAAATAAACACATAGATCCCAAAGGAAACCAATTATATTGAAATGGTTATCCAAAGATGTTTTTGAAAGGTTAAGCTTAAGATCATAAAAATCCAGCGTGAGAGCTCCTGATCTAGTCCCACTGCCTAAATTTACAGATGAAGAAACTGAGGCCCAGACGGCTGAGAGCTTTGGGCAAGGTCGGACACCCATGAGCAGCAAAGCTGCGATCTTAACCTGGTCCTGAGGGTCCACATTCTGTGTTCTTTCCAGGAAAAGCTGAGGATCGGAGATTTAAAGCTAGCCGCGGGGTCGGTCCCCGAGGCTGTCTTGCCCTAGCGAAGAACTTGTCCATTGAATGGGACTGTGAGGACAGGTTGGAGCCCAGGTTCTCTGACTCTCGCTGTCCTTTCCCCTTGAGTCATGTTTCCTCATCCCCGTGTACACCCTTTGTTCTTCTTATCTCTTCACCTGCGTCCTCCCCTCTTACCGGCACCCCCACCCGCTTTCTCTCCGCCCGGGCCCGCCCCTTTCCCGTAGCCCCGCCCATATTTCCCCAGCCCCTCCTCTATCCTTATTCTTCTCTCTGCCCTATTTCCATTTAGCCCTGCCTCCCCGTGCCCTGGGTTTTTCTCCGTCCTTGCTCCTCCTTCCGCCCCCTTACCCTTTAGACCCGCCCCTCTTCCATAGCCCTTACTTCATCCTGGCTTCTTACTCCGCCCCTATCCTCTTAGCCCCGCTCCTCCTCTTCCCCAGTTCTTTCTCTTTTCTCTCCCGTAGTCCCACCTTCTTCCCCCACTCAGGCCCGACCCAAATGAATGACAGGTTTGCCGCCGCGGTCGCTCCGCATTCTGATTGGTTAAAAGGGACGGTGACGCGAGCAGCACGTACGGTGGGAGGGCCCGAGGCTCCGGGGGGCCGGGCTCCAGGGCGGGGCCGGGGGCTCCGGGGGCGGGGGAGCCGGGGAGGCGGGAGGCTCTGGGCGGTTTAAGCGGCCTCCCCAGCCGCCTCCCGGCCTGCCGGGCCCGGACTCCAGTCGCCCTCCCTCCGGCCCTGTCTGTCGAGCCCTAGCCCGGCAGAGCCATCTCGGGCGGGGACGGGGGGCGGGCGGCCGAGAGGGCCGTGTCCGGAGCAGCCTGAGCCTGAGCCCGGAAGATGAGGGCCCTGAGTCCACGGGGCCAGCCACACTAAGAGCCGAGACGGAGCCCCCGAGGCGCCCGGAGCATCCATGCGGTTCAAGAGCCGATTCCAGCGGTGAGCACCGACTCCCTTGAGGCCTTATCCCGACCCTGCCCAGCCTCGCGCATCCAGTCTGGAGGGGATTCCACCCGGCTCTCTCCTCCCCGGGGGCGATCCCACTCCACCTCCGCTGGTGGATCTCTAAGAGTAGATCCCACCTCCAGCTCCAGGATCTCTCCCTCCAGGGCGGTCCCAATCCACCCCCTGCTGGTGGATCTCAGCTCCAGCTCCAGGATCTCTCCCCCAGGGGCGATCCCGTCCCACCCCCTGCTAGGAGATCTCTAGGACTGGATCTCAGTTCTGGATCCAGGATCTCCCTCCAGAGGCGATCCCTCCACCCTCCCATCTGTCGGAATGGATCCCAGCCCCCCCATACACTATCTCTCCCCCATCTCTCTCAAGGGCTGATCCCTAGCCCGCACCCTCATCCCTCCTTCAGAGGGTCTCTCGGAGGGGATCCTATCTCCGTGTAGGATGTCCCCAGTGGAACTCTCCTTCGGAGAAGGGAGTCCTACCTCCTCCTCCTCCCTCCCCACGAACTATTCACAGCGGCTCCCTTTGCTGTCCCTGGATCTCCCAGGATCTCCTCCCCCCACCCCCGCCCCAGTCCCCGCCTGATCTCGGTGTAGCCGCGCGGCGGGGCGCTAGGGAGCCGGTTCTTTCGCCCTATATGGCCTGGGAGCCCCAGGCTGCAGGGGCAGGGTCTGAGAGCAGCTCTCTGCCGCTCTCCTAATCCTGCCCTCCTCCATCCCCCCGGCCCCAGTCCCAGGCTGGCCCCCGGATCCGTAACCACCGGTCTCGCTGGGGGCCCAGGGCCCAGGCAGTCGTTTCCCCTGTGGCTGCAGCTCATGGAGTCGAGGTAAAAGCTTCAGAATGGCAAAGCCGGAGCTGCTCAGCCTTGAGCTTCTCCCAAGCTTGGTCGCATCCCCGGCTGCTTTGTGGGGCCTCTTTCATAGCTTCGAGGGTTGAGGTGGGGGAGGGGAGGTAAACTGAGGCAGGCTGCTGCAGCCTCTGCTCGGCTTAGCGCTACTTCCCTGCATGCCTTCGGGGGGCTTAGCATCCTCGGGCTGTGCTCTTCTTAGGCACTGGGAAGTCAGATGTTAATTTCAGCGTGAGAGATCCGCTCTCTGGCCCTCTCCGCCTAGAAAATGGGAAAGATGAACCCAGCCCTTCCTAGGAAAGACCGAGCTGGTCCTTCGTGGAAGAGCTGGTTAGGATCCCACTGAGGCTCGGAGAGCCTGCCTTTGTCTCCAGGCTTCTTGTCTTCTGTACGCTAGAAATAGAAGGGGGATTTGCGCGTAGTTTCCGAAAGGAAGCTGGGGGGTGCTGGGGGAAAGAGATTTTCCTTTTTAGTTTAAGTGGGTGAAGGGTCACCTATCCGGTGGCTCTTGCCACGCTTCATCCATGTGCCTTTTGACTGGATCACGCAGACTTCCCCTTTTTATGCACTTAGCAGGTTTGTCTTGTGAGCCTGGAGAAATAGAATTTTGAGAATGTTGCTATTTCGAGCCCTTTTAAGGATTTCACTTAGTGAGGAAAAATTTTAGTTGAATTTGTAGCAGAGAAAAGAGGGGAATTTTAATTTATCTCTGAATGAAAGATCCTCTTTGATATTTTCTATTCTAGTTCCCTCACAAACTCCTTACCGGTTCAGGGCTTCTAGCTTCCTCCCTGACTCCTCTACCCCCCCCCCCCATCCCCCACAAGCTATAGGAGCCCACAATGAACAGGAATGAGGTTGGTCACATTTTGCTAGGATACAGGTTAAGACAGATTAATTTCTTAGTGATAAGGAGTATTCCATCAACTGATTGCCTGAGAATTTTGCCCCTTTTGGAAACTTTCTATCAGGATCCCTAAATTAAAACCGAGCTTTCTGCCCTGTTCTAATCGTAAAAAACGGTGTGTTGGGGCTGAAAACTTGAGAAAACAATCCTGTGTGGAGACAAAAAGGAAGAAAATTAAGTGCATGATTGGGCCTGCTCTGTCCCTGTGGTTTATTCAATTTGGTTTTGCTTTTCTCTATGTATATATACCTCCTTTGGTTTTCCTGTTTGAGAAAGGAGCTGCAGTTTTATTGAAATCACCGCCTCCAGTTTTGTAGGTGGTCCTCTGTTTTCTCCCAGTGGCCTTTACATTCATTTTTAAGTGGTAACCCCATAATTCACTTATTCTATAGAAAATGTACTTCCATTTCTCATTGGACATGTTCGAATACAATGAGACTGAAAAGTACCATTTAACAAAAGAGACCAGCATCCCTTCTCCCCACTTCACATACTAACATACCAAGGAACCTGTGTATGTTGCATACTTTTAAAGGGGCAGATTGGGGGAGGGGAAAAGACAAGGAAGGCATTTTTCATAGCTTTAGAAGTAGTCAGGATATTTGTAAGTAAGTATGAGTCAAATATAGTACAATTACATATATTTACTATATTTACATATAGTAAATGGGGGTAACATTTCATTAGACCAGGGTTTTGTTTTTTTTTTTCACAATGTGTCCCCACTGCACTCCTCCCAGCAGCTGTTTTTTTTAAAAGGTTGCTGACACAATGTCTGAGATTTTCCTTATATGTATCACAGATACCTGGAAATTTGGAGGGAGTATAGAAAGTGAACTTAATTTTTCTCCTTTACTCAAAAATTACTTTATTCTACACTTCCTAGGTCAGTATTTATGAATTTTTTCAATATATCTCAAGTCCCAAAGCATTTCATGACCAAATTACTTTAGGAAAAATGACATTAAACCATAGTTTCTAGTTGTGCACACAATAAGAGAACACTAAGCATTCTACTAGGTTGTCCACAATGGAAATTTTGTTGTTATTGTGACTTTGGGTCAGCTTCCAGAAATTGTTCAGTTTCTACAGAATGGGGATCTGAGGAAAATTCAGTCTTCTGCGGAGTTTGCAGGAAGCATTATTCTTGGTGTGCTAAAATCATAAAGGTGTAAGCATTCTATTTGGGCCCCAGTATGACCACATTTCTATCTGCCCACCACTCTGACAATTACCAGTCACTCCTTTTCCTAGCTCCTCTTCTAATACCTGCGGCATTTCTTCCAGGATCTTGTAGCCCTAATCTCCTCGAATTTTCATTTTCTCCTGTTTCTCTGGATTTTTTTCCCTGCTTCTCCCTTGAGATTTTGAGATTGATTTGTACCCTGCTACATCTACCCAAAAGATGCATGGCCCACAGCAATCGATATAGTATGTGGCTGTTTTAACAGTTTAAAAACAATACATAGGAAGAAAGCTTTTTGGAGCACTTCACCTTCCCCATTTACTCCATTTTTTATGTTGTAGCACTTGCTGGAACCATTTGGGGATGGGGAAGATCAAGTTGTATGAGCCATTAGGCCATGATCCTAATGAACAGTTTATATTCTGAATCCCTGATGATGATAGAAGTTGTTCTTGAAGAAATGTTCTCTCAGTTATGTCCCATAATGTGAAGGACAACTAATATGCAGAAATACGGAAGTATTCATGGTAGGTTGATATTCATAACAGATGATTGGATTGAAGGCTTATTTATTATGCTCAAGATCTTGGTCTCTGTAAAGGGCACTTTTGTTGTTGTGGATCAAAAATATTTCATTTCTAAATGAGGTAGTCCATGTTTCCTTTTGTTAAATTGAGATGCAGTTTGCTGAACTTAAAGAAACAAAACTGTTATGGAGTATCACTTTCCTGTTAAGATAGGGATAGTATTAATGTTACAGAAGGAAGGGCATTCTTCCTACTAATCCTCTGAGATCCTTTGTGATTTGCAAAGCTGCTTTCAGAAAATACTCAACTTTAAGAAGGAGCCCAAGAACCTGTGACAACTAATCTGCTGGTTGTGAATCTTGCTCATTCTCTCCTCCCAACGCCCACTTTGTTTTAGCCCCAGTAAGGAGAGAAGCACTGAATGCTACCGATAGGATTCCTTTCTAACTTTGTGTTTATTTCAAAACGTAGGATATCAGATATCTAACTGTGGAGTAGGGATGATATTACATCTATCTAGGCAGTTGCCTATGTGATATAATTTAGAGAGCAATGGATCAGTCTCCCCTCCCCCCTTTCAACTCCCTTCCCTTAATCTGCTGTAGTACTTCTTTTCCATTATTAGTGATATGTTCTTTGGATTCAGGCATTATAATCTTCAGGAATCCCTTATCTGAATTGTAGTCGTTGGTCTTAGTAGGGCTAATAGGTGATATATCAGGTATTCACAAAAACTGTGAATCAGTTTTTGTAGCAGCTTTCCAAAGCTAGGTGACAGCAGAGTAGGAAAAGGACGTGGTGATGTTATTTTTATTAACTTTATTTTTTTTCAATAAACAAAAATCTGTTTTCTTACCTCCCCATTAAAAAAAAAGCAAGCCCCGTGTAACAGATATCCATAATCAAGCAAAATGAATTCCAGAGCGGGTACATTTTAATAGAGAGGAGGGATGAAGATGGAGCAGCCTGGATGGACCAAAAGGTTTTGGGGAAGCAGTAGGAGGGCTTTGGTTTGGGCAGATGGGACAGAAAAGAGAAAATGGCACCAAAGGATGAGGGAGAAGTTATGTAAGTGTGGGAGGAAGAGTCAAGTGAAGGATTATCATTTTCCTTACTTAATCATTTTTGTCTTGGTTAAACTCTGTAAATGGCCATTATTTACCCAGGTTTGGTTTGGTTTTTCTCCTTCAGGAAGGTGATACTTTTGCTCCTGATGCTAGAATATTAGGTAACCTGTAGAGTATATCAATATCCGTGTTAGAAGTGGGGTGTGTGTTTTACCATAACACTTGAGATCCTTTCTTGATCTTTATTTTGAGTAAATGCTATTTTTATTCTAGTTAGTCTTAGATGCAATTTTTTTTTACCCCAGAATGGAGCGTATGGAGGTTGGGCTTCTGGCCAAACCAGTTGGGAAATTACAGCGCATTTGTTTTCAAAAACTTTCCTCCAGTGTAGGGATGCTGAAGGTTCCATTTACCACCAGAGAGTACTTTTTGAAGGAGAGAAAAAGAAATACTCTAGGGATTCTTTACCATTTTTGTATCATGAACTCCTTAGGTATTCTGGTGAAACCAATGAAGATGGACCCTTTCTCTGAATAATGTGTAGAGATGCATAAGATAAAATATGTAGGGTTACAGTTATCAAGCCCTTTTTTAAAAGAAAAGTTCAAGGACCCCAGATTAAAAACCCCTGCTCTAAAGGAGAATAGCTGATAATCACATGTCTCATATTTGCTGTCCATTAGATAAAGTTAAGGCATTGGGAGTGGGGGAGAACAGATGTAGTATTTTTTTCCCTTAAACTTAATGTTATTTTAACATACATTGTTCAATGTGGGGATAAAATAAGTCATTCTATGTAAATCCATAATGTCTCATTGTGTTTAGAAGAATTTTAGAGCAATTTGTGCCTGTTTCTACATAAGAGTCTCAATTTCTAACTGTAGAGCAACAATGATATAAACTGCTATTTTAGCATTAGTCTTGATGGTGGGTGGTTTTAACTCTGTTTCCTCCACCCTAGGCTGAGAGCTGCCAATTTAATTTAACCTCAACCATCCTGAGGCATTGCCATTTACCCTATAAAATCATTCCTCGTAGGGTGTGCTACTTACAGATATGTTGCTGTGTCTGAACTTAATGATGTGTTAGATCTTTGGACGCTTTTAAAATACTTTTCCCTAGAGTGTAATTATTTTCCTTTCTCCTAATAAGACCTATATGGCAACACACTGGTCCTGAAGGAAATTAGCAAAATTATTTGAGGGATTATCAGGAGACCAGAAATGTTGCTTCAAGTCTACACAAGTACATGAGAGGACAGCTTAAAAGAATTTTGCAGCGCTTCACTATGTAATTCTCTAACAATTAGTTTCCAAAGTAGTAAATGCAGTTCAGCAAATATTTGTTGACTGCCTGCAAAATGACTAGCACCTCAGTCACTCTAGGTTACAATCAAACTATGATCATTGTGCAGGTGAGCAATCTGTGTAAAAATTCACTACTGGAGGCCTTATTTTCATGCATCATTTTTAAAATCATGTCTTACTCAATTCCGAAGTGGGTATGTTTGGCTTCATCTTTGCATAAAAATAGGTGTTATTTTTTTAATAGCTTGGGACCCTAATGTTAGGTCTGGCTTAGGGCAGCCTAAATATGACTGCCATGTGACACAGTAAGCTCCTTCAGATTTCCTCCAGGATTCCCTTTAGATATGGAAGAGTCTTGTTCATCTATCGAGAAAGCAGCCTTCCAAATAGAAAAGAAGTTCGATACTGACTGTCCTAAGTCAGCTTTTCAAATTGTCACCTAACTTGTCCAAAAGAAACTCAGCTTTCTCATGATAGAATAAAACAAAAGTAATGGGTACTCCTGGTGAGGCTTGGAGCCTACCTCACTTATTCATGTAGAGAGCAGGGGACAGTCTACCCACTTCTGTTAGGGTTGAGCTAGCAAAGTATCGTTTTTTTACGCTACTCGGTGTGGGGGCATGTGCTTTGTAACATAATATTGAAGAACCAGTTGGACAGCCCTGATAATCATATGGGCTTAGGGCTCTGGGACCTAGACAGTGTGCAGAAAACACCTGGGGATGTTCAGATGGAAGGTGTCTAACCTGAATTCTGAGCAATGGAATAGAAACCATTCAGATGCATTATCTTCCTTTGTGTTTTGATGACCAGAAGAGTGCCCTATGTTTGCATTTGTATAAGTTTAGAAAAACACATTATTGGTTGGGAAGGTCGTGTTTTTTCCTTTAATGAACCAAAGGAACAATTAGCCAAACAAACAATGTTACAGATGTTTTGCTGTCAGTTTAGTATACATCTTCAGTGTAACTTGTTTTTTTTCTTCCAGCATTTATTAAATAAAATAGGTAGCATTTATTTATCTAAGGTTTGCAAAGCACTTTACACATTATCTCAATTTGATACTGACAACAGCCCTGTGAGAGAAGTGCTAATATTTCCCCCTCTTACAGGTGAGGAAACTGCAGCTGAGAGAGGTTAAGGTTGCTTAGCAACCTTAAGTAAAACATTTGAGGCAGGATTTGAACTCAGACCTTCCTGACTTCAAGTCCAGTACCACCTAGTTGCCCACCATAACTTCCCATGTTTCAGTTTTGTAAGTAGGCATTTCTAATCACCACTTCCTTATCTGCCACATACAAGGCACGCTACCCGCACTTCACCATTACTTTCCTAACATGATGTGTTTGTTTTCACCAGGTTCATGAACCATCGAGCCCCAGCCAACAGCCGATATAAACCTACTTGCTATGAACATGCAGCTAACTGTTACACACATGCAGTGAGTATGCTGGTCAGCCAGCCTCTAAATTCTTCCCAGTGATCAGTAGGGGGGTTCTTAGTATTATCTGTAATACCCAATCAGTGCAATTTGCAATCTATGAGCCAAGGAAGACCCTGGCAAAGTGATACTTACCCTACCAGGGTGTCTGTGTTGAGTCACCTTGGAAACTGCAGTCCCCTTTCAATTAAGTGGACTATATCCTGGCCTTGCTCTCTTTGATGAGGTTTTTATAAAATGAATAATCATGTGTACTAGTGATAAATAAAGAGAATTGTTTTAAGAAGAAGAATATTTCACCTTTCTCAAATGTGCCTTAACTCTTTTTTTTTTTTTTTTTTGGTCTAAAATGGCAAAAGTTATAGGGAGACTGTCTTTTCCTCAGGGATCCTTTAAATTTAGTGTCCAACTTCAGACTGCAGACTAATCCAAATTTTTCTGGTCCAAGATAATTTAGTAAATAATTTATTTACTCTGCTGAATTGGCATGGCGGGTTATTTTTTGGGGGTAAAAACAACATAAGTGAAACAGCATAAGAAAAAAATACTAGACAATTTGGAGGAGGCAGTAGGGGCTAGTCTATAAGAGCAATAATGTATATCCTTTTAGAGGATAGAGAAAGGTATTAAATTATTTTAGCCAGTGTGACAGCTATTACACTGCCATATCACTGAGCTGAGTGGATACCAAAGCACAGGGATCTTTACACAGAATGGTTTCCACATCATATAAGAAGCAATTGAAGGGAACTTCAGTTAGGGAATGTTTGAGCTGGAGAAGAGAAGAGAAGAGAAGACTGAATGGGGGTAGGGAGGGGTTGTCAGGTGAAGGGGGAATTAGTCTTGTTCTGTTTGGCCAGAAAGAGCAGACCCCTGGTTTAGCCACACACTAAAGTTCCAGAGAGAGATGTTCGAAGTTCAATGTTAGGAAAATCTACTCCCAAATAATTGGAGTTGTCCAAAGCTACCTTGGGCAATAGTAGGTTCCTTCTTTGAGCATAGGCAGGGTGCCTGTTTGGTTTGGCTTGTGTGTTCTAATTGGGATTCCTATTTGAGTATAGGTTGAGCTTGATGACTACTGAGCACCATTCCAACAACACAATCTTTGATTCTATGAAAATCACTGAAATAGTTGTATCTTTTCGTTCCCTTAGTCCTCATTCCTTCCCCAGTATATGATCACCTGTCTTTGTCTCAGGAACAGTGAAGTTGAATAATCCGTGAGCAAACCAGCTTTTATGACTGGATTACTTGATCATCAAGTATTCTTATTCACTAATGGTTTAGTTTAGTTTCGTTTTCTAAATCATTTGTTCATTGTTTAACTTCATAAAGTTTCTTTTCTATATGTGTTAATGTTAAGATTAAGGTATTCTTGCATAAGTTGTCTAAAACAAGTTCTACTTGGGGTATTCTTGGATATCCTTTACAGTAGGATATAAAATATCAGTTAAATACATATGTTATTGTTAGGAACTGGATTTTAACACTATGTACAATAGAATAGCTCCAGGTAGATCTATGTTTTCTCCCATCAAGGAGATAAAATGCTGAAATTCCAAAAGCCCCCTTTACAAGATGATTCCTCCTTAAAGTTGGTCCCATAGTAGGGATGCAATGGATTATGACACTCCAGTCTACTTTGGTTTTGGACAAAGTCCCAATTTCAAGACAATGGTACATCTTCTGTAATGGGAGCGGTGCTGCCCTGCCTGTTCTCTCAAACTTCCTTTCAAATGCCAAATGCCAAACAAAAACTTGTTCCCTATTGCACTAAGGATTGTACAACTTAGAACCAGAGAAGACTTGAGAGATCATAGCCCACCCCCTCTGTTTTATAGAGGTGCAAATTGCTATTTTGTTGGGAGTGAGGAGGAGGTGTCTGGACCTAGTATTCTATCCAGGTTGGGAATCTCAAGGTGAGGAAATTTTTCTACTCATGTAGATCTAGCAGTTTCTGCAGTTTCTAGTTTTGGAAGTTGCCTGAGGCACTGAGTGTTTAAGGGACCTGCACAGTAACAGATTGCAAGTATGGGTCAAAAGCTAATAGGAATTCCTAGGCCAGGCCCATTAGCCACTGTCCCTTCCCTTCCCTTCCCCACAAAAGTACAATGAAACTAATCATTCTGAAAAGATAATTGATTCTGAGGACAATTGTTTGCTGATAAACCACTAAGAAAGTCTAATCTGGAGTATAATTGAGCTACCCAGAGTAAAAATGAAAGTTTAGCTTATAATCTGGTTAGGGTAGGGTATTTGTTTGTTTGTTTTTCCTCCAGAACTCATAGATATACAGTAGCCTCTCCAGATAGAACATATGGATGAAACACACACACACACACACACACACACACACACACACACACACACACACACACACACACACACCTTATTTATATAGTATCAACCAATAAAAATTTGATCCTTAGATACACTTGTGTATTGAAATAAACATGATACTGAGTTTTTTAAAAGGTAGCCTTAATGGTACCAGTAGAATCGCCTGCACTTTAATCTTGTACAGAAAACCAGTATGTATATATATATACAGAACACAGATAATATGAATACTGTACAGGTTGTGTTTAAGATGAGGCTGAAACAAGTGTTAAAAGTTTTGCTTTGCAGCTCTCCATTCCTTCTTCTCTTGCCACTTCTGTGAGTTTCATAAGGGAAACAACAAACTCACTCTATATAAATAGCAAATTCACCCCCACAGTGAAGAATTGAAAGGGAAGTTGTTCAATTAAATGGGAAATCCTCTAGGACACGTAGGAGGGGTATGACTTCATGTTCTTTGAGGAACATCAAGTTTAGATGTGGCAGTAAGGACAGCTGTGTTAGAGAAGCAGTGGAAATCTTAACAATTTATATCCAGGATTAGATTTTTCTAGTTCAGATACTAGGTTGCTTATTTCCCTTGGGTAATAAGACTTATATGTTATAGATATTTTTAAATGTTATAGATATTTATATTATAGATATTTTTAAAAATTGGGTCAGGCAGAGTATAGTCAGTGAACCAGAAAGGAGAATTCCTTCTGCCTCTGTGATTCTGGTCTGTCTTGTAGTGATATTGTACAAATGAGCTTTAGGGGAGAGCGTTTTCATGTTAAGAGAAGACATTGTAAAAAGACTTAGAATCTGCAGATGCCCAGAGGTTGACCAAAAGGTTTATGGGGTACTACAAAAATCCCATTTGGAATATTTTAAGCAAAAATTTTTAAATTGAGTCTAACAAATAGAATGAAGCACTTGATTTCATAAATGAGGGTAGGTGATATGATTGCTAGCCATGGAACATTAGTGACAATAACCAGTCCAAGAATCTTCAAGTCTATATATAGTCTTTATTTTGATACCAAAAGCAGGAGGTGTTTTATTTTGAAATTTTATTTTTCTGAGATGAGAACATATAGGTAATATAAAGGAATAATGTTCTAAATTCGATAAAACCTAAGTATTTATCTGTGCTGTTTTCATAGCTCCTCATTGTTCCTGCTATTGTGGGCAGTGCCCTCCTCCATCGACTATCAGATGACTGTTGGGAAAAGATCACAGCATGGATTTATGGAATGGGCCTATGTGCCCTCTTCATCGTTTCCACAGTGTTTCACATTGTTTCATGGAAAAAAAGTCACTTAAGGTATGGCAAACAGCCTACTCTTTCAGTAGATGAACCCATTTGGACTGCAGACATGTGCACCTGCATGTGCGTATGTGTGCGCACACGTGTGTGTGTGTATGTGTTGTGGCAAAGCAGATTATAATTTGGTAGTTCTGATCTCTTAACTTCTCTGTTCAAAGCTGTTGATGTCTTCCTTTGCCCACCAAGTGAATTTCAGATTCCTTTGCTTGGCCTTTAAGGTCTCTCCCCACCTACTGTCATTTGTCCTCTTCAGATTTATATCACTCCCTTTGACATATTCTAGGCACCAACCCAACTCTGTGACTTTGCTCTTGTTGGTCCCTACACTCAAAAGCCAATACACCTGTTGACTCCTAAAACCCAGCTCCAATACCACCTTCACCATGAAGTCTTTTTTCCTTCATGCTTCAGGTAGTTAGAAATCATTCTCTTCCCAGATCTCAAACAGCCCTTTGCTTGAAGTTTTTTGTTGGTGCACATAGTAACCACAAGCAAAATTATATTGACCATATAGGACATAGTACTAGAAATCTTAGCAACTGCTTGTTTCAAGCTCATTCTCAATATTCTGAGTTAAGGCCAAGGTGTTTACTTAGAAATTTAGCCCCTCTCCAAGGATATTAAAGATTATTTGAATTTCTTGAATCTTGCTTTGAATGTAGTTGTAGTTATTCAAGTTTGTATTTTATACAATATCATGGCCCTACTGCTGACAAAAATAAAATCAGTTTATGCCATTTTGTAGGCAAGAAAGAAAATAATTATTAAATGATTTCTTAGCTAGAAGGAGCCAAATCCCTATTAAAAGGGAAGTCTCCTAAGCAAGATGCCTAGCCAAGATGGAAAACAGTATGGCCTGGCAGAAAGAATGCTGGACTTATAATCAGGAAGAACTGGGTCAAATCCAGCCTTGGATACTTATTAGCTATGTAACCCCAGGCAAGTCACTTAACCTTTCTGAGCCTCAGTTTCCTCTTCTGTATAATGAGGATAATAATACCTGTGGTTCCTACTTTATAGGGTTGTTGGGCTCTAATAAGCTAATCAATCAATGATAATTTATTGGGCATGTTTTAGGTGCTTTGCAAATCTTCAAATGCTGTCAATAGTTATTTTTATTACCTGTTGATTTGTAGAATTTGTCTGAGTAGCCCAAAGCAACCAACTGTTGCAAAATGCCTCAATTAAAAGCAAAGTTTAATTGCCTTCAGTTTAGAGATTTTTAATTATGATTTTACCACCCATAATGAACCCATATCCAAAGCTTGAAAGGGAAAAAATTATGAATTTGAAATCTTCAAGGGAAGGGCCTACAACCAATTTGAATTGCCTTTTAGAAATGCGCTTCAAGTGTTTTAACAATAGACAAAGTAGGTTTGGTAATTCAGAGATTCAAAAATGAAGGGCCTTTAGTTTGTCATCTACTCGTCGTCTCACAGCAGATGCCACAGAAATCAGGTGGTTCATCCTCTCGTTTGAGACAATTAAGGCCAGAGGAGGTTCAGTGACTTGTCTCCCAGTTACCAACTACATGTAGTAGAGTCAAAATTTAAACCCCAGATCTCTTATTCCAAGCCCAGGGCTTTCTTCATTTTTGCAATCTTACATCCCCTTCTCAAAGGTTACCCGGTCAGTAGAACTCTTTGTGACCACCCTTCCTATCTGTTTCAGTTCACTACTTTTCCTTTTGCATGGTAGAGTGCCTGGCATTTAGTAAACACCTAATAAATATTTGTTGATTAATTTATCACATTTTTTCTTATATTAGAAAAAGCTCTCACAATAGTAGATGTGGTCAAATGATATGAACAAAGAGTTTTCCAAGGAAGAATTGCAAACTATAAATAACATGCTCCAAATCACCAATAGTAAGAGAATCAAAAATTAAATTGCTATTGAGGTTATACCACATGCCATGAAAATAGGCAAAAATAACTAAGAACAGAAATAGCTAATACTGGAGAGGCAGTAACACAGGCACACTTATACATTGTTAGTGGAACTGTGAAATCGTCCAACTGTTCTGTATATCAGCTTGGAATTATGCAAGAAAAGTTATTAAATTGTCTGTACCCTTTGACACAGTAATTCTAATACTGAGTACCTATCCTAAGAAAGTCAAAGAGAAAAAAGTGCCCTATATATTTTTCTGGAAGCAAAGAATTAGAAAAATGTCTAGAAAAAATGACAGAGTATGAATATGATGAAATATTATTGTACAGCAAGAAATGACAAGTATGAGGGATTCAGAGAAACATGAGAAGATTTGTATGAATTGATGCAGAACAAAATAAGCAGAAAGCCAAGGGAACGATGTATACGACAGGCTACAACATAAATAAATAAAAAGCGCCCTAAAAGAAAATGGAAGTCCCAGAGAGTAGAGTGAAATATAGTGTACCTTCTTCCCAGCAGGGAGACAGGGTACTACTGAGATAGAGTATGATATACATTGTCAGGTACAGTCACTGTATTTTATGCTTTTACTTAATAGATTTTGGGGGGGCAAGGGGAGAGGATGTTATAAACAGAATTAGGGAGACACTGAAATGACTGTGGTAGAAAGACAAAAGCCATCAGCAAAATGTAAAGAAAAAACTCCCTTGACTTTTTGGGTCATACTTCTCCAAAGCCCTAGAGGCTAGTCAATGAACATAATAATTTATTATCTTGGCACAAGCAAATGCTTGTGGTTACTTCAGGAGGCTTACTTTGACATTCTGATTTCTGAATCAATAAACATTTACAGATGCTTGCTTCACAACATTCAGAGCCACCTTGCCATGAGCTAGGGAAATGAAGAGAATGCAAAGTAAAAGTACCATAAACCATGTAATAAAATTCCTGAATTTTGCTGTTTCCTGAAAGTTTATTCAAATACCAATATATAGCTCCGTGTCATAGGAAACCTTGACTGTAAAGTATCCTGTACAATAAAGCTACTGTGTAGTATATCTCAACAAGAAAGGATAAAGAGAGGAGGGAGACAGATTGGAAAGGAACATCTATGAAGCTTGTAAAGTCAGTTTTACACTGTGGTACAAGTAATGGACCAGGAGAGAGATCTTGGTACAGACTTACGCATCCATCCTTTCCTTGAATCCTTAAATTCCTTTAGTGGGCTCAAAAGTTATGATAGATTCATTGCCCTCTGACTCTAGATCTGTGACCTCCTCTCCCCCATTAAGTCTGTTTTGATGAATATAGCATAGTACAGTGGAAGGGCAAGACCAAATGCCAATTTTCCACCAATCCTTAACTATTGCGTTTAAAGTACTGAAAAAGTCTTGGAGAAGGGCTCAAGCACTTTACTCTGAAATGGGTAGTGGTATCTGGCACTTCTAATAAGCAAACTCAACTGAAACAAGAACCCTAAAGTGCTCAGTCATTTTCCCACTTGAGGAGAGATTCTTAAGTGTTCAATCATTTCTTGTCACAAGCCTGCTTTTCATTCTTCTGGTTAAATTGGTTTTTAAAGATCATTTAAAATAGGATGTTTATACTCCACTGCAGTTTTGCCCAAATGCTACCCCAGAGTGTAGAGGGATCCTGGGTTCTCCAAAGCTATGCCAGCAGAACCCACGCCATGGCAGGCACTACTAAACTAGAGGGGACTGTCATTCAAGGGCCTGCTTAGCCAAGCACCATTCAAAAAACTGCCTTACCTTGGACCTAGATGCTAGATGACTGCTTTGACCACATCAACTGATGAAAGGGCATACTAAGACATCAAAAGGTTGAAAACTGCATCAGTGAAGGCACTAATAAAATCACAGCTCTTTTCAAGAATTTTTTATAGGACATGCAAAGAAATTTATACTCCTAAAGAGATCCTGAATCAAATGGATTCTAGAGATTAAACAAGTACCTCATGAACATATTGTTGATTAGACAATGAGGGTGATATCTCTGCCTCCAAAGTAAGCTGTTTTTAATTAGAGGAAATAAAATGGGTCTTGAAAAATAGCCCTTCACAAGGCGTGCAGCTCATTTTGCTAGACCATTGGATGAGGGAAGGTGCTCAGACACTTTTTCATTTGTTCATCATTCTGTGAATCTATAAATGCCCTTTCTGTTTTTAAGAACAAAATATTCCTAAAAGAAGTTTTATTTGTATTGCCTACTATTTTGTTTTTAAAGACTCGTAATTACCATGAGAAAATAGAACAAAAATGCTGTGGAAATTGCAACATGATAAGAGTAGCCTTTACTGTGCATCATTTCTAGGAAAAAAGATATACCTCAATATTTTTATCTTATCTGCTAGGACAATGGAGCATTGTTTTCATATGTGCGATAGAATGGTGATCTATTTCTTCATTGCAGCCTCCTATGCACCATGGTAAGAAACTAACTTTCTATTTTTAAGATAGTATTATCTGGGGGGTTTTTTGTGTCTATTTTTTGTCTGACTTTTGTTGTTCTGGTTGTTCCTGCCAGGATGTTTATTATAGTTTTACTAAATGCTGCTTTTTTAAAAAAAAAAATATTTCTTATATGTACATTTGCCACTTAGAGTACACTTACTTAAATCTACTCAAATGAGTATACTCATTTGCCATTCCCTATTAAGAATGGATTCTTCCACTTTCCTCACTTGTCACGTTAATCCCATGCAACTATGGGATTCCAAATGCATTCTCCCTGTTCTGAATACCTTTCAAAATTTTATTCTACTTATTTGATCCTTATATCCTTTTTTTTGTGTGCAGACCTAATAATGCCTTTATTGCTTTGAAAAAAAACCTTTCCAGATTAAAAAAAATATTCTTCCCACAAAGGAAGTTTTTAATCTCTTTCAAAAATCTCACTATGCCAGCATCTGCAGTAGACCACTAGAGGTAGTTGGCCTCTGGGTCTGGCTACAGCAACACATTTGGTTCTTAGAGGCCTACTGACATGGTGCTGTGAAAACAAACCCTGCTGATTTCATAAACATGATCCAAAATTGTGTGGGCCCAGTTCACATTGGGGAACAAAAGCCAGAGGCTTAGAGAATCAGCCTGAGTTCAGCACTCTTTTAACGAAGACTCATTGAAAAAACTCTGTCGAATGCCTTATTCGAGCAGTCCCTCTCATTCTAGCACATGAGGCAATTGATACTTGTACTGAAAGAAGAGCAGCTCTTGCTCTGTGATCTACATGCAGGCTTTTATCACAGCCTCTCTGAGTTTCAGATGCAGTATGTTCATCGGTTCACAATTATAATCGCCAAGAAACAAAGAAACCATAGCAGCATTCCATTTACACAGAATCGGAGAGATGTACCTACAAATGGCCAGCTTCCGTTTAGCCCAATTTTAATCCATATTTAGGACTAAAGAAACCCCAAATCACCCATTCATGTTGAGTGCTTTCTTTCATTCAGCTTTTTTTCTTCTCCAGTTACATCTTCTGTAGCTAATTTTCTGCTCTCATGATTAGGGGGAGGAAAATACACTAATCCCATTCGTTCATCACTTCTGCTCTTGTTGTCATTTCTACATTTTTAGGTTAAATCTCCGTGAACTTGGACCCCTGGCATCTCATATGCGTTGGTTTATCTGGCTCATGGCAGCTGGAGGAACCATTTATGTATTTCTCTACCATGAAAAGTAAGAAATTGATCATTTGCATTTAACTTTAAGATTCAACTTTAAGATTCCTTAAATACACAACTTTGCTATTCCTATTTTACAATTTCAAAATAGTAGAAATACATAAATAGGATGTAAACTTTTTTTTTCAACAAATGCATAGATCCATTTGGTGTAAAAGTTACAAAGATTATTGTTTTTATAGAAAAATTATTATCCTAAGAACAATAGCTATGTTGAGCTGTGATAACATACAAATAAATTAAATACAAATACACATGATGCCTTAGGATATAAATATTTGTTTGTACTCAGAGCAGGCTATATCAATATATTGAATTTATGAAAAATGGAAGAAAATATAGTTTAAAGTTAGGTGCTTGGAGCTTGAAAGGACTTTAGAAATATTGAATACCCTGTTAAACATGGTTGTATGACAGTTATAACTATTTTTCTTTGTTATAAGGGAGGGAGGGAGGGCTTAGTGGAGGAAGTAGAGAATATTAATTGACTTCTACAAAAAAAAAGACAACAACAAAAATTATCTTTAGAAAAGGATTACTCATTAAACAAAGAATGACAATGGATGGCATAGAGAAGGAAGCACATGTCAGATGGAAAACAGCATAGCCATGTATGAACGTGGTAATGGGGCAGAGGCAGGAGGACCTGGTACAGCAAAGAGATGAGCCTGACCAGACTGAGGGTTGTGTTATACTAGGGAGAGAGAAGGTTGGTTTCTAAGGCAGGACTTTGATTATGATACAATTTACAAGTCTACAAGTCTGAGTCTACAAGACATGATAAAGATTTTGAGCATGATCATCTCCTAATGAAACTTAAATTGCTCCACAAGCACAAAAAGAAAAAAAAATCAAAAACCCTTAGAGACAATCTAGTCCAACTTGATTATTTTGCACCTACTGACAGCCTTCCAAAGTTGAAAAAACTCAATCTAAGGTCATGTAACAGGGATGACTTGAGACTCTGGTCTCCTACTGTAGTGCCTTTTCTGTTAAACCATGTTGCTTCCACTATTAATTTGAAATATTATAAGCATACTTAGGACCTTCCTCATTAGTTAGAACCTATTAAAATACTATCTTTGTTAGAGTCGATGTCACATCTCTCAGAACCAAACATAATTCACATTTATCATTAAATGTATTTCCCTTTTTGAAAGTTGAAATGAAAGTTGTCATTTCTGACATCAGAAATTATAACATTAATTTCCATTTTCATACTCTTTCTTGTCAAAGTATATAACCCTGGGGTTATTAATATTTTGTGTGTCATGAACCCTCTTGGAAGTATGAGGAAGCCTATGGACTTCTCAGAACACATACATACACATATACACTTATATACCTACATATATATATATATACATATACATACATACATACATATATATGTATTTTTTTAACCAAGTTTAGAGAACCTAGGTTAAGAGCCCCTACTATAATCCGATTACTACAAGAATGATGTAACGTTTTAGAATAGCAAGAATACTGTCACTGGGCAACTCTTAGCCATTCGGCATTAGACTTGTGCAACAGGCCCAGGTTTGAGTCCTAGCTCCACCAGTTACTGTCTTTGTGATTCTGGGCAAGTCACTTAACTTCTAAGTTTCTCCATCTGTAAAATGGGGATAGGAAGACCTGCCCTACTTATACATAGAAATATAAGGAAATCTGGTAGACATGAATAGTCTTTTTTAGAGACATTAGACCTTCTGTAGCCTCATGATGAGCCTCTGTTTCATTGAAACTTTTTGCAGAACAAAAAGCTTCTGTTCTTTGCTCCCCACCTCCATAGGGCTGTCCTTTTGCCTCTTGTAGCCTATAGCCTAAAACTAGAATTCCTTTCCTCAGTCCTTTCAAACATATATCCTTTGTCCTTTAACGAAAGGTTCCGTGTTGGAACATAAAGATAAATATGAAACACATGATCAGGAAATGGAAGTAGGGGAAAGGATTTCAGTTAACAGTAGCTGACATTTGTTAAAAGATGTTTGCCAGGTAAGGATTTCAGTATGACACGTTTTTATTGCTTTAGTTTGGGGTCTCATGGACTCCTTCCAGGATAATACATATCATTTGAATAGCTAAAATTTACATACCCTTTAAAAGGAGAAGAAGAAAAAAGCATAGAAGTATCTTGATTGGTGTGATGGAAATACACATACTTTTATAACTCATGTTTTATTCCTCTAGGTATAAAGTGGTCGAGCTCTTTTTCTATCTGACAATGGGATTTTCTCCTGCCTTGGTAGTAACATCAATGGTAAGAAATGTAATCATTATTTTGATGACCTCATGATCTTAACTTTCAAAAAAAATTTGTTAGGGAATCGCTATGGCATTTTGCTGTGATCCTTATTCTGATCATAAGGTTTTATGCACATTCCACTTAATTAGAAACTTTAAAGGAAAAAAAAGATACCATGACATGTCTGCAGTATTCCCAGGTGCTGTCCAAAATCGTAGAGGAAACATTGCCTCTACTGAGCAAGTGTTAAGTTGATATCACACTGATTTTCAGAACTAGTGATAAAAATTGCTTCGTAGAATGAAACATAGCTTCCTTGTGGCGGTGTTCTCCATTTACCTTCTTTTGAAGACTTTCTGGACCCTCAAAAGGGGGTAGACAGTGTGAGTTGTATAAAGTTTTTTTTTTTTTTTTTAGCATTTCAATTTATTATTTATTTTTAGCATTCTTTGTAAATTTTCAGTTCTAAATTCTTTCCCTCCCTCCCACCCCCACTGAGAAGGCAAGCAATGATGTGAATTATACATGTGAAATCTTGCAAAACATTTCAATGTTAGCTATATGCCCAAAAAAGTGACAAAATTTACTTCAGTTTGTACTCAGTTCATCAGTTCTCTTTCTGGAGGCAGATAGCATTTTTTCATCAAGAGTCTTTTGGAATTGACTTGGATTATTGTATTGATCATCATTGTAAAATTGCTGTTATTGTGCACAATGTTCTGCTCTTCTCACTTCACTTTGCATCAGTTCGTATACTTCTTGTCAGGGTTTTCTGAAACCACCCCCCTTATCATTTCTTATAGTACATTAGCACATCATCACAATCATATGCCACAACTTAACTCAGACATCTCTCAATTGATGAGCATCCCCTAGATTTCCAATTCTTTGCCACCACAAAAAGAGCTACTACAAATATTTTTGTACATTTTCTTTTTTCTCTCTGGGATACAGATAGTAGTTTTGCTACACTAGAGGATATGCACAGTTTTATAGGCCTTTGGTCATAGTTCTAAATTGTTCTACAGAACCAGTTCACTACTCCACCGCAGTCATTAGTATGCCTATTTTCCCCTTACCCCCTCCAGCATTTCTTATTTTTAATAGGTGTAGGGTTGTTTTAATTTGAATTTTTCTAATAAATAGTGAGTTTGAGCATTTTTTAATATGACTAGATAATTTTAAGGTAGCTAAGTGGAGCAGTGGATAGAGAGCCTGGCCTAGAATCAGAAAGATTTATCTTCCTGAATTCAGATGTGACCTCAGACGCTAGCTGTGTGACTCTGGGCAAGTCACTTAACCCTGTCTGCCTCAGTTCATCTATAAAATGAGCCGGAGAAAGAAATGGCAAACCCACATCTTTCCCAAAAAAACCCCAATGGGAACATGAAGTGTTGGACATGACAAATGACTGAGCAAAAATAACAATAACAGATAGCTTTCATTTGTTCTTCAGAAAACTGTGTGTTTATATCCTTTGTCCATTTATCAATTGGGAAAGCGCTCTTATTTTTATAAACTTAATGCAGCATATATCTGAAAATGGGCCTTTATTAGAGAAACTTGATGTAAATATTTTGATATTACTATGGTACCTTTTATTTTATTGCCTATGATACCTTTTAGCATAATGTAGTTTTCCTGATAATCTCTTTTAATTGGGTATATTTTTGCTTTTGCTTTGTCTAAGATCATAATTGCCACTCCTGCCTTTTTTACTTCAACTGAAATATATTAGATTCTGCTCTTGCCCTTTAATTCTGTGTGTATGTTTCTATTTCAAGTGTGTCTCTTATAAAGAACATAATGTTGGATTCTAGTTTCTAATTCATTTTGCTATCTGCTGTCATTTTGTGAGAGAGTTCATCCCATTCACATTCAGTTATGATTACTGTATATTTCCATCCATCCTATTTTCTTTTCTGCCCTCTTTTTTATCATTTACCACCTCCTGCCCCTTGCTCCATTTCCCCTTCAATTTCCCTATTGTAAAGTTATATTTCTGTATACAACTGAGTATATATATGTATCTATATGTATATATATGTATATATGTATATGTATATATTCTTCTCTCTTTGAACAAATTTTGATGAGTAATTTCAAACATTGCCCACCCGCTCATTTCCCCCTCATTATAAAATGCCTTCTAGAATATCATATTTCAAGTGCTCCATAACTTAAATGTGGAAACCTTTAAATCTTGTGTGACCCTGACTGACTTTGGCTCCACAATATTTGAATAGTTTCTTTATGGCTGTAATATTCCTAGGAGTTTTCATTGTGGGATGGTGGTCCTTCAGGAGGTGATTGGTGGATTCTTTCAATTTCTATTTTACCCTCTGTATCTAACATATCAGAACCGTTTTCCTAGATAATTTCTTGAAATATAAAGTCTAGGTAGTTTAATAATTCTTAAATTATCTCTCCTCATTCTGTTTTCCAGATCAGTTGTTTTTCCAATGAGATCTTTCATATTTTCTTCTGTTTTTTCTTTCAACTTTGCTTTATTTTTTCTTGATGTCTCATGGAGCCATTAGCTTCCACCTGCCCAATTTTAATTTTTAAGGAATTATTTTCCTTAGTGAGATTTTTTTACCTCCTTTTCTATTTGGCCAATTCTGCTTTTTGAGGAACTCTTCTCTTCAATACATTTTTGTGCCTCTTTTTACCATTTGGCCAATTCTGTTTAAGGAGTTATTTTCATCATTATTTTTTTTGCCTCCTTTACCAAGTTGTTAACTTCCTTTTCTTAAATTTCTTTCATTACTCTCTTTTCCCAATTTTCCCTCAGTCACTCATCTCTTTCTTTAACTCTTCCAGGAATTCTTGTTGGGTTTGGGTCCAATTAATATTTCTTTCTGAGGCTCTTTTTGGAAGCTTTTTTCATATTATTGACTTCTGAGTTTATGTCACTATTGATTAGAGAAATGCAAATTAAAGCACTTGTAAGGTACCACCTCACACCTATCAGAAATGATAAATGCTGGTGAGGATAAAGAAAAAATAAGTACACTGATGAACTGCTGGTGGAACTAGTTCAACTGTTTTGGAGCAATTTAGAACTATTTCCAATGGCATATAAAACTATACTTATACTTTGATCCAGTAATGCTACTACTAGATCTGCATCCCAAAGAGATCAAGGAAAAAGAAAAGGGACCTAAATGTACAACAATATTTGCAGCATCGCTTTCTGTGATGGCAAAGAACTGGAAATCTAGGGGATGCTCATCAGTTGGGAAGTGGCTGAGTAAGTTGTGGCAAATGATTATGATGGTGTGCTAACGTGCTATAAGAAATGATAAAGGGGGTGGTTTCAGAAAATCATGGCAAGAACTGTACAAATTGATGCAAAGTAAAGTGAGAACCAGGAGACCATGGTATACAATAACAGCAATGTTACAATGATGATCAACTGTGAAAGACATGTCTGCTCTGATCAATCCAATATGATGTTGAACCACTTGACAATGCCAAGAACTCTCTCGTCTGGGTCTTCAGGAGCTGTGGCTTGTAGCATCTGTAGGAAGTTACCAGGCCATAGCTCATGGGGATTACTTCAAGGGTGATGGTGGAGGGCACTGAACTGCTTTTGAAAGCATTGCTGTTGCCAATGCTCATTGGTCCACGGTCCTGAACTATCTCCACCAGGGTTTGAGTGGTGATGGTGGTCAATTGTAGTGATGATTTGACTCTCCTATCATATGCTGCTTCTCCCTCAAGGTGTTTTGCTGGGGTGATTTTAGAAGAATGTATGATCTATATCTTACAGAGTTTTTAAAAGATTTCCCATTGAATTCCTGAGTTTGTAGGAGCACTTAATCCATCCTGAATACCTGTCATTTGAGGTTGAAGGTTAGAGGGAAAACAAACAAATCTGCTTTGAGTCTGCCTTGAAAGAGCCACTAGGACACCTAAAGCAGTAAGCTGGGACAAACTACGCGTACAAAGGTGGCAATCATTATGGTAGAAATTTTCCTTTACAATCACAACTCATATAATCTACTCCATGTGCAATAACTATATCTAGAACTATCAACCAGAAATCTCCAGAAATCAAAAAAAAAGTAATAGAAATATTTGGTATGGTTTTAGTCTGTAGTGTAGTTTTAAAATTGTATTTGAATCCTTTGAGAAGTGGGGATCGATAAAGGGTATATTCAGTTATGTCTGTTAAATCAAAATGAAGTAGACCACCCTACTTCCTGATCTAATCATCATGGATATTAATAAACATGGACTGTATTAACAGAAAAAAGGGGGAAAAGGCATCCTATTGTATGCAGTTTGGGGATTAGCCAGAAGGAAGGCTATGTGAAGTCCAGTAAGCAGTATAGGTAGGATGTGTGACCAGAACGAAGTCCAAGGTGTTATTTACAGGTGGTCTGTTAATGCTGCCTGCTGTAGGGGGTAGAAGGGAAGCTGTTTTTTAAGAGTGTTGGTAAACATGGAGGATGGGTGCTTTATTTAAAATGGATACCAGTGTCTGTTGAGGCAAGTTTTTCCAAGTGGTATAAATTTCTCAGAAGAACAAAATACAATCCAGCAATGTCTATTAAATATCTCCTTGGGGAAAGCACTATGTAGTAAGCTGGAAAGAGACTGAGTTTAAATAAGACACTCTGCTCTTATTTTCTTTCCTTTTAAAAATACTTAATATTTTATTTTTTTCTCCAATTACATGTAGAAGCAATTTTTAACATTCATTTTTTTAAAATTGAGTTAAAAATTCTCTCCCTCCTCTTCCCCCTCATTGAGAAGGCATGAAATTTTAATATAGGCTACACATGTGCAGCCATGCAAAACATTTCCATACTAATCATGCTGTGCTAGAAAACACAGACCAAAAGAAAGAAGGAAAATAAGAAAGCAAAAAAAAGCATGCCATGATCTACACTCAGATACCACCATTTCCCCACCTGGGAGATGGATAGCATCCCTCATTACAAGTTCCTCAGAACAGTGCTGAATCACTGCACCACTGAGAATAGCCAAGTCATTCACAGTTTATCATCACAGAATGCTACTGTCACTGGGCACAACATTCTCCTGATTCTGCTCATCCTCCCTCCCCCATCAGTCCATGTCAGTCTCTCCAAGAGCAGCCTGTTCATCATTCCCCATAGCACAACAAAATTCCATCACAATCATACACTACAAAGTCATTCCCCAACTGCTGGGCATCCTATCAGTTTCAGATTCTTTGCCCCCACTAAAAGAGCTACTATAAGCATTTTTGTACATGCGTCCTATGCTCTTGTTGGAATCATAGTCTAGTTGTGAGTTAATAACAGCTACACACTTCTTTTCTGTATATTTTTGGAAGGCTTTTGGGATGTGAATTTGTTTTTGTTGTTGTTTTTTGAGAGGTACAACAAGGTGACAATTGTCACCAAGCAGTGGAAGAGGGAAAGTTTCCAGGAAAGAGTTGCATTTGAGCTAGACTTTAAAAGGCTTGGTAGGTATTCAAAAGGTGGAGGTGGGGAAGGTATCCCAGGCACAGGTAGCAGTGGGAGCAATGGCATGAGGGTATGGAAGGCATAAGGCAGGTATGAGTAATAATAAATTCAGTTTGACTGGAGCATGGAACATGTGAAGTGGACTGTGAGAGCATTGTTTTGTAGTTGCTGTACAAAAACAGAGTGGGGCTTCATCAGACTGGAACCAGTATTCAAAGTGAAATCAGAGTAGACCCAGATCAGTGAATAATGAAACCAGAATTTTTAATTCCAAGTTTTTGAATATATAGAAATTCAATAACTTTGAAATAATTCCAGGTAGTTTCTACTGTCACATTAATGTCAGAATTTTTCTTCTTCCTCTGACAGAATAACACTGATGGGCTGCAAGAACTTGCCTGTGGAGGCTTAATTTATTGCTTGGGAGTCGTGTTCTTCAAAAGTGATGGCATCATTCCATTCGCCCATGCCATCTGGCACCTTTTTGTGGCCACAGCGGCAGCAGTACATTATTATGCCATTTGGAAATACCTTTACCGAAGTCCTACAGACTTTATCCGACACTTATGATCCAAGCTGTGCTAAGTCTCCAAGCCAGTATTACTTCAGTTGTGAAATTAAGGGTAGAAGAGTAGACAATTGCACAGAAAAAAAAACTGCACTGACTTTGCTAGATTTTTTTAAAAATACAATTACTGTGAACTGAAATTATGATCTGTGTTGGGTGGGTTCCTCCCCTCAGCAAATAAGATATTGTATTAACTCTCTATTCCATTCCACCCTCATGAAATACTCTGTATAGAATGGCCAATGAATATTTACAAATGAGATTTTTGTATTTTAATCTTACAATTTTACCGCATGGATTTTTTAAATTAGTAACTCAAAAATGTAAGAAGTCAGTGCTTAAGTGCAATAACAATTTTTTTTTCTTTTTAAAAATAATTTCTACCACTTTATCCATTAGCTTTGTGAAGAATCATGGACAGAACTCAGACTAATTTTTTTGGCCATGTTTCATTGTGGCATAATGTGCTTATTTTTAAATGGAATCCATAGGTTTTTGTAAATTTTTTAAAGAATTTCATTGAGAAGACATCTATGCAGTTAATTCATTCATCTGGGTTGCAAATCTCTGCAGCCAGCAGTCAACATTCCACACACTGATAAACATTATACCTCTTCCAGTGGTTTTATTATGTCAAGTAATTGCCAATTTTTTAAAACTACAGATTCAAAACTTGCCTGCCAACCTGTATCTATAAATTCAATGCTGCTTCAGACACTTGATGTAATGTAATCTACTAGTAATGAAAAAATTCTTTTGACCTCATTAGCATTTATGGAGACCCAACTCTTCCTCTGCCTTTGCCACCATTACTTCAGGGATCCTTTGGATGATGATGGATATGGGGATACCTCTGTATCAGGTCAGTATTCATGAGGTTGGGCTAACCATTGGTTAAAAATCCTTGAAGATTATGATGAATTAAATTGAATACTCATTGCCTATTTGGTGTCCAGTGGTTAAGTTGATGTATCGTAGCTTCAGTATTGACTATCTTCTCATGTGAAATTTGCTTTAAATTGTGTGGTTAGATGCATTGATTCATTTATATTCCTATCTTTCAACACACTTTTCCTTTTCTTCCTATAAAATTTTCAAATATTACAGGATTGAAAGTTGTAAGTCTAGAATGTACAGTTGCAGTCTTGGCCCAATGTCATGGCAGTAGTGTGTTTAGCATGCCCTTGTATCTTGTCTTAACCTTCTGTCAATGTCTTATATTAAGATTGACACTGTCACTTCATTCACTTGGTCTTTCATGTTGATATTTTTAATAATGAAACAACCTCTTGCCTTCAGCTTTGATTCCAGGTATTGCCTGTTTTCCACTAATGGACCTGATCTGTGAGAATTACCTAACATTGATAATCTACTTTAGACTCACTAATGTGTTAAATTTTAATTTTCTTTCTTGGTGTGGGCTTTAAAGGAGATAAATTTTGTTGTTGTTTTATTATGTTAAGAACTCTGCACATTTGTATAAATTATGTGGGAATGAATGAGCAGAAGACCTCTATATTATTAAGTGGTAAACACAAAAATTTCATGGTCTAAAGCAGGCCCCAGTTACAGCAACCACAGACCACTCTTTTATATGCATGATTCTCATACATCTGGACGCCTGATGTCTTCCTGTGTACATTTGTTTTAATATATTACTGTTTTTTGTGGGTTCCTTTACTCTGTTCAAAAGTAGCACTGTCAAAACCACTAAAACTTATGTAAAATCCTGCTGTAGTCTTGAATAAAACTGTAATTTGGACTTGTTCCATTGTCTCTAAATTAGCTCACTACCAAAATGAAGGCTTTGCCTTTTTTTAAAGTTTGAGCGTATCCAGAATTTATAATTCACATACTAGCCTGTTCGGTTTCAATAGTCAGCATGGGAGGAAAAATAAATACTCTATAGTTTGGAACTTTCCAGTATCCTTTTAAATAATTGAAATGACATCTCCAATGAATGCTCATCAACAGGCATTTTCATCCCGCAGTTACTTAAGGGAAATTATAGATAATGTTTGGCTGCCCCTTAGCCAAAGGAAGTTTTCTATGTAGTATATTAGATATACCAGGAGATCCATGTTATAATAGACTTGCTTAGTAAGCAGAGAAAGGAACTTTAACTGAAATGCTATCAGATATGTAACATGTTCAACGAAAGCCCTGCAATGCAGGCTGCTAACTATCCAATTTTTATTCCATTTTTAAAAGAGGCATCTTTTAAAAATTATTTTGGACCTTAAGAATACAACACTGATGCCAGTGTCTAAGGGGGCTCCTATTGACCTGCTAGGACTTTTACCTCTTTCCACCTTCCATGAGATTAACGCTTTGCCTGGGTTCAGATCACCTGGGAAGTTCATAATAACCACCAGGGGAAAGAAGTATACTAGACCTGATTCTGCAATATAAATTAAGTTTGTTTCATGAAATAGCCTTAAAAAGAACTGCCAACATTTATTATAAGAACTAGATTGGCCTTCCCAAGGCCTTCCTTCCTACCTGCCACTGTGGCACTTCGGTTGCAGAATGAATGGAAACATTCACTTTTCATTTACCAAACCTTGGTCTTAGAACTGAATTCATATAGCAAAGCCTCTGACTTATGAAGTTTTTCATGTCTTGCTATCCACAGAGCCTCTTTGGCTCCAATAATAACATTTGCTATATCACTCTGCCACATATTCATTTGCCACTGAAATGATTCTCTTATCTACTTTCTCATGGAACAAAGAATGTTTACAGAAGGTATGCTTAAGAATTTGTGTAATTTAGTGAGATTGGAATTTCAACATAAATGGAGTTACTCTGGTATTATCAGTGTTCCTTCATTAAGGTTGTGTGGCACATTGGTTCCAGACATGCTGGCCTGGAAACCGTGATGCAAGAAATAATAAAAGAAAACTGTCCAGAGCTTCGGAATACAGAAAAGTGCCAAACAAGAGAATACATAAATCACCTATGTGGGCGAGGTCAGTGAGGGAGAAACCTATGCTGCAAGCTCCAAGACACTTAGTGGTTAAATGAAATAATGCCGTCAACAAGCTCTTTACTTGACAGTCGGGAAAGACTTATAAACATAAAAGAAAAGAAATTTAAATAACAAGATTATTCTGCATTCACCAGAAACCACAGAAAGTAATGGAATAATGTGTTCTAAAGAGTAAAGGAGCTCAAGATTCAACCGAAGGCAACATATTCTGCAAACCTGAATCTAATCATCAATTTAAAAAGATTTTTTCTAAAAAATATTCATACCCCATGATAAAAAAACAGACATGAGAGATTATTTCCTTTGCAAACACACAGATAACAAAAGCACAAGGAAATACTGCACAAGAAACAAAATTACAAAAACAGAAAAAAGTGGGGGGAGTAGAAAGAGAAAGCTATCTAAAGCGTCAAAAAGCAATGTAGTTGCAGCAAAATAAAGGAAGCATTAAGGCATTTCTTTCTAAAAGCATACAAGGAAACAAAGAAAGTGGAATTTAAATAGAAATGATGGTGGAGGGAGTCCTGAAACACCATGGACTAAGCCTCACAATACCTGCCTAGCCCACAAGTGAATTCGTGTTTGGGTTTTTTTGGTGGGGGTAACTAAACTGAAATATTGGAGGGTGCATAAAAGAGGAGAAGGGAGGGAGAAGATAGAGGGGAATGTATACTGTACCCTAATCAAGTCAATGATAATCAATGAATGGAAAAATAACTGATAGTATCTCAGGAGGAGGAGAGACAAGAGGAAAATGAATGAGTGGTAAAAGGAAGAACTAGAACTAGGAGAAAAGAGGAAGAAACCTTAATTCAGAAGTGGGAAGAGGGTCTTACTAAAGAACACTACCATGGTGGGGGAGATACAGTCTAAAATAGGAGATAGAGACCTTACAACGGTAATAGTCTATAGGGATCTCCTCAGAGAACATTGTCTCCAAGGACAGCATGGACCTATAGATAAGAGGAATCAGAGCTTCTGGGGACAACCAGAAAATAAAAAAGGTAGAAGAAAATGGGGCGGGGGGAGAGAGTAGAAAGAATTTTAATAACTGAAGGGAAAAGAGGGCAAGAATTAGATAAATACATAAAAGAAAGAAAATAGGATTATTAAAGTACATATAATTCCAAAAAGGGAGAAAGAGGTGAACATTTGAGGGGGAGAAGAGCAACTATGGGAATAGAGTTGGATTAAAGTGAATTTATCAGAGATTGGATAAGGAAACAAACCCCTATAATATGTTGTTTATAAGAAACACTCCTAAAAATAAACACATACACAGAATAAAATGGGGGGGGGGGGTAGGGTTAAGAATAAAATATACATCAGGTAAATCCAAAAAATCTGGAGCTGCAATACATGTTATCAGACAAAGCAAAAGCAAAAATTCATGATGTAAAAAGATAGACATGGGAATGAAATTATGCTGAAAAGGAACCCTGGACAATAAATCATTATCAATATTAAAGTCACATGTTTTAAATACCTTAGCATCTAAATTCATAAAGACAAAACTAGCTAAATTACAGGAAAACATAGTAACCCAATAATATTAAGAGATTTTAATACTTCTCTCTGGTTTTGGAAAAATCTAACAAAGATATCTGAAACAAAAACATAAAATTAACAAATTGCTAGGGAAATTGAAGTTCAAAGACAAGTCATCTTCTAAATAAGCCTGCTAAAGAATATACATATTGCTCAGTACCTCATGTAATTTTTACAGAAATATATATACAATATGCACTTTTAGATATCAAACTCTCTTATAGAGCAGTAGTCAACAAAACAATTTGTTTTTGGTTAAAAAGGAGTAAATCAATGTTTCAAAGGAAAAGAGAATAAGATGAAGGAGAATCAAAAACAATGGAACTCAATGACTCAGTGTTTGATAAACCAGAAAACATAAATTACTTAAAACAACTGTTTGGAAAACTGGAAAGCAATCTGGCAGAAATTAGGCTTAAATCACTATCACACAACGAGGCAGCTAGATGATGCAGTAGGTAAAACACTGAGCCTGGAGTCAGAAAGACCTAAGTTCAAATATGACTTCTGACACTGACTGTGTTACCCTGGGCAAGTCACTTAACCCTTTTTGCTTCAGTTTCCTCATCTGTAAAATGAGCTGGAGAAGCAAATGGCAAACCACTCTAGTATCTTTGACAAGACAACCTCAAATGGGGCCATGAGGAGTCAGACATAACTGAACAACTACAACAAAAATATGGCATATTTTACAATAAATTCAAAATAGATACATGGCCTTAGTATTAGAGATGATACCATTAAAATATTAGAAAAAAAGCAAATCATATCCCTTTCATAGCTATGATAATAGCAATAATAACTGACATTTGTATAGTGCCATCAATGTGCCAAGTGATTTGTAAATGTCTTATTTGATCCTTTCAACAACTCTGGGAGGTAGATAGAGAAAACCCCATTGTACAGATCAAAAAAACTGAGGCAAATAAGTTAAATGACTTGCTGAGAGTCACACAGCTAGTAAGTGTCTGAGGTCATATTTAAACTCGCCTCTTCTTGATTCCAGGCCCAACTCTTATCTACTGTACCCTCAGAGAGATAGAGGCAATTACAAGACATAAGATAGATGACTGATTACATGAAATGGAAAATCTTCAACAACAACAAAATTAAATATACCTAGGAAAAGAAAGGAAGTGACCAAATGGGAAAAAATTTCTTTGTATCAAATTTCTAAGATAATGTTTTGGTGTCCAATATATAGACAATAGGGATATATAACTACTCCTATATATAATTTTATATATACATAGATACACACGTGTGTTTGTCATATATACATATATGATCAAAAGCTGTTAGATAAATGGTTAGAGAGGGACCAAAAATCTCAAAAGAATTACACACTAATAACCACATGAATGAATGCACCAAATCACTAATTTAAAAAATGGAAACCAAAATAACTGAGGATTCGCTTCACATCCAGCAAATTGTCAAAGAACAAAAAATAGAAATAGTCAATGTTGGAGGGGTTGCGGGAAGATAGGCACATTACCTCATTGTTGGTGGGGCTCAGAATCAGTATAACCATTTTGGAAAGAAATTTGGGATTTTACAAATAAAGTGATCAGAATGCCCGTATCCTTTGATCCAGAGATTTTACTACTAGGCAAAAAAAAAAAAAGACAACCATTGAAAAGAATATATACACCAAAATCTTTATAATGGCATTTTTGTAGGTAGCAAAGAACTGGAAACAAAGTAGTTACCCATCATTTGGGGAATGACACCAAGTTGTGGTACCTGAATATAATGGAATATTACTGTTCAAGAAGAAACAATGAGTGTGATGAATACAGAGAAGCCTGGATAAATTTCCCCAAGAATGAAGCAAAGCCAAAAAAACAATTTACACAGTGACTACAGTAATGTAAAAGGAAAGAACAATTATGACCGATCAACTGAAAGTGAACGTTGCAGAATTACAAAAAATAAATAGGGCCCCAAAGAGATCTGAAGATTCCCCTCCCTAATTCCTTTGCAGAGTGGCAAGAGTTCCATGAATATGGAACATTATATATTTTTTTGTACATTTTTGATCATGCTCAATTTTGCTAAAAAATGTTTTTCTTCTTCCTCTTTTATCTATTAATCCTTTGTTCTATGTAATGGTTTTCTTCAAGGGGTAAGGGTAGGGATGTTGGGAGAAATTGAGGCATTGTAAAAACAAAAGCTCTCCAAAGAAATGTGAAAGAAAATCAGTTGTCCTCATTGTCCTGAAATCTCTCATTCAGAAACTGCCACAAAGCACGAAGCTGCTCTGCTATATGAAACGATGCTTTGTTTCCTTATTATTATGAGAGGGGAGAGACGCAATCCTGGCCTTGAATCTGCTAGTTTTTTCTTTGCTTATCTTTTATTGTTGAGCAGTTTGAATTTGCCCTGGCCTGGAGTATGCAATTCCCTTGCTAGTAAAAAGAAAGAAAAAAAAAACCCCACACCAAAAACCTTTTATTTCAATTTCTTTAGATAGATGGGTCTGTTTGTACACAACTGCCTTGTCCCTGAAAATTGGGTCTGGATTTAACATGTCAACAGAACTCTATTCCGAATGCAGTAGAAGACCTCACTATTTAAAATGAACTCATGACAAATCATTTTGTGAGAGGGAACCATCTTTCTCCTACGTAAATAAATAACCTATTCATTTAAAAAAAAATTTTTTTTTTAGTCTTTCTGGTTTAGAGCTGGTAGGGAGGAACTTTGCTGTTACTGAATATAACAGTTCTCATTTTATAGATGAGCAAACTAATGCCTAGGGAAATAAAATGGTTTGCCAAGGGTCGCATCAACAGAGTCAAGATCTAAATCCAAGTTCACTAACTGCAAATCCAGTGCATTCATAAATAGATTTATTTCCTAATGTACCAGGTCTCTCTTAAAGCACACCAGAGATCACAGAGCTTCAGTGCATAGGGAAAATAGGATGAGAAAATATGTGTGACCAGTAATTTTGAGGGAAGGACTTTTTGCTCTTATTTACCAAATAGAAGGACTTTTTGCTCTTATTTACCAAATAGTGCATAATATAAAATCAGAAGGAATTTTAGCTATCTAGTCCAAATTTCTGCATAGTCCCCAATACTTAGGCCAACAGGTTACCAATTTTCCCACCATATTCAACCCTGTGCCTATCTCTCAACCACTGATCCCGCAGCTACTACTCACTGTGTTCATTCTAGAGAAAAGAAGACTTGTGGGATACAGGATTGTTATCTTGGGGAGGGGGCAATTGCTAAATTTTCAGTGTGAGCATTTACATTATAGAAATCCCCAAAGGCTTGATTTATTACTTTTCATTGTCTAGTCTTAAGAAAATAGTGGAGAAAATGTTAATAATACCAGTTAAACTTCAAAGAATATTCTTTGTGTATTCGCTCCTCCACCCAAGCTGATCGTTAAACATTTACCAACACACTCCCATCTTCACGTATTTGAAGGCTTGGCACTAGGAAGGGGAATTAGATTTGGTTTGTTTTTCTTTTCCTTTACCCCTGAGGGCATGACTAGGATCAGTTGATGGTAGCTTCTCTGTGTCAGCTAAAGCCTTGATATAAAGACAATCTTCCTAACAATCAGAGTTATCTGAAAATAGAATGGGCTACTTTGAAAGATAATGAGTTCCCCATTACTAGAGGTATCAAGTGAAAACTGGATGACCATCTTTGAGGGTTGTTGTAAAGATGGAGTTCTTATCCAGCAGTTGGATGACCTCTGAGGTTGTTCCCAACCCTGAGATTCTATGACTTATGTCCTAAGAGAAAATTTTCAGCATTTGTCTTCACGGTATCTATGTGCTAAACTGCGTTCTAGCTCAGTTCTCCCTTTAATTTGCAGCATGACATTGTAAAAAGGAATTGTTTCATTGCATTGAATCCCATTGTATTTGAATCCCCACCACTTAGTACAGTGTCTCATGCATCGATTAATTGATGTAAAGACCTTTCTACAGTTAACTCTTCAATAATCATGAATGACAAAGCCACTCTGTGGGTTATCTGCATTAATTTTAATCCTAGGCTGGTATCTCCTGACCATCTGGCACACTTCTGGTAATGCCTTTCTCTACCACCCGCCCAGCTACTATTCTTTAGAAATAAATCAGTGAACTTGATATCATTAGCTTGAGCAAAACATCATGAGAAGGACAATGTGCTGACTTTTTGTGATGGAACAGGAAAAGTTTGGAGATGATTTGCTTATTAGGAATACCTACTTTTTGGTGTGAATAATAAAGACTGGGGTAAGACAAAAAGATATATGGATGTAGAATCCCAGAACCACAGGGTGGGAAGGGACCTTGGAGTCTATGTGGTTCAAAACATATAGGTGACTTCTATATCTTGTCAGGAAGACCCAAGTTTAAATTTAACCTCAGACACTGTTGACCCTGGGCAAGTCACTTAACATCAGTCTGCCTCAGTTTCCTCATCTGTAAAATGGGAATGATAATAATATCGCCTACCTCCCAGTGTGGTTGAGAGATCAAATGAGAAATTTGTAAAGTGTTTTGCAACCCTTAAAGCAGTATAGAAATATGAGCTGTTATTTTTTTTTTAAACTATGAAATTCCCTCTACAACATTCCTGGCATCCAATGTTCATTTGAGGCCCTTCAGTGATGTAGAACTCACTACCACCAGGAGGAGCTCACACTATTTCTGAGTCCTAATTTTTAAAAAGTTTAAGCCTAAACCTACCTCTGTAACACTCACCTATTATTCCTGAAACCCTAGGCCAAGCAGGAAAAGGTCAATCCATGCTTCATGAAATGACCCTTCAAATACTTGATTACAGCTATTATGTTTCTCTGATATCTTCTTCTACAGGCTAAACATCCCCATTACAGAGGCAGTGTGGGACAAGGGAAAGAACCTGGCCACTAGAGTCAGAAGACCAGGGTTCATATCCTGCCTCTGATAGAAAGAAAAGAAGCTCAACCTCCCTCTGCCTTAAGTCCCTCATCTGTAAAATGAAGGGGTTGGATTCTGGAGAACAATTCTGAACCTTGCCCAAAGGGCTATAAAAATTGTGCACACCCTTTGATTCAGCAGTATCACTACTAGGTCTCTATCCCAAGGAGAGCAAAGAAATGGGGAAAAGGCTTCTTGGTACAAAAATATTTATAGTAGCTCTTTTTGTGGTGGCCAAGAATTGGAAATTGAGGGGATGACTATCAATTGGGCAAATGTCTAACAAGTTGTGGCATGTGTGTGTGGGTATATATATATGTATATATAAATATATATATACATATATATATTATAATGGAATACTATTGTGCTATAAGAAATGACGAGCATGGTTGTTTCAGAAAAACCTGGAAAGATTTCTATGAACTGATGGAAAGTGAAATGAGCAGAACCAGGAGAACACTGTACACAGTAATAACAATACTGTACAATGATCAATTGTGAATAACTTAACTATTCTCAGGAATACAATGATCTAAGACAACTCCAAAGGATTCATGATGAAAAATACTGTATACCTCCAGAGAAAGAACTAGTGAAGTCTGAATATAGATTGAAGCATGCTATTTTTCTATTTTTTCATGGTTTTTGTCTGTTTTCTTTCACAACATTGACTAATATGGAAATATATTTTGCATGATTGCACATACAAAAGTGATATCAAATTGCTTACTATCTCAGGGAGGGGGGAGGGAGAAAATTTAGAACTCAAAAAAAATTTTAAATGAATGGTAAAAATGGTTTTTTATATGCAGTTAGGAAAATATAAAATATTATTTTTAAAAATGAATGGATTCGACCAAATGGTCTCTGAGGTCCCTTCCAGCTCTTGATCCTATGACTTTCTTCAATTAATCCATAGTAGGAATTTTGGGAATGAGTATACTGATGTCACTGCCAAAGGGGTAAATGCCATAAGCTCTCTTCTTAATTGCCATCTGTCTCAGGAGGATGAAGTGGGCCAGTGCACTCTAGTGCCAACTCTGAATTTGTTTCTATGTGGCATTTGTGATGGAAACATCCACTCAGAAGACAAAACAATTGGAGAGCTGAGTTCGTAATTATCCATTAACTTCTCCCCCACCATCATCCCCAGAACAGAACTTTCCAGATTTCCAGATCATTTTTTTTGTCTATTTTTCTTCTTACCCCCTTTCCACAATCCTTCCCACCCTACCTCTTTCTTCTTTAGGGTCATTACCTGTGTTCCTTGCTGCATGGAAGACTTACTAGCAGAATAACAACCCAGCTTCACCCTGACCACACTTTTGTTTAAACTTTCTCATTTTAAGATTTTGGGAGGCATCTAGGAGATACTAGATTGATAGCTCAGGGAGTGCAAAGTTACTGGTTTGCCTGTTTAGGGATCATGTCAAGATATTCTTTCTAAGCATATGGCACTGGCTTAGAAGTCAAGGACTAGCAGTTCTTGTCCAAACTCCATCACTAAATTGCGTATATAAACTTGGACAAGTCCCTTCTCCTCTCTGGGTCTTATTTTCCTCTTCTGGAAAATGAGCAATAGTCTGGGGGAGTTCCTAACCTATAGTTACAAAATAGTGATCATTCCCGTCCTACCTAAATCCTAAGATAATTATGAGGATCATAATTGACACAGGAAATATTAAAGCAATATGAGACCATAAAATAGCATATGAACATAAATGCATGTGCAGGAAAAGACAGTGAAAGGGAATTTTGACTTTTAAAAATGGGAAGGAGTCTTATTTGAGACAGAAATACAAGGAAAACCTATCGATTATTCCTTGGGAAATGACTCTGACTATAAATAACCTGAGTCTCTCCTCTGAGCTCAAGTCCTGCATCACTAAGTGCCTAATGGACACGTCAAATTGGATGTCTAAAAGACAGCTCAACCGTAGCATGTCCAAAATAGAACTCATTATCTTTCCCCCTACATTCCTCTACCCAACTTCCTTATATCTGCTCAGAACAGTAACATTCTTCCAGGCTTCTATGTTTGTAACCTTAGCGTTTTCCTTAGCTCCTCACTCTCCCTCACCCCCATCTCTTCAATCAGATTCCAAATCTTATTTCCCCCTCCACAATATTTCTCCCATCTGATCCCTTGTCTCCACATACTCAGTCACTCAGGTCCTCCTCCTTTCCTTCCTGAACTATTGTAATAGCATCTGAATTGGCCTCCCTGGCTCATATTTCTCCATCTTCCACATAGCAGCCAAAATGATTCTTCTTATATACCAGTCCAACCATGTAACTCTGCTACTCAGTAAATACTGCTGGAATCCTGTTCCTTTTAGGACAAAATATAAAATCCTCTCTTTGGCTTTTAAAGTTCTTCACAACTGAGTGTCACCCCAACCTATTTTTCCAGTCTCATTATACATTATTTTCCGTTCCACACTCTATGGCACAGCCATACTAGCTTTCTCTCAGTTCCATAAACATGGTCATCCATCATCCATCTCCATCTGTCCCTGGTGCCTTGAATGTGCTTCCTTCTCTGACTTACAGAATACTTTAACTTAGCTAATATATCACTTTGAGAAATCCTTTCCTGATACTCATCCTCACCCCTCTCTCCTAGTCCATGTGTATTTATTTCACATTTGTTCTGTGTACACACACACACACACATACACACACACACACACACACACACATACATACTCACATTATCTACCTCAAAAAGAACATAAATTCCTTGAGGAAAAGGATTGTTTCATTCTTGTTTTTATGTCCCCAGCATCTATGCCTGGAACATAGTAAGCACTTAAATGATTATAGTTAGCAAGTTTTTGAGAACTGTAATTCTAGAATATACTTAAAAAAAAAAACCTATATTCAATTGCTTGCGTTTTCAGGGAAGGAGGGGGAAGGGAGGGAGAGAGAAAAACTGGAAGTCAAAATAAAATAAAATGGATATTGAAAATTGTTTTTACATGTAATTGGAAAAAAAATTTAAAAAAAATAAGCCAGCACTTGGTTTTTCTTAATAAGGATTTATTCAGACATCTGTTCGAGTTTCAAACCTAGTGACCTAGTGACCCCTTCTGGATGTCTGGGGAAGAGTCAACATTTTGAGACAGCTATTTGCTATGGATCATGGGTTCATAGGCATAGAGCTTGAAGAGAACTTAATTTACAGATGAGGAAACTGAAATCCTCTAGGGACTGATTCTAAAGGTTAGTTTGACTTGGATCTGAACCTGAACTTTAATCCATGTTGCTCATAAATGGGGGAATCTTTTCAGTTGTCCACCAGGATAGTTAATCAACAGATACTTATTAAGTACCTACTGTGTTTTAGGCACTGTGCTAAGCTTTGGGGATAAAAAGAAAGGTAAAAGAAAGTCTTGGATCTCAAGGAACAATCAAACTATGGGAGAGAACACGCAAACAACTCCAGGGTACCAGAGAAAATGCTCGCAAGATGAAAAGTCTTGTTCAAGAAACAGTAATGGTGACACTGCTTGAAAGGTATAGGGATATCCACTGTGTGGATTATCGGTAGCAAGTAGTTAGTCAATCAAGTAATATTTACTAAGTACTTACAAAGTATGTAGCATGTAGTATATGTGAGGAATCTGAAGAATTTAAGAAATGGTCTACCATCCATTCATTCACTAAATATTTACCAAATGCCTGTTAAAAATTAGCATGGCAGAGTAGAAAAATGAGGGACTTGGAATCTGAAAACCTGGGCTTGAGTACTAATTCTGATACGAATGACTCTTGGAAAATCTCTTAACCTCTCCCAAACCTTTTCCCTACTAAGTGAAAAGCCTAAACCAGGCAGTGAGTTCAGATGATGTCCACCCTAAGCAATTGAAGACTTCCTTACGGTGGAATGAATGGATGCAAATAATTTGTTCCAACAACAATGAAGGCAACTGAAGCAGGTGCTGGGGAGCACTTTTAGAGCTTGGTCAGACATCATCGATGCCCAGGTCATCCACTGTACCCCAGACCATCGCCAGTGGTCTTGACTTTTATCTTGCCACTGGCCTTTAAGAGTCCTGGAAGAGAGAGCCAGGCTGATGACTTTATAATTCTAATTCACTTAAATCAAGTTCATGAACAGGTCAAGATATCATCCATTGGTCCTCTTCCAAAACAAAGGACAAATTTACAAAAATATAATGTGAGATATCACTTAGACGTTGTACTAGGTGCTATAGAGGATACAAAGGTGAAAAAATTAAAAAAAAAAAAAACATGATCCTTGACCTAAAGTTACCCACAGCTTGATGGGAAAGATAAGTACACAAATAGCCATAAAGCAAAACGTAAGTACTATACAAGATATAACTTAATTACATCTACAATTATGTCTACAATGCATCTCTCCATTGCTGGATTTGCAAAAAAAATTGTAAAAACAGTAAAAGAGTGAGGTGGGAAGCTTTGTATGAGACCCAGTGGACCCAGTTTATCTCTAGAACATTTAAGGATGAAACTGAAAGTAGGACAACAAATATATGAAAAATGAAAAAGATCTGTCAAGATATTCTCTAGCTACTTTCTACAGTGATAACCCTGATACAATACATAAGTGGAAATGGCAATAAAGAAAGTAAGGATAAGAAACACAGTTAGATCAAACCAAGACTGCATGGATGCAAAGAGAAGGTCTGTGCTTGAGGTGATATCATTTGAGTGGGAATTTTAATGGAGTGGTTTAAGGAAGGACAACGTAAGTAGACTGAGGCATGGAGGTGGCACAACGGATGGAGTTCAGGACCTGAAGTCAGGAAGACCAGAGTTCAAATTTGGCCTCAGACACTTATTAGCTGTGTGACCCTGGACAAGTCACTTAACCCAATTTGCCTCAGTTTCCTCATCGGTAAAATGAACCAGAGAAGGAAATGGCAAAACCACTCCAGTATCTTTGCCAAGAAAACTCCAAAGGAGGTTATGAAGAGTCAGACATGACTGAAAAACAACTGAACAGCAATCTAGGTAGAAGAAATAGTATAGTCAAAGATATAAAGAAGTGAGAGCATAAAGCCATTTAGGGGGCATAGTTTAGTTTGCTTAGAGCTTGATTGGAATAGATGATTTGTGACGGGATGAAGAATGTGGGTGTTTTACTACACTGTATTTTTCCCTTTTTCTGCTTTTTAAATTTTTAATTATAGGGTATCTGGGAAGGGGAAGCAGAAGGGATATATTTGGAAATGATAGTAATGTAGAAAACAGAAGATTTCGGTAAAAATTTCAACAAAAGATAATTAGGTCCAAACTGTAGGAACTGAGGATGAGAATTGGAGTCATCTGCATAATAAATTTTGTTTACATATTGCTTGAGGCTTACCAAGCACTTTATCTCATTTGGTCCTCACTACTTGTGAAGGGTACAGGTGTTATAATCACCACTTTACAGATGAAGGCACAGAGTCGTCGAGAGGCTATTTGATTTGCCCAGAATCACATAGTAGGTATCTGTGGCCAAATCTGAACTCACTCTAAAATTATTCCATAATGAACAGGCCCCCACACAAATGAAATCCTAAATCCCAGGGAGGCTGCCTGGTATGGTGGAAAGAGCACTGGTTCTGGAGTCATAAGACCTGGATTCAAATCTCTTCTTTCTTCTCACACTTCCTATGTAACCTGAGTCGATCTCTTTACAGTTTCTTGAACCTTAGTTTCTTCATCTGTAAAATGAGGTGGTTGGACTAGATTGCCTCTCAGGTCCCTTTCAACTCCAGATCTATGACCATATGATTATTTCACATATAGCAGAATTAGTAGGGAAGGGGGTAGTATATACTTGGGGAAATGGCATTAAGAAAAGCACTGAACCAAGAAATGCATTGTGAGGGACATCTAAAGTTAGGAAGTAAGATGTTGAGGATCCAGTGAGAGGACCCCAGTTAGATACAGAGGAGAACCATTATAACCTTTCCTGATACCCATCAGCTGCTAACCACCCTTCCCCTAATTATCTCACATTTTTAAAGTTAGTACTGTTGTAACAGAACACATGAGTTCCCCGAAATCATCTTGACATACAAAATCAAGCAATAAAAACCACAGGGCTTATGGAGAAAATGAGATTGATGGGTTCAACATTCAAAAACTTTAGAGACACACAAAAATATATAGAAACCTAATAAAAAATAGTAGCACATTTTTACATGTTAAAGGTTAAGAAATATATAAATACTGTAATACATTGGCAGTGTCCAAAGTCTGCCCAGGGCTGGCAAAGTTGAATTGTGGAGGGCAAGAGGGCAGGCTCATATGCCAAAACTCTCCCATGGCAGAAGGTAGAGGGAAGAGAGGGGACAGATCATAGCTATTCCTACTGCACTAGGATATACACAATAAATATAAGTCTTTATCTTGAAAAAGACCTAATGTTTGCTGATGGAAATGGTCACCGGAAGGGTTGCAGCTCGTTAGTTACAAAGTGATGTCATTTTCCACGTTCTCTCACAGTTTCTCAGGGATAAAATCGAGCATAAGCAAACACAAAATCCATGCTACGTCCAAATTGTTCCCCAACATATTGTGTTGGAATTGATTTGTGTTTTCAAAACAATCATTATAGAAAAACTTACTGCACTTACACGGCATTTCCCCTGATAGACTATAAACTCCTTGAAGACAGGGAAGTCTTTAGACTTTGTTCAGCCAGATTCTGACATATTATATCTTTCTAATTGTCAATCTAAATGTTGGCTGATTGCTAATGAGATCTAAGAGAAGGAGTTTCAAGGAGGTACCTAAGCATAGGTTTGAATCTGGGTAAATCATGTCTAATGTTATAGAGACATAAAGGTGAATGAGGACTGAGAAAAGAAAATAATAGTTAAAAAATCATTAGTGATATTCAAGAGGGAAGTTTCCATTGAATGGCAAAGGTAAAAAAAAGCATGGAACTCTTGTTCAAGAGATAGAACCTAAGCCCCACTTAGAAAAGAGTAGAAGTTGCCTTTTACTCAGACAATAAGGAAGGCGAAGACAATGAGTTAAGATGTAGAAAAGGGAAGCTAAGAAGACTGTCTCCCCAAGTATAGCATAAGCTCTTTTAAGAAGAGCTTGGGTGGAAGAAGGGACAGAGGATTGAAAAGAGTGGAGAAGATGGGGCATATTCTAAGGAATGACTAAGAGGTTTAAAAACATTGCTATGCAGCAAAAAAGGGTTAGCTGATATTAAGTAGAATTCATTTGTAGAGAGGCAAACAAATACAGCTTTCTGAAATTCTCCAGCAATAATGGTAGCCAGGAAAAGAAAGACAAAAAGAAATTGACCATAACTGTAAGGATGCTAAGGGACTGAGTCTTCCTGGTCTAGAGACTGGAACATCTTGATGTAAATTAAAAAGGCTAAGGGATAGAATTCCTGGATGTTAGTGGGGGGGGAGGGGGGAAGGCGGTTATACTGTGGTCCGACAGGAGCAACAAGTTTGAGATTTCAAAGTGAAATGCCAAGTAATGATAAAGTCCAGAGCATGGCAGTATTGCTGAGTGGCTGATAACACAGGGAAATGTGGGCCAGTAGAGCTGATGAAAATAAGTTGCTATGAAATCAGCCTTTCAGACAGAGCATCAACATGAGTGTTAAAGCCACTTCCTAGAGGTTTGACTTTGGGTAAGACATTTATAACTTCCCTGAGCCTCAGTTTCCAAATCTGTAAATGATGTGTTCGAAGAAGATAGCCCCCAAGATCCTATCCAGCTCCAGATACAAGTCTAGGTATCTGAAAGCCTTGGAGGCAGCCAGGTGGCTCACTGGGCCTAGAAAGACCCAAGTTCAAATCCAGCCTCAGACACTTACTAGTTGTGTGACAGTGGGCAAGTAACTTTAACCTCTTTCTGTCTTAATCCACTAGAGACGGAAATGGCAAACTCACTTCGGTATCTTTGCCAAGAAAACCCCATAGATAACATTGGCATGCTATGGTCCATGGGGTCACAGAGTCAGACACAACTGAACAATAATACCTAAAAACCCTCTAGGACCTCAACTTCTCCATGTGTAAAATGAAGCAACTGGACAAAATTACCTTTGCGGCTCCTTCTGGCTCCAGACCTGTGAGCCTCTCTGAAGTCTCTTCCAAAGCTGACATTCTACATTTCTGTAGCAGAAACCAAAGAGGAAGTAGAAAATACGAGATATTTTAATTAACAACTTACTTCCTGTGACTCATTCCTCTTTGAGGTTACTATTCCTACCTATCTGTTATACTCAGTTCTTTTTCATCTCAGTATGAGTAAAATACAATTAATAAAATAAGCCTGCATTAAAAAAAAAAAAGTAGCAGTACAACAGGGAAATAATTACCTCTCCCTGGAATTATCTACATCATTTTTCTTCTTCATAGTTCAGATAATGGAGAGTTGTTGACATCTGTCTCAGAGGCAATCATTCCAGAGGCTCCCCAAAAAAACAATGGCTGTAAGTTAAAAGTAGACAAGAGAAACTAATTCTTAGGTTACAAGAGTGTTGGACCACAGCCAGCTGCAAGACCCTCCAGCCATTCTGTAACCATGAACATCTCTCCTGAAAGATTGCGGGGTGCACTCAAGGTATCACCTGCCTTCCCAGCATTCCTGGGAGGTCAGTCCAGGGTAGATATTGTCATCCTCCTTATTTTCCAGTTTGAGAAATAGTCACACAGAAACCGTAAATGACTCTCCCAAATGTAACAGCAAGTTGTTGACAGAATCAAGACTGGAACCATGAAGATTGGCTCCTTTAAAAAAAAAGAAGAAGAAAGAAATCAATCCTGCCAAGTTCTCTATGAGGCATCATCTGCTTTTTAGTCAAAGGCTAGGAAAAATTAAACTTGAAGAAATGAATAGAACCGTAATTAAGGGACCTGGCAAGGGAACCCAACTCCCTGACAGAACAGCTTGTGCCTCATTCTTTTCTTATACTTCTAGAGCAGTTGTATGATTTTTTTTCTTCCTTGTGCCCAAAACTTTGTTGTTTTAAAATCAAAAGTTCAAGAAAATGAAACTAAAATTGTTCTGTATATGCAGATAAACATTCTAGGATCAAGGGGTCTGGAACTAAAAGGGACCTCAAAGATCACCTAGCCTAGGTGTCCTTTATCTTTTTTGTTATCCAGAGCCCTTTTGGCAGTCTGGGAAAGCCTAGGATGGACGGATGGGCCACTTCTCAGAAGAGTGGATTTTTTTTTTCTCTTTTTTTTTTTTTAAATTTATTTATTTAACTTTTAACATTGATTTCCACAAAATTTTGGGTTACAGATTTTCTCCCCTTTTATCCCCTCCCCCCCTCAAACACCAAGCATTCTAATTGCCCCTGTGACCAATCTGCTCTCTCTTCTATCATCCCTCTCTGCCCTTGTCTCCGTCTTCTCTTTTGTCCTGTAGGGCCAGATAGCTTTCTATACCCCTTTACCTGTATTTCTTATTTCCTAGTGGTAAGAACATTATAGTTGATCCTAACACGTTGAGTTCCAACTTCTTTACCTCCCTCCCTCTCCACCCCTTCCCTTTGGAAGGCAAGCAATTCAATATAGGCCAAATCTGTGTAGTTTTGCAAATGACTTCCATAATAGTTGTGTTGTATAGGACTAACTATATTTCCCTCCATCCTATCCTGTCCCCCATTACTTCTATTCTCTTTTGATCCTATCCCTCCCCATGAGTGTCGACCTAGAATTGCATTCTCCTCCCCATGCCCTCCCTTCTATCATCCCCCCCACCCTGCTTGTCCCCTTGTCCCCCACTTTCCTGTATTGTGAGATAGGTTTTCCTACCAAAATGAGTGTGCATTTTATTCTTTCCTTTAGTGGAATGTGATGAGAGTAGACTTCATGTTTTTCTCTCACCTCCCCTCTTTATCCCTCCACTAATGAGTCTTTTGCTTGCCTCTTTTATGAGAGATAATTTGCCCCATTCAACTTCTCCCTTTCTCCTCCCAATATATTTCTCTCTCACTGCTTGATTTCATTTTTTTTTAAGATATGATCCCATCCTTTTCAATTCACTCTGTGCACTCTGTCTCTATGTATGTGTGCATGTGTGCATGTGTGCGTGTATAATCCCACCCAGTACCCAGATACTGCAATGTTTCAAGAGTTACAAATATTGTCTTTCCATGTAGGAATGTAAACAGTTCAACTTTAGTAAGTCCCTTATGACTTCTCTTTGCTGTTCACCTTTTCATGGTTCTCTTCATTCTTGTGTTTGAAAGTCAAATTTTCTTTTCAACTCTGGTCTTTTCATCAAGAATGCTTGAAAATGCCCTATTTCATTGAAAGACCAATTTTTCCCCTGAAGTATTATACTCAGTTTTGCTGGGTAGGTGATTCTTGGTTTTAATCCTAGTTCCTTTGACTTCTGGAATATCCTATTCCATGCCCTTCGATCCCTTAATGTAGAAGCTGCTAGATCTTGTGTTATCCTGATTGTATTTCCACAATACTTGAATTGTTTCTTTCTAGCTGCTTGCAATATTTTCTCCTTGACCTGGGAACTCTGGAATTTGGCCACAAGGTTCCTAGGAGTTTCTCTTTTTGGATCTCTTTCAGGCGGTGTTCTGTGGATTCCTTGAATATTTATTTTGCCCTCTGGTTCTAGAATCTCAGGGCAGTTTTCCTTGATAATTTCATGAAAGATGATGTCTAGGCTCTTCTTTTGATCATGGCTTTCAGGTAGTCCCAAAATTTTTAAATTGTCTCTCCTGAATCTATTTTCCAGGTCAGTTGTTTTTCCAATGAGATATTTCACATTATCTTCCATTTTTCCATGCTTTTGGTTTTGTATTGTGATATCATGCTTTCTCACAAAGTCCTTAGCCTCCATCTGTGCCATTCTAGTTTTGAAAGAACTATTTTCTTCAGTGAGCTTTTGAATCTCCTTTTCCATTTGGCTAATTCTGCTTTTGAAAGCATTCTTCTCCTCATTGGCTTTTTGAACCTCTTTTGCCAATTGAGTTAGGCTAGTTTTCAAGGTGTTAATTTCTTCAACATTTTTTTGGGTCTCCTTTAGCAGGCAGCTGATCTGCTTTTCATGCTTTTCTTTCATCTCTCTCATTTCTCTTCCCAGTTTTTCCTCCACCTCTCTAACTTGATTTTCAAAATTCTTTTTGAGCTCTTCCATGGCCTGAGCCCATTGGGTGGGCTGGGACACAGAAGCCTTGATTTCTGTGTCTTTGCCTGATGGTAAGCATTGTTCTTCCTCATCAGAAAGGAAGGGAGGAAATGCCTGTTCTCCAAGAAAGTAGCCTTCAATAGTCTTATTTCTTTTCCCTTTTCTGGGCATTTTCCCAGCCAGTGACTTGACCTCTGAATATTCTCCTCACACCCACCTCGCCTCTGGATCCTCCCAGCCAGCGTTTGGGGACTGAGATTCAAATGCTGCTTCCAGCCTTAGGGCTTTTGGCGGGGGCAGGGCTGCTATTCAGTGTGAGAATTAAGTTCAGGTGGTCAGGTTGGGGCAGGGCCGCCTCTCAGGCTCAGTTCCCTCAGGACGTTTATGCACAGACCTTCCACAATGGATTCAGGCTCCCCCCGGCTTGGGGAGCCCCGGTCTGCAGCCGCCTCTCAGCTTCTACCTCCCAGGGGGGCCTGAGTTATGGGGGCACCCCACTCCCCTCTCGACCCGCCAAAGAGACTCTCTCATGGACCCCCGTCACCTGTGAGTGGAGGGACTTGTGCGGCCACTGGAGATCCCATCCCCGAAGCCTGCTCGGATCTGTATCTCTCGGTGCCGCGGCCGCCGCAGGTCTGGGCTGGGCTCCGCGTCTGCAGCGCGATGGACCTTTTGCGAGAGGTTTGCAGGTCCCTCTGTGGGTGGAGGGACCCGCGTGGCCGCTGGAGATCCCGTCCCCGAAGCCTGCTCGGATCTTTTTCTCTCGGTGCCGTGGCCCGCGGCTGGGCTGCACTCAACTCCTAGTCCCGGCGCCCAGTCCGCAGCGTGAAGGACCCCCCCGCGAGAGGTTTGCAGGTCTCTCCGGAACAAAAATCTCCCTCGCTCCAATATTCCGTGGCCTCTGGGTGCAGAATTCGCTGTGAATTACTCCCCTGTAGCCGTTCTATAGGTTGTGGGTTCGGAGCTATGTGTATGTATGTCTTTCTACTCCGCCATCTTGGCTCTGCCCCCTGAAGAGTGGATTTTTTAAAAAACACAGAATACATGGGATTACAAAAATGTTATTTTTTTTTAATTCACCAGTCCAAGGTTAAGAACCTGAATCTAGTTCACTCCTTTTACAAAAGAAAAAACTGAGACCGAGAGAGATAAATTTATTTGCCCAACATTCAATTATTGCACTTATGCATTCTTAGATTTTTCTTTAGAGTCTGATGGTTCCCAAGTCCCTATCTCTTCTAGGGCACTAGTGGACTTGCTCTGTAGTTATGAGAGTAAGCCCTGTATTTGAACTCAGAAGACTAGAGACCAAGTCCCAGCCCCTCTTCTTACTGGGATGACCTTGGGCAAAATTGAACATTCCTGGGCTTTGCTATATCGTAGGACTTCCCAGCCTTTCTGTCTTCCCGGAAGCCAACTTTTCTCTTATGTACAATTTCCCCAGAGTTTGGCATCCTTCATCAGAAACTGTCTCATTTTTTCTTGTATTCTCCAGAGCTCAATATAATGCTCGGCACACAGTAAGGATTTTCTAAATAATTTTTTCATTCATTGGCCCTCAGTTTCTTCATCTGTAAACTGAGGAAGTTAGACTAAATCTCTTTGAAACTAAATCCCTTTCAGCTCTAAATCTTATGATCCCATGACTCTTCAACATGTGCCAAAACCATTTCCTTGGGAGTGGTCAGTCCCTTAAAACACAACAGCACCAAGCAGAGGCCCATGTAAGTGGGGGTGGGAGTGGAGAAGAGTAGAGGGAGAAGCTACATGGAGTAGTGAGAACAGTATTTCTGAGCATGAATTAAGAGAATTAGTTTATGAATGGGTATGGCATTACAAAGGGCAGCCAGATTGTGCCCTAGTGCACAGAGCACCAGGTCTGGAGCCAGGAACTCAATCTTCCCCAATTCAAATCTGACCTCAGACACTACCTATGTGACCCTAACCAAGTCACTTAACCCTGTTTGCCTCAGTTTCCTCATCTGTAAAATGAGCTGGAGAAGAAAATGGCAAACTCCTCCAGCATCTTTGCCAAGAGAACCCCAGATGGGGTCACAAAGAGTCAGATACAACTGAAATGACTTGAATAACAAAATGGCATTACAAACATTAAGGGGCTGAGCAAAGAGGACCAGGAAAAGACAAAATACCGTTTTATAAAAGAGAGCTTATGTTGACTTTAGAGACAAACATCTGCCAATAAGCCAGATAAGCTTATTGCCTGGTACCCCCAAACAACAGTACAGCAATAACTAATCTTTGCATAACCCTTTAAGCACAGCACTCTCTCATCTAGGTTAATGCTCTCAATGACCCTGGGAGGTAGGTACTAATATCACTCCCATTTTACAGAGGAATGACTGAGACTGAGAGGTTAGTTGACTTGCCCAGGATCATACAGCTAGTAAGTGTCTAAGGAAAGATTTGAACTCTCATCCTCTCACTCCAAGTTCCTCTTTGATCCACTATATTCATAGTCCCAGTTAATCTTTATATGCCAAGTCTAGATCAGGGTCTGATAAGTTCACTCAGAGCCTGAGGGTTCAAACAGTCCTTTTTTCTTTCTTTTTTTACTCAGAACACATTCCAGTCCCCAAGAGTATTCAAAGCAATCCAGAAAGATCAAGACAGAGAAAGATTTCTAGAGAGATTAAAAAAACAACAGTCAGCAAGAAAGTTCACAGAATTCTCAGAAGCTCCCCTGCAAAGACCTAAAAACTGATTTTATACTCTGCCCAAAGGGCTCACACCTGGGGCTCCATTTGTCCATCTAGGAGCAAAGCTAACCTCTACTACCCCAAGTTTGCACCACAACTTCCTTGCTCTCAACACTCCTATTGGTGTGGGAATGGTGGCAACAGAAGGGGGGAGGTGTTAACTCACTCTTCACCTACCCCCAGTTCAACTAGTGTCCAGGCTCATAACATAATCTTGGGTTGTGGATGGCAGTCATGGGGGAGGAGGGAAAGGTCAAAAATTAAAGTTCATTTATTCTAGAAAAGCAAAAAACCCTGGAGACACAGGTGCCAATAATGGGATGAACTGACAAGCAAGAGGCCTGCAGAAGTTGGGTGAGGAGCAGGAAACTCAGGGTGAGGAGTGCCACATATTGGGCATCCATGTAGGGGCACACATTGACAGAGCACCAGAGAGAGGTCTTCCCCCATCCCACCCCACCCCCACCCCAAATGCCAGTAACAGGGCTGCTGCTTAACCATGTGCTAATGGTCCCAGCCATACCTGGCATCAATCATCCCCTCTGTGGATGTGGGCTATATGTGTGTGTGTGGCCATAGCAACCGCTACAATTGGCCCTTCTCCCAGACCACCTTCTAGCAATAAGTTGATCCTATTTTTAACCCTAACCTGTGCTCAAACACCTTTTGTCTCACAAAATGAAAGGAGCCAGAAACAAGACCTGGATGCTGGTCCTATTTTTTGCAATTGACATATTCACTGTTGAATATCTGTCTAACTTAACCTCTTAGGTTCTTAGGAACTGTAGTCCTAGAGCCTAAAGGGGCCTTAGAGATTATTTAGCCCAGAGGTTCCCAGACTTATTTGGCCTACAGCCCCCTTTTCAAAAAAATTATTCCGTGACCCCTTGGAAATCTACTTTCTTTAACCCTACAACAGTTGTTTTTTTTTTAAATTTGCATCATTTAAAAATGCATTTTTTTAAAAAAGACATCTTAAATTCAATAATTTATTGCGAATTTGTGGGGTTTTTCAAGGATTAAAATTTTGATGATACAATATTGCATCATGTACCAGATAGTATCATATTGTAAACAAGTCTTTAAAAGCTCATATTCCTGCTGATGCATTCTGAACTTCCCAACCATGCACGATATGCTTGCCTGCCAACATTTGCCTGTTAAGACCCATTGACTGACTTGACCGCTGATCAGTTATAACTTGCATTGGCTGGTAGGATTCTAGCCCAATCTTCTCATCCTACAGATAAGAAACTGAGGTGGAGAGAGATACAGTAACTTGCCCAAGGTCTCACAAGTAGTAATTACTGGACCTGGAATCAGAAAGAACTGAGTTCAAATTCTGCCTCAGGACACTTATTAGCTGTGTGATCCTGGGCAAGTCACTTAACCTCTCTTAGTTTGAGTTAACCGATCGGTATAACGGGATTAATAATACCACCTACCTTGCAGGGTAGATATGGGATGATACTGATAAAGCACTTTCAAATCTTAAAGCATTCTATAAGTGCCAGTTATTATTATTATTATTAGTCGGTGTTAATTTTCATCATTCCGGATGCGTAATTTACTAGCACGTCTCTCAGCCTCTTCTCAAGGCAGCACCCACACAAACTCAACCAACAATATGTCAACAAAGAAACTTTAAGCAAATAGCTGGATCTTGAGGATTTGTTTACAAGAACAGAAGAATTTAGGACAGCAATTAAAGACAAAAGGATTGATGTAAGGAGTTAGAGAAAGGTTATCTGTCCTTAAGGAATTTGGATTTACTGACCGATGGAGGTTATGTAAGAAAACTGCACAACATTTCACTGCAAATTGCAAAAATTTAGCACCGACCTACCAAATACTTAGAAAAACCTAATCAGCTGGCCAGAATTATAGAGCAGAAATTCACAGTCCTTCATAAACAAATAGATAGACCTATCTCTATACCACAGATACAGAGCCAAAATATCCTTGAGCCGTAGTGCCAAAAGTATCATCTGGGGAGTCCGTGGGGTCCCCAGGAGGGACTTAAAGGGGGTCTGCCAGGTTAGAACTATTTTCATGATAATTCTAAGATGTTTTGATTTCTAATATGGTCAACATGAATAGATACACCCATACAAACAAAAACTTTTTGGAAAAGATGGGCTCAATGATTTTTAAGAGTGTAAAGGACACCTAATATCATGAGAACTGGCCTGGAACTGGGGCATTATCACCAACAAAACTGCTGCTGACCGTTCCTGGACATGACAATGTTTCATATAAACTCAAGAACAATTTTTTGATTGGGTGTCACTCTTCCAATATTCATAACCTCCAATCTATATGAAATAAAGACATTCTCAACACACAGAGACCAAGCAAAAGAAATCAAAATTTTGGGAGAACAAGATGTGATTTGATAAGTAGGTAATTTTGTTTTGGTTTTTTGTTGTTAGTTGTTTTTCAGTCATGTCCAACTCTGTGACTCCCATTTGGGATTTTCTTAGTAAAGATACTAGAGTGGCTTTTCATTTCTTTCTCCAACTCATGTTACAGATGAGGAAACTGAGGCAAACAAGGTTAAGTGACTTGTCCTGGGTCATACTGCCAGCAAATGTCTCAGGTCTCATTTGAGCTCAGGTCTTCCTGACTCCAAGCCCAGCAGTCTATCTATTGTACCACCTAGCTGCCATATATATCATCGGAGTTTTCCTTTCGGATTCTAGAGTCAGCCTAAAGATTCATTCCATGACCCTACAGAAGATAAGCTTAGAATTCAGCACTTTTGTTCCATCATAAGGGCAATTATTTTATCCTTATGCACACTAGTCTAACAAAACTTAAACGTAAGTGAACAATAGTAGTATGGCAATCTATTTGAGGACCATTTCTATCTAAACTCCATCAAATGGATGATTAAAGTGGAATGATAATAAACTGGGTAGTACAGTAGATAAAGCACTTAGCTTGGAGAAAGATGAGATCAAGGCTCATCTCTAATACTTACTAGCTGCGTGATACTGATCAAGTCACTGCACCTCTGTCTGCCTCAAGTTCCTATCCAAAAATGGGGAAAATAAGAGCACCTATTTCCCAGGGTTGTGAAGATAAAATGAAATGATATATACAAAGTGCTTTGCAAACCTGAAAGTACTATATAAGTGTGCATATTATTATCCATGATAATAATGATAGTGATGATGAAGATGATGATGACAACATGGCATGAGGGGGCAGACATCAGTAAAAAATGCCAGCCATGATGACATACAGTGGGAAGTATGGGTATTCTGAAACTACAATATTAGCTACAAAGACATAGCAACCCTGAAACACTATTTAGAGTCTGGTGATACTACTGATGGGGATTGCTCCCCAGCCAGCATGATGAATTTGCTACTTTGACTCTAAGAAATAGGCTGCATGGCATACAGCTGATGTCTGGCTCTGCTCAAAACCATTGTATCAACAAGACAAGAAGACAACAAAGTGAGTTGTGTTTCTTTCTGTTCCAGACCCACAAACCAGCAAGATATAGATCAGAAATTCCAATAGCTTTCCTGCTCGAAATGATTCGGCGCAGATGGCACTGACCACTAGAGTGAATAAACCACAAATGAGCATGAGATGGATGAAGATGTAAATCCTTGTACTATGTTCCAGTGCTGAATCACAATAAAAATGGAAACATAAACAAGTGTAGAGTAGGGTTTCCTACTGCTTTTTGTCACTGATACCTTTAGCTCCGTCAGACGAAGATGTATTACTGATCAGTACAGATTAATCAGAAAAAAATGACTTCATCCCTAGGGTTAGATAAATCAAATAAGAGATCAAAATGAAGAATTACTGAAATCTGAAGAAGGAAAAGTTTAGACCCTGAGGACATTGAAAAAGCTAACTTAACAAGAGACTCCAGAAATTATATTTAGTAATGAAATGGATGACAAAAATAGCACTGATTTTTCAAATGATTTCAAAAAGGAGATGAGCAAACTTAGACTGGAATTTCTATAAGAATTTTTCAAGTCTGACATCATGAAAACAATTAGTAGACCAATTATACCAAAGGGGCATCATTTTTAAAAAGCTAGTTATTTACTAAAACCATCATGAACAAACACATTCTTTTACAGTTTTTGACAAAAAATATGTAAACATTTCAGGACCTGCATGCAGTTAACAACTGCTATGCTAAGAGCCAGGGCAGCCAGCTGGTGCAGAGCAACCAAAGCTGCAGCCAGGAATAGCTAAGTTCAAATCCAGTCTGATACTTACTAGTCTTTTGATCCCAGTGGGCAAGTCATTTAGCCTATTTACCTTAGTTTCCTCATCTGTAAAATGAACTGGAGAAGGAAATGGCAAACCACTCCAGTATCTTTGCCAAAAAAACCCCAAATGGGGTCACTCGGAGTTTGATGCAACCAAAATGACAGAACAAAAAATGCTAAGAACAATAGAAGAAAATTTCAGTGATGCTTTCAAGGAATATCCTTAAGGACAGGAGTCAAATAATACTTGAGAGACATGACTTGAGAGACATGACTTGAGAGAGCTATCCAGCAGGAAAGATCTCAGAAGATAATATCAATGTCTAGCTGATATACACAGTAGAAAACTTGAGTGCCACATTGCTCAGTTAAAGCCAACAAAATAGAAAAAATGTGGAAGAGAATGTGGAAAACAAAAACATATCAGAAATCATCTTGATAAGCAAATGAAAGTAAAAGTCAAAAGGTTAAGGTGATATAAGAAGCCAAAACAAAGATAAAAATAAACAATTTAAGATTCTTAGAAATTAAAGGGCTTAATACAAAGGTTTGCAAAGTAAAGAAATCAAATATGGAGAAAAAACTTGAAGATGGAGAATGTGGAAAATTTCTTCTCAAACAATAGTGAAAGTTGTTAATAAATACATGCCATTTGATTTGTTGAATGTAACTGAAAGAGAGTTGCCTCCAAATGGAGCCTGCGAATTGACTCAGATCCAAGAAAGGAATCAAAAGATTCTCCATGGCTGACATCCACATGAACTCAAACAACAAAATATGAACAAAGCCACATTGACCTAATGGCTGGGTTGTACAAATTTGTTTGTGGAAATGGAGTAGTTTGTGAAAGAAATTCAGGACCAGGTCAATGTCACTGGAACCTAGGGATAGGTTACCCTGAAGAACTTGAACTTAGCGATCAATGTAAATTATGCAAGGAAATGGTAGAAACTGTAACACACCATTGCAGGGTGAAAACATTTCCAGCATCTATTAAAAGCTTAGCAAAGCATGACTTGATGGCTAGACCAAGTATCACAGTAATGATAACAACAGTGGCTAGTTTGTAAATATCATCTCATTTTACCCCCAAACAATTCCAGGAAATAGGAATTATAATAGTCCCCAATTTACAGGGCAGGAAACTGAGACTGCCCAGGGACACTTAGCTAGTAAGTGTTTGAGGCCGGTTTTGAACCCTGTCTTCCCAACTCCAGGTCCAGAAATTCAACTGTATCACCTTGTTGCGTCATACCACAATTCCCTACCTCAAAATATGCTGGAGAATTTAGCCAAAAAACTACAGCAGAAGTGGGCCAACATCGTAAATTGAACTGTTGTTCCTAAACATCTGGATATTACATTGATTCCTTAAAACTTAAGAATCTTGAATAAATATTATCTTAGCAAGTTTTCATCATCTCCAAACTACGTGAAACAAAAAGCTACGAAGACGTAGGAAACTAACAAAGGAGATCAAAATCACATGGGAAGAGGATGAGGTGTCTATGTTGTCTTGTCTTTTCCTGGAGCTGAACCAAGGATGCTTTTAGTGAGCCTACAGAGGATGAGCTTACTTCTGAATATTTTTATCCAACTACCCCCTCCAAAAAAAACCAACCCAGATATTTTATCCACTTGTACAATAGTCTGTAGAATATTAAGGATAATAAAAAGCCCTCTAGTGCTTTGTCCTAGGACTATTTCTGTCTGTACACCGTTGCAAATAGCAAGAGGAATGAGATGATGAGAATGATGATAATGTTCCATTTACAATCCTTTAATTTTTTCAAAGGGCCTTCCAAATAGGAGTCGGTTATAACACAGATGTTTGGAGGAAGGACTAACATCTGTGCTATTTATGTTATGTCAGGCCTTAGGAGTGAATGATCTCTATGGTCCCTTCCAACTCTAACAAATCTGTGATCTTAGACATTGTTTTCCCTGTTAGAATGTATAAGGTGCATTGGTGGGAAGGATTGTTTCATTTTTGTCATTGTATCCTTAGTGCACTACCTAGCTTAGGGTTGGGGAAATCTGAGGCCTCGAGGCCACATATGGCCCTCTAGGTCCTGCCATAGTCGAGGACTTAGAGAGTCACATGTGACCTCAAGGCCTCAGGTTCCACAGCCCCAGTATTGAAGGCACTTAAATGCTTGTTTGTGTATTGAGGGACAATTAGAATAACAGCTAACATTTGTATGGTATTTACTTTTTAATTATTTTTTTTTGAATTATGGAATAAAACAAGCATGTCCATAACACAGTACAATAAAAAAAAGATTGTACATGAAACCACAAATTCACTATGTACAACTTTTTATTTATTTTAAATATACAACAAAGTTATCATGTAAATTTCCTCCCCACCTTTTTTCTTCCCTCCGTCCCCTCATCCCGCTTCAGAAATGACTATCATTAGACACAGATAGGTATATATACATATATACATGTAAAATTACCCTATACACAATTATATTCATCAGTTCTTTCTCTGAATGCAGACAGCCTCTTTCTTCATGTGTCCTTTATAGTTCATTTGGGTATTTATAAAGTCAAAATGACTTATTCACTCAAAGTCGTTCTTCAAACAATATTGCTGTTACTGTATACAATGTTCTCTTGTTTCTGCTCAAGATCATGTTGTTCATCATTCCTTATAGCACAGTAGTATTCTATCACAATCACATACCACAACTTCTTCAGTCCAGTTGACAGGCATCCTTGCCATTTCCAGTGCTATGCCACCCCAAAGAGAGCTGCTACAAACATTTTAGAACACATAGTTTCTTTTCCTTTATCTCCAATCATCTTTTGAAATAGACCTAGTAGTGGTATTACTGGGTCAAAGGGTATAGGCAGTTTAATAACTCTTTGGGCATAATTCCAGATTATTCTTCAAATATATGCCAGACACTCTGCTAAGTGCTTTACAGTTATTATTTCATTTGTTCCTAACAACAACCCTGGGAGACAGATGAGGAAATCAAGGTAGACAGAGGGTAAGTGATTTGTCCAAGTTTACACAGCTATTAAATGTCTAAGGTCACATTTGAATTCAGGTCTTCATGACTGCAGGCAATACTTGTAAAAGAAAAATAAGAGACAGGTAGATGAGAGAGAGAGAGAGAGAGAGAGAGAGAGAGAGAGAGAGAGAGAGAGAGAGAGAGAGAGAGAGAGAGAGAGAGATTTAAGGGCTTTGATCCTTAATATATTTGAGATGGAGTGCAGTATGATGGACAGAGCAGCATTAAGTGTGGCATCAGAGGCTTAGGTTCAAATCCTATCTTTGATGCTTACTATATGTATGACCTTCATCTCTGTGGACCTTAGCTTTCTTATCTATAAGATGAGAGGGTTTAGACTAATTTATCTCTGAGGTCCCTTTTAGTCTCTAATCCTAGAATAAAATGCGATAAGGGAAGTACAACATGCTGAAGTATGAGAAGGAAGAGAGCCCATCTCCTTAGATAGATCTGAGAGAAGGTTTCATAAAGGAGATGGCAGATATTTGAGCTGAGTTCAGTGGATGGTCATTCCAAGAAGATGAAATGACATAAACAAAGGCAAGCAAGCAGAAAGGCAAGACAGTATGTTTGGATTAAGGGAAATCATCAAGAGTGGGTGGACTATAGTGTGAGTAGAATAGCTGATGAAAAGACTGGAGAGGTAGATTGGAACTGGATTGAAAAGGGCTTTGAATGCCAATCTGAGATAAATGAACTTTATTCAGTAGGAAACAGTCATTTTATTTTTTTTAAGCAGAGAAGTAATATGATTAAATGTGAGCCATAGGAAAATTGATCTGGCATTATTGTTAAGCGTGGGTGGGAAAGGGTGGAGGATGGAAGTGGGAAGACTGTTTAGGTGTTCTCTGTAATTGTCTATGCAAAAATAATCGGCTCTGCGCTAGGATAGGTGTCATCAGAATGTGATTGAACTGAATTATGATATTTTGATCTTCTTTTATAGTATTTTTATAGCGATAGGTCACCACATGAGGGCACCAACAGTCAAGTTAATTAATAAAAGAAGCCAGTACTTTCAAGAATTCTTTGTGCCATGACTAAGCATGATCTATGACTTTCACATTTATAAACTTCACCATAACACTAAATCAATATAAGCTCAGCTTTGGTAAAGTGATCTGAAGAGGATGATTCAATTCAATACAGTAAATATTGGCTACCTTCTATGTGCAAGGTACTGTGCAAAATCCTGGGTACATATGGACCAAATGGAAATAGGTCCTGCCCTCAAGGAACTACCGTTCTACCAGGGGAGAATAGATCACAATGTGTGAGCAAATAAATATAGTGTATGGAAAACTGAGATGGAGAGAGAACACTAAGTTTCGGGAAGATCAGAAGACATGGTAACTGAGTTGAGCCTTGAAGGTCAACAAGAATCTGAGAGAAAGAGTACATTACAAATGGGGACAAGGACTTGTGTAAAGACAGAGACTGGAGATGGAATTACTGAATCCAGGGGATATAGGTAGTAATCTAGTTTGGCTAGACTAGAGCATTGGCGACAGACAGACTTTGAGAATTGGACCTCCACAGCCATCTAGTCCAACATCGAAGGAATTCCCTCTATGGCTTACCTGAAGGATGATCATTCAGCTTTGCCTGGTGACCACAAAGAAGGTAGAACTCACCACTTCTATAGGAAGCCCATTCTATTTCTTTTGATAGCTCTAATTGTTAGGTTTTTCCTGACTCAAGCCTAAATTTGCGACTGTAATTTCTACCCCTTGTTCCTACATCCACCCTCTAGAGTCAAACAGAATAAATTTGAAACTTATTCCACATTACAGCCTTTTCAAATGCTTGAAGAGAGTTACCAGGTATTATAGAATCAGGCTAGAAAAGTAAATAAGGTCCATGTTGTGAATGGCTTTGAACCACAGTCTGAGTTTGTATTTTGTCTTGGAAACTTCTAGAGATTTGCGGGGCAGGGAATAGCATGGTTCTGAAATCCCTTCTTATCGGGGTTGCCTTTCTCTGGATGCACGCCAGCTTGCCAATGTCTTTCTTAAAATAAAGCACCCAGCATGTAGCTTAATATTACAGATGTGGTCTGACTGTGGTGGAGTATAGTAGGACCATCACCTTGCTTGTTCTAGATACTTTATTTTTATTAACACAACCTAAATTTGTGTTAGACAGCTAGGAGCCTCAGTAATACAGTGTTGGAGCAGGAGTTAGGAAGACCTGAATTCAAATGCAGCCTCATAAACTTACTAGCTGCATGACTCTGGTTGGGTCACTTAACCTCTGTTTGTCTCAGTTTCCTCATCTGCAAAATGGGGATAATAATAGCACCTACCTTCCAGGTTATTGTAAAGATAAAATGAGATAACATTTGTAAGGCATTTTGCAAACCTTAAAATGCTATATAAATGTTGTGAGGATGATGATGATGATAATGATGTGAGGGGAAGGGGTTGGTTGCCATGCTCTACCATTGACTTGAAGTTCACTGAAACCATTAGGATTTTTCACAGAGATCTGTTATCTAGCTAACCTTTCCCCATGCCACACTTGATCACTGATTTTTTAAACCCAAGGGTAGAATTTCACATTGTTCCTATTAAATTCCATTCTATTAGTTTCAGCCACCTGTTCTACTCTACTAGGATCTTTGGGGATCCTGTTTTTTCTGTCCTTTCCAGCTCCAAGATATCTGCAAATTTGATATGCATACTATTTATGCCTTCAGTTAAGGACAAAAGTATTGAATAGAAGGAAGCCAAAGACAGAATTCTGCAGTGCTGAATTGAAGATCTCCCTCTTGGCTGACCACTCATTTGTTACTCACCATTCTAGTAAGAGAACTGGCAACTGCATACCCACACACAGAATCTTCCTACACCTTAGGCTGTCTGTTCCAGAGACTCCAAATCCATTATCCTATATGGTCTCTTCACCAGTTATTCACCAGATGCCTCCCATCTAGAGGATATGGATTCCAATTCTAGTTAATTATTCTCAAACAACTTAAATTGTATGATTTAGTCACTTAACTTCTTAACAAATCAATTAACTTCCCTGGACTCTAGTCTCCTCATCAGTAAAATAAAGGCACTGGACTAAATAGCCCATTGAGCTCCAGCTCTATGATACTCTGAGCCATCTGTCTACCTGGAATACCTATATTTGATCCATTTGTAAGTCAAGTATACACAGATCAGGGGCTGGCTGCATTTCTTACCTATCCCCCATCACACCCCGTATAGGTACTCAATAAATAGCTTTTGTTTTGAAAAAATGTTGGTCCTGCAAAGAAAAACAAGGAACAAGCGTATCTTCCTCTACCTCTTTTGTCCTCCCTTTTCTCACATGATTCCCCTCCTCCCCAACTCCTTTGTGGACCCTCTTTCTCCCCTGAGGTTGTCTCATTTCCTCATACACTCCCACTGACTCTTTTTCAGAGAAAGCAGCCAGGGAGTGAATTCAGGGAGCGATGGAGTTGATGCTAGGAATCCATTTTCTCAGTTTTGGGAAACGTTTTCTTTCTCCTCAGGCACCAAAATGGGGACAGACCTCGAGGAACTGCAAAGCTTGTGAATTCACATATGCCTTTGCCTTAAATGAGCCTACAACTCCGCAGAGAGAGCAGCCTCTCCTGCTTGTATTGTAAGACAGTTGCCTATGCCCGAAGGTTAGAAATGAGCTCATTAGCTATCTGCACCAGGGTTGCAATTCTTAACTTAGTAGACCTTACATATCCCTGTCATCTCTGAAATAATTAGAGATTTGTATATTTTCTGCAAGGAAAGTCTTCAGTAGAGCTGCTCCTGGTCTGTCAATAGTCAAATCCTTGGGCCTACTTGTATAGCATGAACACTGTGATCGAACATAGTAGCTTATTATCTTGATCATAATCTGTTTTCTAAGAATTTCCCCTGGGCACGTTCTTTGGTACTGTTCTGATGGCCATCTCTGCACTCACAGTGTAACTAAGAGGATTGGGGATTCCGAATTCATAGACGACCAGCTGTCAAAGAACTCCCTCCTGTCTCCTAGTCTTATGATAAACTGTATTTCTTGTCTTCCTTCAGCTACAAAGGGACTTTTAGGGCAGCTAGGTGGTGCAGTGGATAGAGTACCAGTGCAGGAGTCAGGAGGACCTGAGTTCAAATCTCACCTCAGACACTTGACACTCACTAGCTGTGTGACCTTGGGCAAGTCACTTAACCCCAACTGCCTCATCCTAGGTCATCTCCAGTCATCCTGATGAATATCTGGTCACTGGATTCAGATGGCTGTGGAGGAGAAGTGAAGCTGGTGACCTGCACAGCCCTCCCTCACTCAAAACAAAGTCAAGTGCAAGTCATGTCATCATTTCTCTGATGGCATGCTTTTCTTTGGCAATGAAGGATGAACACACACAAAGGGACTTTTATAGGCATGAAAGAGGAAGCAGAGTCCCTATCTCACCTGGGACCCTCTCCACGTCTCCACAGTAGCTCAAATTGTCCCTAATTCCCACCTCAGAGCTAGACCAAACTGGCCTACTTATGGTTCCCCCAATCCACCATTTCATCTACAACCTCTGTGCTTTTGTAGACACGGCCATGCCTAGAATTCACTCTCTTTTCATCCCTGCCTTTTAGAATCTCCAGCTTCCCTCAGGGCTCAGCCTGATTCCTCTAGTTGACAACTACTTACTCCTTCTGAATATAATTATGAGTGCTGGACTTGGAGTCAGAGAACTTTAGAGATTCTTTCCAAATAAAGATCTACGAACCCATGATTCTATGCCGTGTTCAAAACCCAACTCTTCTATTTAACTCTATTTGTGAACTAAGCAAGTTGATTTACCTTTCTTGGCCAAAATTTCTTCATCTATAAAATGAGAAGGTTGGACTAGATGATGTCTGAGGTAGTTCCCAGCTCTCCATCAATGTGTAGCAACTCTTTGAGCTACCCCCCCCCCAAATTGTTCTTTTAGATGGGTTCTACTGGGAGTGATTACCCAAGGTTCAAGATGCTCTGTGGATCTGCACTAAAACTATGGCTCACAAAATGCCACTAGTGGGTTAAGCTCTTCACTAATCAGTCAGTAGGGGTAAAAGAGTGTTCAGGGAGGACTAGAACCTCTGGTGTGAGGGCTTGCTGAGTCTTTTTTCTGGGCTGCTCATCCACCTTTGATGTCCAAACAGACACCCAAATCTCACCTGTGGTTCCAAGAAGCTGTAATATGGGCGATGGCCACACCCTCATAAAACCATCTCTGCTGACTGGCTAAACTAGGTTAAGGGTAACCGGATGGTCTCAAAGCTGTTGGTGAGTTAGGGGATGTCTACCCCAAGCATGCGAAAACTTCTTGAGGGAGAATGGGCACATGTGAACAATTTGTTCTAACAGCCAGGAAGGCAACTGAAGTAGGCGCTGTGGAGTGCCTAGAGCTTGGCTCAGACATTGAAGACACCAAGGTCACCCGCTGCATCCTGGGCCAATCCCAGTTGTCTTGCCCCAGACTCCCATGAGTCTGGAAGAGAGAGTAAGGCTGACAACTCTGTGGTACTCTGCCTCCCTAAAATCCAATTCACACAGGAGTCAAGACATCACCCTGTGTTGTCACTGGGCCTCTTTGACAACAAAAGACAAAACAACAACTACAGTCAGTTGATTGATGCAACTAGCTCAAAGCAAAGGTATTTTTTGAAATAGCATAGTATGAACTGTAGCAGCAAAACATCCTCTCTATAAATCTGGGGCATGCTCCCCTACAAATATACATTAATAGTAGGAAGAGTGGATACACACCCTAATAGAAAGACACATCCTTAGGAAACTCATGTGTCCAAGGCAACTCACCTTTACAGAGTCCCCATGCCTTTTCCTTTCTGGTGATATTCTCTCATTCCTCCCTGCTGAGTGCAGCATCTCTACTGGACATGCCATTCTAATCTTCCTCTAGCAGGACTGAAATCTTGGAATAGGGCACAGCTATGCAGCATTCTCATTGTCTCAGTTCTGGGGGCTGCCATTTCCCGAGCATCACAAACCAAATTCCCAATTCCTTTTACTAACTAGCTGGATTCAGCTTTGCATCTGGACACCCTGGAACCTCTCTCTGCTAGACATGGCATCTCTTATGGCTGTGTGCTTCTGCTGTGATACACCAGTGCCAATGAGAGAGAGAAAAAATTGTCTTCCCTGCCTCCTAACCATCCCCCGCTCGCATCTTTGCTGTACTCTGGGAAAGAAAAGATGAGGAACAAACTCTTTCATGAGCATATCTCAACTGACACTAGACCTGACTAGCTTACTTTTTCATGTGAGCTGAAGGGGTATGGCTGATCCTCTCAGCTAATCACTAGAAGTTCCCAGCATGACATCAGTTGCCCCATCCAGACTTAGACTTTCTATAATCCTATCAAGTCATTTGAGAAACTTATGCCTTTGAAGGTAGTAAAGTAGTCACATTTAATGGTAGGCAAAAGTAACCATAACAACCAACACATCTAATTTATGGCCCTGCTTTCTGCAACTTATAGAAAAAGAGGCTATTAATTAATAAATGAATTAATCTTAGGGACTGTGGGAGAAAGAGAGAGACATACAAAGAGAGACAGAGAGACAGAAGCAGAGTAATGCTGGGATTGGAGTCACTCATCTTCTTGAGTTCAAATCTGACCTCAGACACTTGGTACCTGTGTGACTCTGGGAAAGTCACTTAAACTTGTTTGCCTCTGGTTCCTTATCTGTAAAACTTAGCTGGAGAAGGAAATGGCAAACTATTTTTATATCTTTGCCAAGAAAACCCCAAATGGGGTCACAAAGAGTTGGACATAACCAAAACAAGTCAACAACAATAAATATAAGTGTGTGTGTATGTGTATTATTATATGGTTTGCAAATATATGGTGGCCTTTATCTATATTGATAGATATATAGTTCAGAGATCTAGATAGATCAATAGATAAAATATAGATAGATAGATAGATAGATAGATAGATAGATAGATAGATAGATAGATAGATAGATAGATAGATAGATAGAATATAAGTTGGCCACCAGGTGGCACTCCTTTCAGCCCACCAGTCAAGTTGCTTCCTGAGTGGGTATTCAATGTACATGCTGGCTTTCTCCAAGGCTGCGGAATCCCCTCTGCTCCCAAGAGACTGCTCAACCTAAAAATAATCTTAAACTACTCTCTGTTCCCACTGCTCTGGGCTCACACAGTTGATCAAATCTGGACACTGGGCCTGGGTTCATTGTAGGTCTAAGAGTAATGTATAGGACATGATCCCAAATTACTAAAACAGAAAAGCTCTTACCTCCTCTGAAGTCTGCTGTCAACTAATCAACTAAGTTGATTCACAGACTAAAATGACTGACTTTTTTAAAGGCCTGTTTTAAAGACTATTAAAACATAGTCAAAGAGCTATGAAAGAGCAGGCTCATGGCAAGATTGTAAAGAAGCTGTTTCATCCACTAATCTCCCCTTCCAACTCTCTCAGCCTCCCTAGTTGGCCAAGGAATGGGGAGAATTAGGGGAAGGAGTGGAATGAAGTCCATCAAGATCAGTTTATTGAGCCACTGGAGAATATGGAGAAGGACTGGGGTTTAGGAAAATTTTTCTCTATCAGTTACTACAGCTGTGGTTTCAGAGAAGCTAATTATCCCATTCACTTTGACCATATTATGCATCTAAAATCCTGACCCCACCTCTGCCCCCAGATCTCTGCCATGACCACCATAACTCTCCAGGATCTGTCCCAACTCAGAAAGTGTGGCCCCTAATGTGGGCTTTAGCCATAGTGGTTTACATAGTGGTAGGAACCACAAGGATCAAGTAGCTCTAGGCTGCCTGCCCCACCTCACTCTGTGCAGGGAGAAAGACCAGATATTTTTTCATGAGCAAAAAAAGAAAAAATTCAAAGGCATTGGGAAGTAAATTTCTATTTATATCACCTCACTTTCTATGGCCTTATGTCTTATTGCTATTTCCTTCCAGTCAGCTTCCTGAAGGGAAACAAACATTTTTACATAGTGCCTACTACATGTCAGGACACTACAGTAAGAGTTTTTGCAAATATGGTCTCATTTGACCCTTGCAACAACCCTGAGAGGAAGGTAACTGCTGTTATCTCCATTTTCAGATACCCAGGGTCACACAGCTAGTAGCTATCTGAAGCCAGATTTGAACTCAGGTCTTCCTGATTCCAGGGTCAGTGCTCTATCTCCTGTACCAGCAGCTGCCTCTGAGAAGGTATTAGAAGAACCTGTAACACTATGATCTTATGTCTATATTTATGTCTATATTCTATGTTCTAACCCTCCCCACTCCACACCCACCTACCCCATCACCACTGGAATAGAATATAAGCTCTTTGAGGACAGGTGCTGTTTTTGTTTCCCAGTGCCCAGCACAGCACTTGGCACATGATAGGTGTTTAATAATGCTTGTTTGATTAGTTTTGATTATACCTTATCACTAAATTTCTGTTTTTTCTCGTTAGAAGTTCATTATCATCAATTATTTGGGGTTCAGTCCTTTCCTCTCCTGACCTCCTCTCCCTTCTCCTCTCCTCTCTTTTCCTCCCCTCTCTTCTCCTCCCCTCTCTTCTCTTCTCTTCTCTCCTCTCCTTTCTTCCTCCCCTCTACATTTGCCTTCTTTCCCTCCCTCCTTCAGACTGTGGTATGCCTGCAGGGACTCTGGGGATTTGTGGTCTGGTTAGAAGAGGAAGTAGGAGATAGATCTGAGACAGAAAGTCTCCTCTTGGCCCCACCCTTCCTAAGCCCAAGGCCAGCTGACTTCAAATGTAGCTCTTGTTGATCCTTGTTGGAAATATGCCCCCTTCCTGGACTGGAACTTGCCTGTGGTTTGATCACTATTCTTCTTCCGGGACTGATGCACCCCACTAAAGAACACTCAATTCTTCTTAAAGAAAGCAGTCAGGACACTCCTATTAATACTTGGGATTGAAATGGAACCCTTTCATACCCCTAAGTTGCTAAAAGACAGAATCATTTTAAAGGAAAGTGATCCTTGGCAATACATATAAATACATGATCACACTGGCATGCTATTAAAATAATCTCGAGTGAATCCAGAACTCTCTGAGATATAGTTTTAATGAGGCAATTAGCAAAAGCCATAGGACACAGTGCAGGGTATAAAACACTAAATAAGATTTCTAAGGGGGCTTGTAGCTAAAGGACAATTGGATTGTAGTAGAAGGTGCTGCCACACCAGATGTAGTATCAAATAGGATCTCAGAGTTGTTCTTAGCCCTTGGCCCACAAGTAGCTGCTCTCCAGTGGTAGGGGATCAGAACTTAATTATTTCATCTCTATAGGTCAGAAAATGTTTAAGGAAGGAGGAGATCAAACATCATAAAGATAAAGCTTGGGGCCAGAACCATGGACTAAAGCGGCTTTTTACAAGTTGAAGAAGTAGGTTTGTAATCAGGAATGGGTTCAAGACTGCTGTCCATTTTCTACTAATTTCAAGATTTTGTCTCTCAGTTTTCAAGTCTGGAATTTTGAAGGTCAAGTTATCCAGGGTTGATCAGCTCCTGGGAAGAACTTAGCTTGTGCTATCCAAATTCACCCATCAAGTCAACAAGCATTTCTTATGCTCTTATTACTTGCCAGGGATTATAATGGGAATAAAAAGAAACAAAGACTGCTTGTGCCCTTCTAATGGGAGAAGACAAGACATAAAAAGGGTGATGAAAAGGGCTGGAGCCTGAAGAGACATGGTGGGGTGAGGGATGGTAGAGAAAGTCCATAGTGTCAAGTGTGTAGCCTGGAAAAGAATGAAAACCGAGGTTCTGGGAGGAGCCAGCCCACCAGAGGGAGAGGCCACAGGGTTGGAGCATATGTCTAATGTGAGAAATAGTCCAAGGGTGGAGCAAGCTTCCAGGGTGAAGAGGTTTCTAAGTCATGGCAGAGACTGTCCTGTGGAGATGAGTCAACAGAGCAGCCTGGAGAGGAAAGGATTGATTTACATTGGAAAGCCAATTTAATCATTAATGATGAGATTTATAACTGCCAAGTGAGTGAATCAAAATTTATCAGTGAACACATTCTCTTCCCAGCAAGGGAACCCATCTGGGAACCCAAAGTAAGGTCAAAAGGTTGCCAAGGGAGGATCTTGACTTATCAGTCTCATCAACAGCAAACATTTATTGAGAACTTACTATGGGGAGGGTACTGGGCTAGACTCTGGGACAAAATGCTGAGTAAGGTCAGGTGCCTACATTCCAGGGGTTTGCCATTTAGTTGGGATACAGGTGAGAAAGGGAAAGGTTCTTCAAAGTCAACCAATCCAAAATCCAAAACTTCATTTTATAGCGAAGGATGGAGATCAAGTGATCTACCCAAGGTCACACAGATAATAAGGAGCAGAGTCAGTATTTGAACCCAGGTCTTTTGACTCCAGTTCCAACATTCTTTCTACTTCACCAAGAAGCCCATAATCCCTCAAATCTAAATAGCCTTTTTCCTACCCACCTGCTTACTTGATCTGTGTTACAACACTGTGAAAGACTGACTGGAATTACCTTTATACCCGTTTTACAGATGAGAAAACTGATGAAATAACTTGTTCAAAGATATATGGCTGATAAATGACCCAACTCATAATGGATGAGTATATTTCTACTCCACAAAGGCTTAAGCCAAAGAGTGATGCCTACCCACCTATTTGTTTCTGTGAGGTTGTACATCTCAGGACTCAGGTTAGAGTCTATATCCAGTGCTAAGCCCAGTAGACCTTGTGCTTCCTCAGTGTAATATTATTCCTTCAGTTGGTTCTGGATCCAACCTCACAACCCTACCACATGGTCTATACGGTGATTTTTCAACTTTTGCAATAAACACCTCTGTCTTGTCTCTGAAAGGAAAACTCTTCATTTTAGAAATGTTAGTAAAGCTCAAAATCATCAATCCTTATGTTCTACACTCAGATTTGGGACCTCCCTGGCCTTTTCTTTAGTTTCAGTCTCTGGAAGGCAAGGAGTTACAACTTTCCTGGGCTGATTTTCCCCTCCCTGAGACATCCCATTAAAATGTCCAGCTCACTTTCCTGCCCTTCCATCAGCTCTCACTACATCCAAGCTAACTCAGGCAACTGAAAGCTGTAAAATAGAGTGGAAGGGTTGACTTTTTCTGCTAATTAAAATCCATCCAGAAGGGGTTTTGCTGAAGTTATTTTAGTCCTATGGCTGAAGCATATGCATTAAGTAATACCAGGCTTTCCTTCCAAACAAAAACCAAGGGGGGCAGGGTGGGGAATATTGATAATAAGGGTAAGCAAATAGCTATTAAGTTTGAAGTGACTTGGAATAGGTCCCAAGTGGGTGGCTCGGGCTTGTTAATAAGTAGGGCATGGTCAACGACCTCCTTGGAAGACAGTGTGCAAACATTAATGGATTTTCCATGAGAAGATTATGTCCCCATTCCTTCTGCTAAAGACCCATTCTCTTGGTCTTTTTGTATGAACTTTTGTCCCACCTAGCCCAGAAAAAAATGGAGACATGGGTAGCAAATGCTTTACCGTAGTGGGTCCTCTTTCCTTTTGCTAGGGGACAACTCCCCATGCCAAAGCTTGGAGGAAATTGCATCCTTAAAGACAAGGAATGGGATGAGGAAAAGAAGGAGAAGGGAAAGGAAAAAGAGAGAAATAAAAATGAGAAGGATGAAAAGGAAGGAAAGGAAAGGGGTTGAAAGGGTATACTTGGATAGGGTTTAGAATCAGAAGAGCTGACTTTGAATCTCTGTCTTGTTATCATGAGTAGAGCATGATTTCTTTCAGCAGAAAGAAGCCCCTGAAGAAAGATCTTTTTAACTAGAAGGGGTGGGGATAGGATTGTATTTGAAAAATGGATGGAACTTATGCTTGGAATCAGAGGCTCTGGGTTCCAACCCTAGCTCTGCTACTTAGCATGTGACATTGAGTAAACCACTTCAAATCTTTGTGTTCCAGATATATAAAAAGAGGAGGCTGAACTAGGTGACTTCTCAGGACCCTCCCACCTCTAAATCTATTATTTTATAATCTATGAAACAGCTAGGTGGCCCAGTTAATAGAGCAGTAGATTTGAAGTCAAGAAGAACTGGATTCAAATCTGGTCTCTGATACTTCCTAGCTATATGACTTTGGACAAATCAATTAATCTTTGTCTGCCTCAGTTTCATCAACTGTAAAATGGGGATAATTATATTATGGTTTGTCCTTCATTCTGGAAGAGAGCATAACATCACTTGCAAGTTTTAAGTGAGGGAGTCACTGTGCAGTCACCAGCCTCACTCTCTCCTCAGAAGCCATCTTGGTCCAGTGGCCAGATACAGATCAAGACAACTGGAGATGACCCAGCAGATAGCTATAGTACCTACCTTGAAGGGTTGTTGTAACAATAAGTAGAGATAATATTCATGGGTTTTTTTGTTGTCTATTTTTAATTTTTGGAGGCAATAGGGTTAAGTGACTTGCCCAGGGTCTTACAGCTAGTAAGTGTTTGAGGCCAGATTGAACTCAGGTCTTCCTGACTCCAGAGCCAGTCCTCTAACCATTGTGTCCTAACTGCCCATAGAGATATTATGTGCAAAGCTATTGCCAACCTTAAAGTTCTACAGAAATGGTGATGATGATGATGATGTTATGAAGAAGAAAAACAGTTAAAGAAGGAGGAAAAGAGAAGGGTAAAAAAGAGAAGAGAGAAGAGGAAAATAAAAGTTAAAAAAGGGGGAATAGGAGTGGAATGAAAGGAAGAATAAAAGGACAGGCATAGGAAAATTAAGAGAAAATAGAAAGGAAGAAGGGAAAAGATAAGAGGCAGAAAAGGTAGAAGGGTAAAGAAAAGCAGAAGAGTGAAAACAAAGAATAAAGGGAAAAGGAGAGAAAAGAAAAAAAATTAGAAAAGGAAGTAAAAACACCCCTCAGGGTATTAGTGCCTCATCCCAGAAATTATCTTATATCTCTCCTCACTCCAGTGCATCCTTAAATCAGATGCCAAAGTGATTTTCCTAAAATGGAGTCTGACCAAATCACCTCCTCTCTTCCCCTACTGTGATGGCTCCCATTCCCCTGCATAAATTCCAGTGACTCTCTCTTACCTCCAGGATCAAATACAAAATTATCAGGCTGGCATTCAAATACCTTCATAACTTGACACCTTTCCTACCTTTGCAGTCTTCCTACACTTTACTGCTACTCATGTATTCTACGATCCAGTAACAATGGCCTCCTTACTATTCCCCCCACACTCCATCTTCCAATTCCAAGCATTTTCACTGGCTTCCTCCCCTCCCCCCCCCAACTCCCCATGTCTACAATCCTCACCTCTGCTTCCTGGATTCACTGCCTTCCTTCAAGACTCAGCTCAAATCCCACTATCTGCAGGAACCCTGTCCCTCACCCTCCCCTCCTTCCATTGCTAGTGCTTTCTCCTCTGAGATTGCCTCCAATTTACACTGTACCTTGTATGTCCATGGTGCTTGCATGTTGCCTCTCCCATTAGACTGAGTTCCCTGAGGGCAGGGACTGAGTCCTTGCCTTTCTTTGTATCCCTAACACTAAGTGCCTGTCATTTGGTAATCACTTAAAGAATGCTTATTGGCTGATGAAGGGAAGCACATTTCCCTAAAATGCTCCTTTGTGTCATGGAATGTGTTCTGTATAATGTCCAAATAGAAGGAGAATTCTCTGTAAATGTCAAGGTGCTCTAGGACCTCCTGTTTGTGATTGGCATTGTGCTGATTACAAGATCCCCAAACATTATAAGACCTCCTCAATGAAATCCATAGACCCAGAAAAGAGCTCTATCTTCCTAGAAAAACTGGACAAATTAAGTGGTTGAACGCTGCATGTTGTCTAGATTATGACATGCAGTTAGAGGGGCATCTCATTGAATTAGTCTAGCAGAATTCACTCAGGCCATTTTGGATAGGCACTGAAGATGGCCAAAGAATTAGACCAAGAATTGAATAGAAAGATGGGATCACATTCAGAAAAGTATGTAGTACTTTCAATGATCCTGAACTGCTCCCTAATAAAAAGGCACCTCTTTCTTTTTTTAAAAAAATTATTTTATTTTCAGTTCAGAATTCTTACTTTTTCACTCTCCCTCCTCCATACCCATCCATTGAAAAAGCAAAAACAAACAAACCCCCTTCCTCAACTGAAGCCCATTATAAATATATATTGTTAAGCAAGATAAATTTTCACATTAGCCTATGTCCAAAAAAGTGTGCTTTTATCTACACTCCAAGTCCCTCGTCTCTCTATTTGGAGATGTCTAGCATGTTTCATCATGAATCCTCTGGAACTATGGTTGGTTCCATTGTATCAATCAGAGTTCCTAAAAGATCTATCTTTCTTAATACAGTTTTGCCCTATGACACTCATATGGATGGGAACCATGACACACTATGATCTCATAATAATTACAATTGCCAATGATCTAAACACTTATGGAAGGGGTAAGCAGGTCTGCATGAAGCATATTTCCAGTGATGACTTTTGTTCAGAGAAGTGGTATAGAAGACACTATTAAGGATGAGCCTGGCCAGAAAAAGTGTGCCAGCCACATTACAGGAGTAAAAATGAACAGATGGCCACATTACAGGAGTAAAAATGAACAGATGGCCAGCTTGAAATTTGCACTGGTTCTATGAAATATTTAAGGAACTAGAAGAAGGCCTGCAGCACATCACATAACCCATCCATAGAGAATTCTTCACAAAGACATGGTCAAAAGGATAAGAAAGCAGTGGGGATAGGGCAGATGATGACAATGGTACCATTGTTGGGAGGAATGCCTATATCACTAACGGTGCAGATCCATCAAAGTATCCAAGAAAGTGAGGCAAAGGACACTGAGCATAGTTAATGAGTGATTTATGTCACATATAAATGTCACAGATTTATTCGGCTGGCTCTGTGTTTGACAAAATACTCAGATGCACATGGCATATATTTTCAAAATAAAGGGCTACATGAGATATTCAGACTTATAAGATAGAATATTGGACTGGTCCTCTTGCTGCCTCTATTTCCCCATTAGCAAATCAAAATCAAACAAATAATTATTAAGCATGTTATGTGCTGGGCATCCTAATAGGCACTGAGAATATGTAATATGCTGAAAAGTGCAAACACTTTGGAGTCGGAGGACCTGCGTTCAAGTGTCCATTTTTGCACTTATTACCAGTGTAATCTTGGGCAAATTGCTTAAACTCTCTGGGCTTCAGTTTTCTCATGAAGAAGTTAGACTAGATGTTCCCTGAATTACCTCCTAGCTCCAGATCTGTGGGGAATATGCTATGAGGATAAAAAGATACAAATACATTCTACTTTGCATTCTACTGGGAGAACAACTTGTGCATATATTAATATATAAAAAAAAATACACGATAACTTGAGACACGAAAGTTGGCATGAAGCTATCATCATCACCCTTTCCCTCTTCTATGGATGTCATGAAAAGTAAGAAGGGTTTCTTCTTTCACTAATATGGAAATATGTTTTACATGCACATATATAATCTATATCAAATTGCTTATCGTCTTAGGGAGGAAGGGAGAAAATTTGAAACTCTAAATTTTATAAAAAATGAATGTCAAAAACTGTCTTGACATGTAATTGGAAAAAATAAAATACTATTTAAAAGGAAAAAAAGAAAAGTAAGAAGGGAAGGAACCCATTGTATTGAAAAAAGTGCTTGTTTGAGAGTCAGGACATTCAGGTTCTAAGCTAACTGTGTGACTTTGAAATCTCTTTCCCTTTCTAAGTCTGGCTTCAATTTTACGGTCTATCAAAGACTATGGTGTTTTCCTAGAGTCAGTTTCATACAGGGGAAAGAATACTGAATTTAGAGTCAGAGGCCCTGGGTTTGAAGCTGGGGCTTTGTCATTTCCTAGGGAAAGGAAGATTTATTAAGCACTTAGTATGTTCCAGGCACTGTGCTATGTGCTGTTACAAACATTAGCTCATTCAATCCTCACAAAGACCCTGTGAGGTAGGTGCTATTATTATTTATCCCCATTTTTACAGTTGATGAAACTGAGGCAAACAAGTGATTTGTCCAAGGTCACACAGCTAGCAAGTGTCTGAGGCCACATTTGAATGCAGGCCCCACTGCACCACTGGTTGCCTTTTACTGCCTGTACAAACTTGGGCAAGTCCCTTAACTTTCCTGATACTTCAGGTTTTTCTTCTGCTGTGGTTGGTGGAGATGACCTCTAAGATCCTATTCAAGCTCTAAGTCTGTGATTCCTTCCAGTTCTAATCTTCTGTGGGTTTATGTTTGAAGATGGTCTAAGGCTTGGTTTCATAGAATCAAAGTCCCTCAGAGATAAAACAGACTTTCTTTTCACACAGATGGAGCCAGTGTTGTCTCCAAGGCATTTTGGTTGTTTGGATGAAAGGATAGCTCTTTGCTATCCCCCCTTCCCCCATCTTCCTGACCCCTCCCATCACCCCCGAGGGAAAACGTTAGTGTCATAAAGCAATCTTGCTCACTGATTGAATCTGTAAGACCCACAAAGTGCTAGGAGATGGGAGAGGAGAACCCTTCTCCCCAAATCCCTCATCCTCATTCTCATCATCCTGGAGGCTATCCTTTTAAGCTCCCTTTTCTCTGTCTTTAAAAATCTTTCCACTTCAAAGAGAAAAATAAAAAAAGACTTTTATTCTGTGAGGTTTTTTTATCCCCTCCCCTTTTTTCTTTTTCTTTTTGGTCTTCTTGGCACTGAGTCTCTGAGTAATCTAAGGTGAAGATATGGTGGGCACAAATGAAGGGAAAAGCTTTTTAAAAATGTAATCTATATTGCTATCTTTTGTTTTTACACCACTTTCATTTCTAAATATATTCCTCCCCACACCCTTACCCAACAAGAATACCATTTGTAACAAAGATTTTTTTTTAAAAAGATTTTACATAGCAATTAAGTAAAACTAATCAAGCCATCCATTTTATCTGACAGTATATGAAATATTTCACACCCATAGTGCCTCACCTCTACAAAGGAGGGAGGTACATTTAGGAAAAGGCTTTAAAAAATTGAAATATCTTATTAAAATCTTAACATTTAACACCAACACAACCAAATAAGCTTATTATCTGATTACCTTAATCACTCTCTAAGTCAAAAGTGAGAGAGGTTTTGTTAATGGGAGAAAGCCATGTAGTACAATGGACAGCGAACTGGAGACAATGTGATAAAAGGAGACAGAGCACACCCACTGGGTATTGAGAGACTTGGTTTGGTGTGGAGACACAATCTCTAGAGCACTGTAGGTATAGAGCTAACAAAGACCTTAATGGCCATCTAATCAATCAATCAATCAATAAGCATTTATTGAACCTGTTAGGTTCCAGGCTCTGTGCTAAACTTTGGGGGTACAAAGACAAAAATATAAAACATTCCTAGTAAAACCCATTTGTTTTGCAAATGAAGAAACTGGAAAGGTAAAGGGATTTGTCCAAGGTCATACAGGGAGTTAGCTGCAGAGATGGGAATAGAAGCCAGGTGCTCTGAATAAAAAGGCAGGTCTTTACCTTGTACCATATCTCTTGGTTATAGGATCTTGAACAAGTCATCTCCATATTCAGGTGCCTCATTTGTAAAAGAAGAGGATTAGACTAGGTCAGGGATGGGGAATCTTTGGCCTATGGGGACACATATGGCCCTGGATTAGATGATCTCTAACATACCATCCAACTCTAATGTTCTGTAATCCTGCCCAGGTGAGAAACATGAACGGGAGATAGGGAATCTGTAAGGGAGGAAGTGAGAGAATAAGAGTGGCAGCTTGAGGCTAGGATTATGGGAGAAACTCACAGTAGACCTCACCAAAGTCTCTCTTCTTTGGCCCTTGAGAGCTGGGAAAAGTCATTAAAAAGAATTGGGGGCAGCACCGTTACTCACTTTCTCAGTAGGAGATTTCTTTTTCCTAGAAGTGATTGATGGAGAGGAAGGGGAAAACATGGGATTAGGGTGGGTGGGGGGGAGATGTTGCCTTTTTAGGAGTCAGGAGACTATCAAGAAGATAACCTACTTTTCAAAAAAATCATTCAAAATAAATGAATTGACTGAGGAGTGGGGGGTGGAGCCTCAAGATGAGCTTGCATCACTGAATCTCTGCAAAGAGAAGCTCAGAAAATTTAGTATCTTCGTACTGCAAACCACCCCCTGAACTCACTTCCTCCTTTACAGGGCAAAAGATGCAGAACAGATGGAGGTTTAGGAACAGCTTTCCTCTAAGTAGAGAAACAGAACGACCAAAGAATAAGATAATAGGGGGAAGGGGACAAGGAATAGGCACTTATTAAGCACCTATTATGTGCCAAGCACTGTGCTAAATGCTTTGCAAAAGTGTTTGATCCTCAAAACAATCCAATGAGGTATTATCCTCATTTTACAGTTGAAGAAGCCAAGGTAGACAGAGGTTGACTTGCCCAGGATTACACAGTTAGTATGTGTCTGAGCGTGGATTTAAACTTTTTGACTCCAGTTCCAGTGTCCTATCCAATGCATCACCTAGCAACTCTAGTTCTGTACCGTACAGGATTTGGAGTCAGATGATTTTGCTAAATTCAGATCTTCACCCTACTATTTCTTATCTTCTCTATGGACAAATTACTCCCTGAGCTTTGATTAATTTCCTCACGTGTAAAATGAGGGGATGAGGTGGGGTTGGGCTAGAAATACCTCTGGAGCCCTTTCCAGGACTCTTCCAGCACTCAATCTATGATTCTATAACAATAGGGTCCCAATACTGGTGGAAGTGGGGCGTGAAACACCTACTACTGCATTCTTCCACAAAGCTGCTTAGGACAAGTGGGTCAGTATCTGGAAGTTATCACCTGCATTGTAGATGGACAAGATGAATTCCAGGTGGGGCACAGAGAGTGACAATAATAAAAATTATCTGCATCCCTATCCTTCTACCCCCTAGGCAAGTGATTTATCAGTAATGAGGTCTTCCATAGTTACTGCTATTTCTTGTCATCAATCTATAGTGTCCAATACTTTGGCTATGTTTCCTTTTCCAGTGTTGTCAAATCTTGGCCAGGAAATGTGCTTTTCCAAATATTCTTTATCTATAGTGAGATGCCAGCTTCCATTCTGTCTCTTGGATCTGTTCCCATGGGTATGAAACATCTTTAGTTAGAAGACTAGAGGGAGGGAAAGGGAGGAGGAAGGAGATAACCTTCATAGCCTTAAGTTTTTTTAAAAAAAAATTTCTAATTGATTTCTAGCAGTGGTTGGGGAGGATGATGGTTAAAGGTGTTTGGCAATGACAATATCTTTTGTCTTTGCATCACTCTCATTTCCCAATATATCCCTTCTCTCCCACTCTCTGGGAGCCATTTCTCATAATAAAGAAAGAAAAAGAAAGTGGGGGAAAACATTTCTGCAAAACTAATCAACACATCAACCAAGTTTGACATGATACACAATGTTCCACACCCACAGTCCCCTATCTTTGCGAAGAAGGAAGAGAAGCTTGTTTTGTTAACTATTCTTTGGGTCCAAGCTTGGTCATTATAATTTCACAGTATTAATTTGATGTGTTTGCTATTGATTTTCCATTGACATTGTTGCAGTTCTTAAGTATGTTTTTTTCAGTTCTGTTTACTTCATTTTGCATCAATTCATGCAAATCTTCTCATGCTTCTCTCTATGGTTCATATTCATTTTTTTTTTTTACAGAGCACTAATATTCCATAATATTAATATACTACAATTAATTAGGCATCCCCTAGTCTATGAGCATTTTCTTTCTTTCCACTTCCTTTCTATTACAGAAGAGGCTGCTACAAAATTTTTGTAAATTGGTCCTTTCTATCTTTGGCCTTGAAGTGTATGTTTAGCAGTGAGTTCTTTGGGCCAAAGGTTATGGATATTTTAGACACATTTCTTCAGTATAATTCCAAACTACTTTCTAGAACCAATTCACATCTCCACAGTAGGATGCACATTTTGATAATAAATAATACAATAAAACAAATATTTATTGTAAATTTACTCATAATAAACATTAATTTATATTTATTAAAAATATAAAATGATAAAATGGTAATTTAACAAATAATAATGACAACAATGAGTTGTAGTGCATTTAGATAGCACAGCTAAGATTACAGAATGTTTTTTCTCACAATAACTTTGGGAATAAAGGAGTTTATTATTACTTATTCCCATTTTATAGCTGAGACTCAGAGAACCTAAGAACCATCCCCATGATTACAATGTTAAAGCTGGGAGTAGAATTACTTGACTCCAAGAATTAATATTCTTTTCACCACATCTTCCTGGCTCTCAGTCATGCCATGAAGCAATGGGAACCTCAGAAGAAAGAAACAATATCATCTCAGAGTTTGTAATAGCAGATGTAACCAGGCTTCCAGGAAGAACAACCCTTTTTCAAGAAGAAAAAGAAAGTTTTCAGAGAGTGTACTGTGGGAATGAGAGTCCAAAGGGACAGCCTAAGTTCCTCTCACCTGGGGAGAAAGGATTGGAAGAGTGTGGGGAGGAAACTGAGCTGAAACATTTGAACAAGAATTACAGTTTGGAGAGGAGCAAAAAGGCACTTTGAATGGAGACTAGCAGTAAAATGGTTGCTTACAACTCTGCCTATTCAAAGTCTGAGTTCAGTGAAAGAACAGAAAATATTTAACTTGCTTTCCTGCTTCCCCTCTACCTTTGGCAGCCATTTTCTATACAATTAAAAAAAAATCTTTAAGCTGTTTCTAATTCTTGATTTTGTCTCATATAAATTATACCTGGATATAAATGCTCTGCCACTCATGTCTGTGAATTCATTACAAATAGACAGATTGTAATGGAGGAAGCCAGTGAATAGCTTGGAATACACAGAATTAAGCAGGAGAGAGGTCTGGACCTCGGTCTAAATAAAACAGCTGAAGTTTAATCTTGGCTTTGGGTGTTCTGAATTGTAATCATGAGACTCTTTTTAAAAAAAAAATGAGTAACTCTTTTAAACTCCTAAGTAACATGTAACTCAGAAGAATTCACCCTGTAGGCTACTGAGTCATGAGTAAGCAAGATTCAGTTAGAATTGACCAGCAGACACCTAAGTGAAGCTTTCAGTCCCTTGAGTGAGAAGCAGAGTAAAGATATGGACCAAAGGAAGGTCCCTCCTTCTGGGTTACCTATTGGGAGCAATGGCCAAACCTCAAAATTCCAGATGTGGAGATTACTCTCTCACCTATACAACCAACTTTACCAGTGAAACCTGCCAGTTATATAGAGAAGGGACATTTTCATGAGAGGAAAAGATAGACATTAGAACTACAGGTTTGTGAATCTAATATTGTGGCTGAAAAAAATGATAGAAAAGAAGTCATTCATTCAACGAGGATTTTTAAAGTGACTGGTATGTACCAGACCCCATGTTAGACACTGGGGATAAATTATGATGCAGTCCTTGTCTCAGTTGATTATTGAAGGACCCATGGGTAAAAATAGTAATAGTTCAGGGTCTTTGTAGCTGGTTGCTGTTTATAGCTTCATATCACATTCTTCAAAGGAAGATTTAAGTTTATTTTCTATTGTTTCAGAGGACAGGACTAGGGTCAATGTAGTGGACTTGCTGCCCATCAGCTCATTGGTCAGGATAGAGGAAGTGAAATATTTTTTGCTCTTCACTACTGCTTCCAGGTTTTCCCTTATCTCCATCATTCTGTAACCTCTTCTCCTTTGAGGGTCATGCAATTCACATTTATTATCCAGTTAAAATCCTAGCAGCTATTGTCTACAGATCCTCAGATCACTTCCCTTACATCCTCAATGAGTATCTGCCTCACAATTTTTCTCTCCTCCCCAACTCCTGCCCTCATACTTGGGGACTTCAGCATACATATTGACTTTCCTTCAAATACCCTAAACCACTCATTTCCTCAACCTATTCACCTCCCAGGAGCTACTCCTCCACCTTACCTCATACACCCCCCAAAGTTGGTCATGCCCTTGATCTTGCATTCACCTACAGATGTATCATCTCCATGTTCAAGAATTTTGAATTTCCTTTATCTGTTCATATCTATTGACATTCTACCTTTCCCTCTGCCCTCCCTTACTAAATCCTGCTCTTTGTCCACATTGTGACCTTCATTCTTTTAAGCCCTCAGTTCTCTTCCAGGTGATCACTCCTGCACTAGCCACTCCTCTTTCGTTCCTTTTGACCCTAGATGAATCAGTTTAACTTTACATTGTCCTCTTCTTTTGAGTCCCTAGTCCCCTTATCATATCACTGATTTTACTCTGTCAAACTTAAGCCTTGGATCATTTCCACCATCCACTGCTTTAGCTCCTATATACTTGCTGCTGAATGAAGGTGGAGAGCATTATGCAACTGTTCTGACTGAGTCCATTACAAATTTATGTTACACGTCGTCAACTGAGCTCTCACTGCTCCTAGGCAATCCTTCTATACCTCCCTTGTAAACTCACTATCCCACTTTCCACAGTTGCTCTTCCAAACCTTTTTATCCCTCCTCAAACTTCCCATGACTCCCCCAAAACATAACCTCTCAGTTAAGAACCTTGCCTCATATTTTACAGAGGAAAAAAAAATTGAGGCTGTTTGACTGTGAGCTTCTTCTCCTCCTTTCTGCTTCATCTTGTATCACTCAGAGATATAGCACTCTCTCCTTCCACTATCTCTCACCTTCTGCCACTATCTCTCCACCCCTCTCTCACATGAAGAGGCACCCTTACTCCTTACCAAGGCCAATCCTTCTACCTGCACAAGCAATCCCATTTCATCCTGTCTCTTCTAACATGTTGTCCCCTTTGTCATCTCCACTCTATCACTTATTTCCAGTCTCTCCTGGTCTACTGGCTCCTTCTCTGCTACCTACAAACGTGTCCATGTCTCCCCCATCCTCCAAAAAGCCTCCTTTGATCCTTTTATCCCAATTAACCATCACCTTACATCTCTTTTGCCCTGTCTTGCTAATTGCCTTAAAAAGGCTATCTACAACAGGTGCCTCTATTTTCTCTCTTCCCATGTTATTCTTCCAATCTGGCTTCCAATCATCATTCCACTGAAACTTCTCTCTCCAAGTTGTCAATGATCTGGACTTTTCTCAGTCTTTATTGTCCTCAGCCTCTTTGCAGCCTTTAACACTGTTGATCACTCTCTTCTCTTTGGTATTCTCTTTGCCCTAGTTCTATGAAGACACTATTCTCTCCTGGTTCTCCTCCCACCTCTTTGTCCATTCCTTCCTAATCTCCTTTGTTGAATCCTCATCGAGACTATACCCTCTAACTATAAGTGATCCACAGAATTCTACTTAGGTCCTATTCTCTTCTTTCTTTATACTACTTTCTTTGGTGATCTCATCGGTTCTCATGGATTTAATTACTATCTCTATGCTAATGATTCTTGTATCTATCTATTCTGCCCTAACCTCTCTGCTGACTTCCATTCTCAAATCTCTAACTATCTTTCGACATCTCAAATTGAATGTCTAGGATTCATCTTAAACTCAATTATATCCAAAACCAAACTCATTATTTCTTCCCCTAAGCCTCCCCCTCAATTTTTCAGGCTCACAACCTAGGTGCCATCTTTCCCTATTTTTAATCTGTTGCCAAGACCCATTGAGATCAACTTTGCAACATCTCTCTAATACTGACCCTTCTGTCCCCTAACACTGCTGTTACTCTGGTGAAAGCCCTTACCACCTCATGACTTATACTATTGCTGGTGGTTCTACCTGCCTCAAGTCTCTCCCTACAATCCATCCTCTATTCAGCCACCAAAGTGGTTTTCCTAAAATACAGGTGTGACAATGTTTCCCTCTTACTCAATAATCTTGCACAGCTCCCTACTACCTCCAGGATCAAATACAAAATCCTATATTTGGCACTCAAATCCTTCATACTCTAACCCCTCCTCACCTTTCCAATCTTTCTCAAACTTTTTCCCACCACGTACTCTTCAGTCCAGTAACAAAGACTATCTTGCTGTTCCATGAACAAGATATTCCATCTTGCAGCTCTGAGCATTTTCTCTAGTTGTCCTCCATACCTGAAATGCTCTCTGTCCTTATCTCTACCTACTGGCTTCTCTGGCTTCTTTTAAGTCTCAACTAAAATCCCATCTTCTTCAGGATGTCTTTCCCAACTTCTCCCAATTCTAATGCTTTCCCTCTGTTAACTATTTCCTATTATCCTGAATATAGCTTGTTTGTACATACCTGCATTTTGTCTTTCTCATTCATACTAAGGGTAGGAACTATCTTTTGCTTCTTTTTGTATCCCCAATACTTAGCAAAGTATCTGGCATATAGTAGGCCCTTATTAAGTATTCATTAACTGATTATAATTATTATTAACTGACGGGCAATATGGTATCAATGGGAAGAATACAGACTGGAGAGTTGGGAAACCTCAGGTTCCAGTCCAATCTCTTCTACCAACTAGGTGTGTGACCCAGTCAAATAATTTTACTTCCTCTGAGTCTCATTTCTTTCTCTTCAACATGAGTAGGTTGGACTAGAAGATCTCTAAGGTTCCTTCCAGCTCTATGATTTTATGGAATTACAGGGAGGTTAATTTTAGCTCCATATATGGAAAAACATTTTAATAATTAGTGCTAATGGAATGAGTTGCTTCAAAAAATAGTGAGTTTCCCATTAATGGAGGTGCTCAAGCAGATGCTAGATTTGTTAGAGATAATTTAAGTAATTTGTTAGAGATAATATAAAATGGATTGTTGCATTAGCTGGGAGATTGGTTAGATGAGCTCTAAGATCCCTTTCAACCATAAATTTCTCTGCCTCAGTGGGACCAGCTATTTATTTTGTTGTTGTTTATCTAGCGTGTAGTGGATAGAATGGTGCGGTGGACAGAAAGCTGACCTTAGAGCTAGGAAGACCTCTGACACAGAAAGGCCGTATGATCTTGGGTAAATCATTTCACTTCTCATTCCTCTAGGTAATTCCCTAAGACTATAGGTTACAGAGAAGGTGCAAACCTGCACTGGAAAGAGTTCCCTATGCCAAAGAAATCCCAGGTGTCATCCCTCTCCCCATCCAATCCTGACATTTTTCTGTAGCTGATTCTTGTTACTGCCACAGAGCCTTCCCACCAGTTTCTGTCTATTAAAATGAAACAGTGGAATGAACATTTTGAATTGATTCACCAAATGTTGAATCATGAACAAATGGTCTTTATAGCTGCCCATTATTGATAGTTCTACAGCAAAGGAGATCAAGAGAAGGGGGTATTAGGGAGACAGGGACCTAGACAAGGTAGGCTTCAAATAGCTGCCATTTATGTGGTGCCTCAAGGCTTTAAAAGGACCTTCTTCACAATGATGCTATTAAATAGATAATGCAAATACTAATATCTCCATGTTACAGGAACAACAGACAATTCTTTGTTGTCACGGAAAATAGACTTACCATCATTCCCTTGGTCCATACTCAAAATCTTTCTACCTAACTAGAATTTGAGAATCTAGGGCCCCACCTATGCCATAAGGAAACATCAGAGGAGGTCTTTGATGGAGGGTAGAGTCCAACACAGCTACTAAAAAGGGCAAGTAATGTGTGATTATTAGCGAATGGGAATGGGCATATGGAATAATTTTAAATGAATGAAATAGAATACAAGACAGTGCATAAACAATATTCTGAAAATGCATTAGCAAAGATCAAGAGAGAATTTAAAGGCATGCAAATAGGAAGAATGTGATATTCACTTGGTTGTTTTGGGACAATATTTCCCAAAATCATAATAATTCTTCTCTGTCAGTCTTTCCTTCCTTTTAGATACATCTGTGAAGTTAACAGTAAGAGGTACTATGGTATAATAGATTGAGAGTTGGCCTCAGAGTGAGGAAGAACTAGGTTCAAGTCTTGCCCTTGGTTGGATACTTAAAGAGCTTATCACTCCTCAAGGCTACTAATTCCCTAAGACAAGGCTTCAGAACAGATGCAAACCTGCCATTGGTAGGGGGAACTAAGCCAACTGTGAGTTCCCTTTGCCAATAAAATCGCAGGTCAGATCACTATCCTATTAAGACAATAGTCTAAGAGGTTCCACATGTGGCCCTCTAGGTCTTCAAGTGTGGCCCTTTGACCAAATCCAAACTTCACAGAACAATTAGTTTGGATTTATTCAAAGGGTCAAACTTGAGTACCTAGGGGTACTGTGGCCTTGAGGCCATAGGTTCTCCACTTCTAGGGTTAGAGAGCCGATCTTAGAATCAGGAAAACCTGCAAATAGTGAGAACATGAAATTCAGTTGGTTCTTTTGGGGCAATATTTCTCAAATTTATAATTTTTTTCTTGATCTTTCATTTATTTTAGACAAATCTTTGAAGAGAATGGTGAGAGGCATTGTGCTAAAGGAAATAGAGAGCTGGCCTTGGTCAGGAAAAACTGAGTTCAAGTCTCAACTCTGCCATCATTCACCTTGACCATTATTCAATATGCAGGTATGCCTATATTAGCATAGGTATGACCATAAGTTAAAGACAAGATACTAGCTAGTATTAGCAGAGCGAGTTTCTTCATCTGGGAATTTCCATGACCAATGAAAGTATGGGCCAAGTTCTTACTGTTATCCCTTTACTCAACCTAGAATTTAAGGTCTTCTACAATCTGTCTTTCCAAACTTACTTTACATTACCGGAGACTCACTGCCTGTTCCAGTCAGAATGAACTGCTAACATTCCCCTAATATTCCAACTTCTGCCTCCATGAATTCTTGCAGATTGCCTGGAATGCACTCCCTCCTCATCACCGCTTCTTAGACTCCATCTCCTCTCTCAAGGGTTAGCTCACTCTGTTTCTGTTTCTCTTGTTTCTGCTTCTATCTCTTTATTTTTTATTTTTTCCCTCCCCTACCAAATTGTTATACTATACTCTATACATACAGTAGCTCTCCCCCGCCCCCAATCCTCTCCCATCATCCAGCACAGTGTACAACCTGTTGAACTGCTACTGTAGGTCCTGGAGCTCCTGCATCCTTAGCAGTCATAGTTAAAGACCCCAAATGGGAGTGGGGAAGACCCCAAAGTGCTTGGATCCATCAAATGGCTTAGTGTCAGAAACCCATTATGATTTTGTTAGTGGAAATGATATTATAGAAGATGCACTACTATGTTCTTTGCAGCTGCACTCTATGAAGCATGGGACCTTTCCATCTGACTTGTAACTGAAATCTGCATTATCTCCCTCATTAGAATGAGAGCAGGGACTATCCAGCTTTCATATTTCTGGCCCCAACACTTTGCACAGTGCTTTGCATGAAGTAAATACTTAATAACTTCTTTTTCATGAATGTATTGTTTATTCATTCAAATATGGAAAGTCCAATGAGCAAGGAACTAGTTTTCACACCCACTTTGCCACCCCTCAACCCCCCCACCCCAAACACACACTCCTTGCCTGTGGCATCCAGGGACAGGTACTAGTGGTAGGATGCAGGTGATGAGATATAGACAAATCACCTAGGAAATGGGCCTTCAAAAAGCTGAAGTTTTATCTCAAACTGAAATCTCTAGAATCTGGCGTTAGGAAACAGGGACTGTACGGAGCTCAGAAAGGTTGGTTTTTGTCAGCTCCTCTTCTATTTCTGCACTCTGTCTTTTTCCTCAGTAGGTCTATTATGCATGTCTCTCTCTATATATACACATATGGAGAGAATGTGAAACAGAGGGAAGGAGGGGGAAAGAGAGAGAGGAGGAGAAGAAAGGGGGAGGAGGGAGAAAATGTAAGGGGGAAGATGAGAGTGTGAGACAGAAAGGGAGGGAAGGAAGGAAAGAGGGAGGGAGGGAGGAGAGAGAGAGAGACAGAGAGAGAGAGAACGAGAGAGAACGAGAGTGAGAGAGAGAGAGAGAGAGAGAGAGAAAATCTATATACTTTATCAAGAGACCATTTTCCAAGGTCAAAGGGATAATTTCCCGGCTTCCTCTCTACAGCCCCCAGCTAAGACTTTACGGCATCTTAAGGACAGGAGAAGCTCTTCAGTCACAGCATTTTTCGAGAAATGAAATGAATTTGCAGACAGAAGAGGTGGAAATTTTCTATATGGACATTAAGGGGTTTGGAGTTTTCTTTTGTTCTTTTCTTTTTTAATGTGGCAGACAAAAGACCTTCGACTACAGGGAGAGTCCAGGGAAGTAGACAACAGGGGACAGAAGAGTCAACAGTGCTTTGCAGGTGGGAACTCAGAAGGGGACAACTAACTCTTACATTTAATACCAGCTTTCCAAAGAGAAAATGAAGGTTTTTTTTTTTTTACAAATTTTGCCTCACCTTGAGAAGGAGGTGATAGAGTGCCAAGCACATCGGAAGTTAAAAGAGATTAGTCTGAATTCTGGCTTTGCCATTTACTCCCCATGTGAGCTGGGGCAAGTCCTGTTCCCTTTAGGCCTCAGTCTCTTCATCTGGAAAAATTAGGTGAGACTAGATGACCTACATCTAAGACATCTTTCAGCTTTAAAGCCTCTGACCTTTGAGCAAATAATATGCTCACCTTAACTCATTATTTTTCTCCTCAAAAATGGCATTTAATGTTTAAGGTAGTCCAATCCAACCTGGGAAGGAGGTTGTTTTTTGAGGGGAAAAGACCTGGATTCTAATTTCTCAATCAACCTCAATGAAAATAAAAAGTCTGTCTAAATTGGGAACTACTACCTACACAGATGCTCAGACACCTAAATTGGGAACTATCAACCAAACACATGTTCAGATACTTTACCTTCTGGAAGTATACCTTGCTTATGGCCTATAAAAACCATCCCCAAGGTTAAGCCCACCTACTTCTAAGAATATCCAGGCAAAACATTTAAGATTGTGTGGGAAGGAACAGCAGAGTCATAGAACTACAGATATGGACCCAAAAGGGAACTCAGAACTCATTTGGTCCAACACTCTTATTTTACAGATGAGGCAACTAAAGTGAAGAGATTAAGTGAGGAAATTGAGAAGTCAAGTCACACAGTAAGTATTAAGTAGGAGAGTTGAGTGGTTAACTCAGATTTCTCCCACCAGAACCACTGTCTTTTCAGTGTTCACCTGAGCCCTGTTTCCACCAGAACACCTGAAGGTCAAGGTGAGTCAGACTCTTCATCTAAGATTTTAGTTGATAATGACTTCTTCATCGGATTCCCTGTGGAATGGGAAGATTCAACATTTCCTCAAACCCCCTTCCTAACATAGGTCAAGTTCACAGCCTTTGCAAAAGAACTACTGAGTTAAGGCTGGTTCTTTGCATATAAATCCTATTCATATTCAGGGCAAGGACCTTGAAAGATTATTTCATCTATCCCCATTTTTGAGCACCATGCCACATTTACCACTTTTCTTATTGGACTACTTGTATCACTCTAACCATCTCAAAGGCCTCTGGTGAAGAACTGGGATAGGGAAAGAGATAGGACCTATGAGATCACTGATATAGAGAATTCTCAGGTGAGGAAATTCCCTCTACCGATATAGGTTGGCACTTTCTGTGTAAGTTACAGTCTTATGAGAGTTGTCTAGAACAGTGAGAGGTTAAGTGACTTGCTCAAGGGCACACAGTCACTATATGTCAGGGGTGGTACTAGAACCCATGTCTTTCTGGCCCTGAGGCCAGTTCTCTATTCACTATTTCAAACTGCCTCTCACTTGGTGAAGAAAATGCTTAGAAAAATCTCAAAGATGTCTATAGATATAGGTTATAATCATCATCAAAGTGAAAGAAGTAAGTTCTAATCACTGGTAGACCAAAGTACAGATACATGGAGGAGAAGACAAATGTTCAAAGTTTATTAAACATTAAGAATAACAGACAAAGATTTGGGTTGAACAACATATATGATGCAATCCTGTATCATGATGCACAATTTCAGCTGATCGCCTAGGTGAACGCAAGTTATTTAACAGATTCAATCTTGCAGTGTTCCCCAAAATTACAATGGTTGATCACTGGATAAAGATAGGTCTGGTGGTCTCAAAAGAAAGGTCCCAGTGTCCTTAAGTATCACAAAAGAGGAAATTTAAAAGAACAAAAGGGCACTCATCTTACCAGTCAAATACAAGCCACCAAGCCTACAGCAAGGCTTGTTTCTGTTGACTTTCAATTCACTCCCAGATGCAGAGAGGAGAACTTAGGCCTTAGAACTTAGGACCTCAGGCCTATGGAAATGTAGGAATGGAGGAGCCATAGAGGGGAGGTGCCAAGATTCAGGGAAGAGAGTGAGTACCATCTGGAGAGCCTGGACTCAGTCATCATCACTTGATTAAAAGCCTACATCTATGATACTGGGTTTTCCCTGTACAAGGGCAAAACTCCACCTCCTATGGTATTGCTCTAATAAGCAATCATGCTTTCCCTCTTATTTAAAGTACACTGTAGCCTTTGAGGCACAGGTACTTCCTCTACCAGTGTAGATTTTAATCCATCTAAACCCTGGGTGACTGACAAGATCCATTATATAAGCTCTTACTTGAGGGAATGTCTATTATTCTGCACCGTTGGCTCCATTCATAGTCACTCTATCTCTATCTGGTCAAATGTGGTTTTCACATGGGCCAAAAGAAGCCACAGAAATAGAATGAAGAGTTTCTACTTGTCAAAGGAATTTATTGTTGTCCATAAACATCCCCTAGTGGGAGAGTGGGCTGCTAACTTGGTCTGGCTGATAAATTTTTGAGACTTCTCTGCAAGTCTAGTCAAAAGGAATTGTCAGGGGCAGCTGCCAGCAAAGTTTCTAGTCTGCAGACTCCTACTTCAAGTTTCAACTCGATTTGTTTTGGGGTGATGCGATTTTTCAAATTCCTAGATTTTTAACCCCTGGAAGGTGCTTATAATGATGGATGAAAGTGACCTGATTTGTATAACGGAATAACGTTCAATCAACATTGTTCTTAGAGTGACTGGACCAAATCTGCCCTGTCCTAATTGCTCTAGATCTCAGCAAATCAGAACAGGAGATTATTTCCACTTCAGTGACCAGAATGATTAATCTATCTGGCATGATTAGCTCAACTGGGAGGTGGAGAGGGGGTGGGACAGAAAATGAGAGGGTGGAGGTAAAGGAAAGGGGGGGGGGGGAGAGAGGAAAGAGAGGAGAGGAAGAGAGAGGGAGAGGGAGAGGGAGAGAGGGAGAGAGAGAGAGGGAGAGAGAGAGAGGGAGAGAGAGAGAGGGAGAGAGAGAGAGAGAGAGAGAGAGAGAGAGAGAGAGAGAGAGAGAGAGAGAGAGAGAGAGAGAGAGAGAGAGAGCGCAACAGATATAAGGCACCTGTGCAGACTCAGAAGTGTTTAACTGTAAAGATGAGGTAGCTGCTTAAAACCTCTCCTAGCACACAAAAGAAAGAATGTGGTGGGTTATTTTTTTTCCTTTTCCACAGAAAACATCTGTGATGTTAATTCCTTACAAATAAGCCCATTCCAAGAAAGACCAATGTTGTTTGCTCAGCTGCCTTTTTATACTTTGATGAGTTAGGATGGTCCAAAATGCAATCCACCGACACTTTTCCACTTGCAAGATATAATTTCTGTCACTGACTTCACAACTGTTAATTATGGCTATTTAAATGTACCCATATTATTAAGAATATGTCAATTACCAATTCCACTGCAATTAACCACTGCCTCTAAAAAAATCTAAGTTCATAACCACTTTAGTTTGAACTGATATACTATCCCATTCTACTCTACCTTTGGGAAGTCAACTTTTCACATGGTAGTTGACATGAATGTCCACTCTACTCCCTTACCCATCTCCTTCCATGAGCTGTTGTTTGGGAGCAGAGTGGATGCCAGTAGGAGGCTAAGAACCTAACCTGTTTATCAGTTCTGCCACATTCACAAAGATGCTACTACACAGAGACATCATTGAAGAACTGGGTACTCAAGAGGCAGGAAATTAGAATTAGAAAATCTCATTGAATAAAAGAAATATTTAATCTAGAACAAAATGTTCCATCTTTCTTTTTTTCAATAACATTGCAATCTGTTGACATAATACACTCCAGTGAAACAAGGAACAATCTTTGTTAAAGGAGAAACATCTAGCGAAGTACGGACCGAACACTTAGCACCGATATTCACCCCACATTTCAACACCGTATTTGAGACATGTGTCTGCAAGACAGAATGGGGCTGTTCCAAATACTTGCAGCAGGAAACCCATCCCAGCAATATGTCATTCTAGAGTGAACATGAAAATTTTGTGGCAGATGCTTTTCCTAAAAAATACTGTTATCATTCAATAAATATTTGACTAAAATCCATTTTGTGCTTCTGGGTGATATTGACTGACTTACTTTTTAATTCCTAAAAGAAAATACAAAAGTTCCTTATGTGTTTACAAGCACGAAGCATTGTGGCAAGTTTCAGTACTGTCATAAAATTTTCATTTACAGCAGAAAACATGCTGATGAGTCAGTGACTGGCTTGAAATAATAAAGATTTCAAAAACCCCAAAGCATTCCTTCTCTGTACAATAATGGTGAATATATATTTTAATATATATCTTTGCTATATAATTTTAAAACATGGAATAATTTTTTTCCTTTTCTCTTTGCTATATATAATATATGTCTTTCAAAATACATGGTCAGTATTTGTATCTGAAAAATACTGTACAAAAAAAACCCTTCCTATAATTACTCTGTATAAACATTAAACAATTTTTTTAATAATTTCTCCTTTTGGTCTAGAGTAAACATTCAGATCGATTGGATTAACCACAGTTTATGACAACATCATCCCCTTCTGAGATACACCAGTGTCTTTACATTCATTTTTTTTCAGAAGTCCACTTTATAACAGAACTTACATCCTAAAGCAAACAGCAATAAAGCAACCAAGGAAATTCCAGAATTGTTATTATTTCATGAATAATTTCAAAACAACACCAGGGTAGGGAAGAAAAAGAGAGGCAGGGCTTAAAAAACACCCAACTTGCTAAATGAATTAAAATCATTTTTAGAAACAGCAAGAGAGAGTTCACAAAAAATATATATGTATATATATTTTACAAAAGTGAAAGAAAAAACATCTGAAACCACTGAACTATAGTCTGGATATCTGTCATCTTCAACTGGAACAAGGGGAGAAAAATGCCAGAAGTATGGGGGAGGGGGAGACAAAATTAAACTCCTTTTGGTGTCAAAAGCTGATGAGGGTGAGACTTGTTATTTGGCTCTGATATTAATGAATTGCCCATTTTCTCATAGACCCAGTATCTTCCTCTGCCTCTCTTATCTGGGGATGTTCTGGGCGTGCTCAAAATGCTTCACTTTTCTTTTATCTTTTTTTTTTTTAAGACAATGAAACTCTCAGGTAGGGAATGATCCTACATCCACTAGTAAAACTCAGGCAGCATGCTCTAGCATACAACAGGGTTATTGCTTTAGGTACAGACAGTGCAAAAAACACTCTGTGTGCCCTAGTCATGGTGCTCTTATATAGCTGGGGCTTGGAGACTCAAAAGGAAACTTAGCAGATATGGATAAGTAAATATGGGGGCCCTAAGGAATCTAAACAACACTTGAGATTTGTAGACAAGTATCACCAGAATTTAAAAATATGAGGAAAAAGCAATCTCTAAATTAATATTTCTGTAGTGTAGCACTAAGTTATCCTGTGCACCTTATTAGCATGTTAACGTTTGATTAAACATAAACAAGAGTTTGTATTCTTAAAAACTGAGATCTACTTTTTTTTTTAAACTGGGATCTTTCCATCTAAATTCAAGGAAAGGGTCAAAAGAGTCATCAAGGTCTAAGGAGAAGCAGCACTGACTGGGGTGAGAGGACCAGGATGCAGGAGACAAAGGAGAGAGAGAATAGCCACCACTGTTATCAATAATAGTCCAAGTAAAAATGTGGCACTTTTTTTTTTAAACTAAATGAAAAGTCAGAGATGGGAGAAAAGAGGGATAAGGAGGGCATTTCATAAAAATGGGAAATGCACCCATATTCATTCTCCTACCTAGGTGCATCCAATGCGCATGTGCGTGTGTACACACACACGCACACATTACACACATCCATATACACGCACATACATACACACATACACATAAATGTAAGTCAGTTTTTGTTGATGCTTCTAGTAAAGTGCTGATGACAGCAAGGTTGGTTTGGATGTGGTGTTATCAAACAGGAAATATGTCCATCTATTCAAATGCCAACCCACCAAAAATGCCATCCTACAGGGGGCCATGCCTGGCCTCATACTTGGCAAGTATGTTTTTGCATTTCCCCAACTCTTTCCGCAAGTCAGCCACCTCCTGGCGGAGGGCCGAGTTCTCTTTCTCCAGGAATGAAGCCCGGATGGCAATCTGATTCTCCTTCAGCCTTCGGGCATCTCGAGAGCGCTTGGCTGCCATGTTGTTCTTTCTACGCCTCGCCCAGTACTTGTCATCCTGCTCATTAGTTACAGAAAGAAAAGAAACAAGATATTAGATTTCAGTAAAACTACAAGATGCCCAGGACATCTGAGGTACAGATTCCATCTTGGACTGAGGACAGTGGGGTCATTCTTCTTAACTTGTTACTGTGTGTGGTCAGAAACATTTAGAACTTCAGAGGTTATGTCCAACCATTACCTAGAGCTCTAAAGAGGAAATTTTGAACCTAGAACAGTACCACAAACCTGGGAGCAAACAGCAAGAGTGCCCTTGTGTCTAAGTGAGAGTGAGTGTGGCGATCAGGCCATTTATTGTGCCTTATCACAAGTCCCGTCTGTGCCCTAAGCCAAAGCATTGGTTGTTAACCCTAGTTATGGGCTCTGTCCTTACCTAACGATAGCTTTCTTCCTAACTAGTGGGGAACAAGACACCAGCCTTCTGGAAGGCTGTGTTTCCCTCTATAGCGAGACTCATGAAAGGACTGAACATGTGCCCATCAAAAAAGGGGTCACAGCCCAAGCAAGAAAGTGTTACATATTTTTTTTTACCAGACCTGTGATTTCACTAATCTAGGGAACTCTCTATAAAAGAAATTTCCTCTATCACTGCATATCAGCAACCTTTATAAAACTTATAGTCTCGGAGAGTTAACTAAAGGGTTAAAATACTTGCCCAGGATCACCAAAATGTGTCACAAGCAGGACTCGAACCCAAGTCTTCATGTTTCTAAGGTCAACTCTCTGTCAACTAAGCCATGTTGGCTGTCTATCTCATACACACACACATACACATATATATACACACATACACATATATATGTAGATATATGTACATATACATGTATATGTGTATACACACAGAGATATAGCTATAGAGATACAGATATATGTATAGATTTTGATATACTAGTATGTGTATATTTATTTATGTATACATACATTTATATATTTATGCATGTATTTTTAATACACTTTCTCTCTCCCTTTCCCTGCCCCCTCCCTCTTTTTTCCTCTGTCTTCTCTTCTCTCCCTCCCTTTCTCTCTCCTTCTCCTTACTCTCTTTCCTCTCTTCTCTCTCTCTTAACTAAAGAAAATGTCAGAAGGGTAATGAAGGAGGTGTTTCATAAAAACAGGAAATACCCCCACACTCCTTCTCTCACCTAGGTCTACACACTGCACATGGGGTACATACACACACACACACACACACACACACACACACACACACACACAAATACAGGTCATTCGATGCTTCTGAGAAAACACTGATGACACCCTCTATCTGTATATATATATGCATGAATAAATGTATGAATGTATGTATGTGTATATATTCCTAATTCTATATATAGTTCCATATCTAAATCTGTGTTCATGTGTATTTCTAACTCTATCTACATTCAGTATAGCATTAAACATCACTGATAAATTAAAAAGTGAATATTATGTTATGGATAAGTAACAGTTGACAATATAATCTTTCCACTAGGGACCTCAAAAAGGTAGGCTGTATTGATGATCACTCTAATGTTTCTGCAAGACACAGAGTGACCAGGGAATATTCAGCTAATGGGATAAACTGATACCCAAGGAGATGCAGCAGCTTGTCCACAGTCCAACTTTCCATACTCTTCACTGAAGGGCAGCTAAGTGGTGTAGTGGGTAGAGCACTAGTGCAGGAGTCGGGAGGACCTGAGTTTAAATCTCACCTCAGACACTTGACACTCACTAGCTGTGTGACCTTGGGCAAGTCACTTAACCCCAACTGCCTCATCCTGGGTCATCTCCAGTCATCCTGATGACTATCTGGTCACTGGATTCAGATGGCTCTGGAGGAGAAGTGAGGCTGGTGACCTGCACAGCCCTCCCTCACTCAAAACAAAGTCAAGTGCAGGTCATGTCATTATTTCTGTGATGGCATGGTCTTCTTTGGCAATGAAGGACAAACACACACTCTTCGTTGAAATTATATCAGTAGGATTATTTTACTCTCTCACCCAACATTTGCAAACATGTATGTGTACACACATAGAAGTGCATGCACACACATGCATATATACACACACAATTCTGTAGTTTCCTGATAGACCTTTCTTATGGACCTTATTTAACCTGGTTGATACTTAGATACTTAATTCTGGTTGATATGGAAGCAATCCTCCCTTCCATCAAACAAAAATAAAAGAAAATCCTCTTAGAAAAATGCCCTGCATAAATCTTGCTTCAGAACTTTCCATCTAAGTCCCCCCTCTTCTCAAAATCAGCTTTAGGCAATTCATTTATGATGCCACCTGAGCCCCATCCCTCTTTATTTTAACAAATTGCAACAACAAATCTCTTAATCCCAGACTGAAAGGGGCAAAGCTGATGTCTGCAGTCACATGCCATCCAGGAAGCCCTGAGGGACCTAATCTTCTTATTCTCCCCCCGGGACCAGAAGGGTCATGGTCAATGCATGTGATTATGTCAGAAGGGCCCAAATTATCCCTAGGTCTGCTCCCAGGACTTTGAGATCTGTTTTTCATGCACAAAGCCTTAGGGGAAATAGAATTAGCTTTGAGGGGCATGCAATAGAAACCACTGCTCAGGCAGCTGGTGCCACTACAAATAGAGTGCTGCTCTGGAAACAGGAAGACCTGAGTTCAAATCCAGCCTTAGACACCAGTCAAGCTAACCTCTGTTTGCCTCAGTTTCCTCAACTATAAAATGGCGATAATAGCACCTACCTTGCAGGGTTCTTCTGAGTATCAAATGAGATTATATTTGCAAATAAGTCTTGGCAAAAAGTAGGAGCTTAATAAATGCCTATTCCTTTCCTACTACTCCCTATACACATATATCTTCTCTTTGGCACGCAGAAGCTAGCCACGGCTTCCATTTCTGCCAATTATCCCCAGGCACCTAATACACTTCACCATGAGATCTGCTCACAAAGAAAGCTGAGCTAAAATTTCTCAAGTATGGTCAGTATGGTCAACATAGGTGGAAGACAAAGAGGGTGGTCAGAAAGCTGTTGCTCTGGGACAAATAGCTTATTGGCAATCTCTACCCCAGGCCCACAGGATAGAGAGTTCTTTCCTCTCTGCCCACCTCCTTAATGAGCCTGCACATTCTATCCTCCTCCCCCAGGAAATCACTACATTCAGGCTTCCCTCAACCAGCCCTGCCTTCTCCCAAAGTGCCTCACACTTCAAAATTACCTCTGTGCCTTCCACCCTCACATCAAAGCTCTCATGCCCTTCTCTGCATAAGACTGGTTTAATCAGTTTGCTTTCCTAACCAAGCTAACTAACTGAATGCTGTCCAACTTCTTAACTTTCCCAGGAGCCTTTGCTCATTAATCCTCTTAGTTTTTTAACTGGTAGAAGTTCAGCAGCATGGACAAATACTTTGGAACAGGTCTGCCTTAAATTAAACTATCCTGCTACTCTCTAGTTGAAGGACCTTAGATAAGTCACTTCATTTTTCTGGGCCACAATTTCCATCTATAAAATGAGGGGGGGGTTTGGATTGGGTGATCTCTGAGGGTCCTTCCAACTTCTGAAACAATGATTTTATGATTCACTCTATCTTCCTTAGAGGAAGCTGGGGGAAGGAAAAGGTGGGAATAGAAATATGGCTCAAGGAGGGGAGGGAAGGCAAAAGAACCAGATTTAGGCAACATGTCAAAGAGTCTTTGCCCCTTTCTCATTTCCATTTCTGTACCCCCTTTATCCTGTCATCTCTCTGAGCCTCGGGGTAAAGTAGTTATGCTGCCCAAGCTCCCTATTATGACACCCTCTCCCTTAGGGGTCCATCCTCTAAAATGTTTGCCACCATCCCCCACCCCCATCACAATTCTTGTGATTTCAGTTAGTGTACCTCAGTCTGATCACCTACAAAAACAGGTATGTTAGATGGTATCGCCAAAATTCTTTCCCAGCTCTGACATTCCAGTTATATGATGAAACTGATTCATGCTGAGGAGAAACTCCTCTCTTACTACTTCCCTATGAGGTCTGCTCTTGAACACAAATGAATTCATAATTAGTAGAAGACTGGTAAGTCCTGTAACCATGGGGGAGTTATTTTGGGTTTGGACTCATAAATCAAAATATGTGAATACTTCTTAAAAATTTCCTATCCCAATTTATTCTCTGAAAGTGGCTTAGGGGAACACTGACCCATAAATTCTCCTTTCTGTGGTTCCCAATTTCATCTTTATTTCTCAACAAGGAGTATTCTACTTTTTACCATAGAGGGTCAAAATATACCTCATCCAAAGCCAAGCTTGAGTTGGTATTATAGAGGTTGTCCTGTCCTGACTCCTGCTGCCTTGAGAACCAGATGGGAAGGGGTACATTAATAAACCTGGAGATTTCCAGAACAGTCAGGCTTCAAGCGTCAGAAACCTTCCAGAAAATGGTAAGATTTGGCTTTTTTGGTCCTCTTGAGTTAGAAATAAAGAAATCTTCAGAAGGGTTACGATTCAATGATTCTACAATACTATCCTCCTCTCCCCTCCATGACTTTAAAAGTGTGGAGTTTTGTAGGTTTTGTAATAGCATTAATAATTAGTCATTTCCATAAACTTTTTATGCCTAATCCCCACCAGGTATAATAACAGTTATGCATCTATTCATGAACTTAATTCTAAATTTTATCCAATTACAACATTTATTCTTGTTCACATATGTTTAGTCCTTATAGTTTTCTTTATTTACACAGTTTCATTGCTTACTTTTAGCTTTAAAAAATTATAAGGGGAACTTGTTTTTGTGGGGGAAGGGGCATAACACATGACAAGGAATCATTTTGCCATCAAGAATGCTTGAAATCTTTGACCATCGCATCCTTTACCTGTCAAGTCACTTGGGTCTAGGGAAGTTTTTTAGGCTTTCCCCAGGAGTTGGGACAGCCCCACTCAGCAGCACTTTGCAACACTGTCAAATGCCTTGGAAAGCTCTTTTAGATGCATGCCCTCCCCCTTTCCCCCCCCGCCCCAGTTTAAGTGCAATAGCTCAGGGCTTGAGATATAAATGGAATTTAAGTAATAAGGAAATAAATCAAGAAATAGCAATCAATTGGGAGAAGGCATACTATTACCATCTCAAATATCAGCCCCACTAAACTATAAGTTCCTTGAGAGCTGGGATCACATTTTATCTTTCTTTCTCCCTTAGAACCCATAACGACTCGTACTTCTGACAGTGAGTAAATATTTGCTAGGAAAAAAAAAACTATCAATATATGAATGACTACAGGTTTCCAGTATTAAGTAGCCATTATTTCTTGATTCTTTTTAACCAATTCACCCAAGGAGCTGGGATTCAGATTATATTCACTGTGTACCTCAACCTTTTCTATCTTTTCCTAAGGATGGCAGATCCTGCGTTCTTTCCCTTCAAAATCTAGTTTTCAACTTGAGATTTATGATGCAACCAAGACTCAACATGGCCTTATACTTGATGGTGCTGCCAAGGATTTAAACTGGCCTATTATAGAAGCTGATACTGATATTTCACCCTTAGTCCCCATTCCCCAGAAATCCCCTAGAAATCGAAGGTGGAACCATTAGCATAAATCAGTTCCAGAAAGCTTTCATCCCCTCCCCCCTTATTCCAACAAAGAATTTTCTACTTTGTGTACCATATTTGGGTTTGAATGCGTAGGAGGGAGGAAGAGGGGGCAGAGAGCTATATCTACATACATCAGTGGATCTGAGATCCCACTGCCGTAGTGATTCTTTCCCACGATACAGCATATTACATCCCATCTATGCCTGTTCATTCTATGTAACTCTTGTCTATATGCTTCCATAAATTCTCCAAGGGATGTCCACTTAACATGGTAAAAGCACTCCTCCAGACTGTCTGACCCTGAAGCCAGTTATCTCTTGCTCTCATTCCATGACCAGCCCACCAATAAACATTAATTTAATTGCTTAATATCATTACTTTGAATTTGTAGTCAAGTGTCTTAGAGCAACCCAAATGTAGGCAAGAATGTCTGATTCCAAATACTAGATAATTGGAAAAGTCACTTTTATTTGCCTTTATAATGTAAAATATATATATGTATATATGTATTCCAGAAACAGATGTGCTTCCTTATTCTATTTTCATTCAGCAAAGCACAGGTAAACCAACCTGGGATTAAGCATTCCTCCAGGATAAAATATAAAGTGTATACTATATAGTAGATAACAAAGAGTTGACTATATTATCTTTCTGCTAAGGCTTCAAAACTCTTTAAAAATATTGCTGATTCTCCTAATTTTTTTGTGTCTGTGAAATACAAAGGAACCAGGGGGTGGTCAGGAATGGGAGAAACTGAAACACAATGAAATGAAGTAATATGCCCTCTTTCCAAAAGAAAAACAACCAAAACCCCATGCTTCCCAGCTCTAATACACCTTCCTCAAGTAGTCCTTTGAATTTTTCTTCCTCCAGCCTAGTTACCAGTTCCAATTTACCTTCAGATCTTCAGGGATGAAGACTTTACGAGCTTTCTTAATCATGGGTTGTGGTTTGAGCTCCTCCTCAGAGAACTTGCGTTTTCGAGGGTCAAACATTTCCTGGCCAGGGATGCTGGACAGAGCCAAGTCAGCTGGGTCTGGTTCATAACCCACGGGGACCTGGATGGTCTCAGGGTCAATAGGACTCGGTGTGTTGCGGTTTGTGGATAATATCTGACCTGCAATGACATAGGAGGAATTTTGAAACAGGAATACCTCAAAGAGCCCCCAAAGGTAGTGGCTAGCCCACTTTTGTAGGAGGAAGCAAGATTTATAATAATCATACCTTTTGTTTCTTTGGTGCTCAGCAATCTGTTATTTTACCTGTCCTACAATATTCTTGAAGAAAGCAAGACTAGTAAAATTTTAATCATTTTAATGATTGTAACACTAGAGTTCATGGAGGGAAGTTGACCTGCTAAACTTCACATAGAAGGTCTAGTTACCTGTGTGTGTACAGAGATTTAAGATGCATAAATCTTCACCAACAATCCCATGGGGCAGCTAGGGTCACCAGTGCATAGAAGGCTGGACCTGGCTTCAAGAAGACCCAACTTCAAATCTGGCATCAGAAACTTACTAGCTGAAAGACCCTGAGTGAGTCACTTAACGTGTCTGCCTCAGTTTTCTCATGTAAAATGGGGCTGATAATAGTATCTACCTCCCAGGATTGTTGTAAAGATAAAATGAGATAATATTTTTGAAATTCTTAGCATAGTACCTGGCACTTAATAAATGGCTATTTCCTTCCCCTGAGCTAAACAGTGCCAGTATTATCTTAATTTCATGGAAGAGTAAACTGAGATTCAGAGAGTGACTCATCTAGGCTCAAACTACTAGTAAATGTTAAACTCAGGACTGAAAAACAGACTTATTCTGACTCTTAGTCCATAATATAAACAAAAATTTATAACCTTAGGATCTGTGAATGTTTTAAAAAATAGTGTGGAGAGCAGTGACCACATCTCTCCCCATATCACATCACATTGGAAGCACCTAAAACTTCTAGACCCCCAGAACTAGTTCTGAAAAGAGCAGCATGGAAAAGCCTAATGCTTGGGGCAGTGCCTTCCCACCCAGTCAAACTATAAAAAGACTGGGAAAATGAGCAAATAACAAAAAAATAATTTGACCATAAAGAACTACTACTAAGGCAGGAAAGACCAAGTCCTAAATTCAGAAGACAACAACAAAAAATTGCTAATTTGGACCCAAGTTCAACAAGAAATCCTAGACAAATTAAAGGAAGAGATGAGTGGCAGAGGAGAAATCAGGGAAAGAAATGAGTGATACAAAATTATGAAAAGAGAATTAATAATAAGTATTATTATTACTTATAATTATATAACATATAATTATTTATTATTATAATAAATAAAAATTAGTAACAAAAGAGGCACAAAAAAACTGAAGAAAACAACACCTTAAAAAAAGAATTGGCCTAATGGTAAAAGAGAAATAAAAATTCACTGAAGAACCCTTTAAAACCCAGAATAAGCTAAATGGAAAAGAAGGTACAAAAATTCACTTAAGAAAAGAACTCCTTCAAAAACAGAACTGGCCAAATGAAAAAAAACTTGCAAAATCTCACTAAAAAAAATAATTCCTTAAAAATTAGAACTGGGCAAACAGAAGTAATGACTCCTTGATACATCAAGAAATAATAAAACAAGGAGAGTTGGAACACTAATTCATTGTTGGTGGAGCTGCGAGCTCATCCAACCATTCTAGAGAGCAATTTGGAACTATGCCCAAAGGGCTACAAAAATGTGCATACCCTTTGACCCAGCAATATCGCTACTAGGACTGTATCCCCAAGAGATCATAAAAATGGGAAAGGGTCCCACATGTACAAAAATATTTATAGCAGCACTCTTTGTAGTTGCCAAAAACTGGAAGTCAAGGGGATGTCCATCAATTGGGGAATGGCTGAATAAATTATGGTATATGAATGTAATGGAGTAGTATTGTGCCATAAGAAATGATGAACAAGAAGACTTCAGAGAGGCCTGGAAGGACTTATATGATCTGATGCTGAGTGAAAGGAGCAGAACCAGGAGAACTTTGTGCACAGCAACGATCACGGTGTGCGAGAGTTTTTTCTGGTAGACTTGGAATTTTGTAATAACACAAGAACTTATTAAAAAAAAAAAATCCCAGTGGTGGTTTTCTAAGGCAAAATGCCTTCCACACTCAGAGAAAGAAATATGGAAGTCATTCACAGAATGTAGCAGATCATGTTTGTGTGTGTATGTGTCTTTATGTATCATGTTTTGATCTGTTATATGATTTCTTCCATTTATTTTAGTTCAACTACATAGCATGACTATAGTGAAAATGTACTCAATAGGAAAGTATATGTAGAACCTATACAGAATTGTATGTGGTCGTGGGGAGGGAGGGGGGTAGTGAGGGGTAGGTGTGGGGGGGATAAAATCTTAATTTTATGGCAGTGATTGTTAAACATTAAAAAATAATAATAATAAAATAAAATTTAAAAAAAGAAATAATAAAATAAAGTCAAAAGAATGAAAGAATAGAAGAAAATGTGAAATATTTTATCAGAAAAACAATTCTCCTGGAAAATAGATTGAGGAGAGATAATTTAAGAATTATTGGACTACCTAAAAGTCATAACCAAAGAAAAAGCCTAGACATCATATTTCAAAAAGTTATCAAGGAAAACTGCCCTGATACCTTACATGCAGAGGGTAAAGCAGAAATTGAAAGAATCCACCAATTACCTGTTGAAACAGATACCAATATGAAAACTCCCAGGGCCATTATAGCCAAATTGTAGAGCTCCCAGGTTAAAGAGAAAATAATTCAAACAGACAGAAAGAAACAATTAAATATTGTGCAATCCTTCTCAGGATCGCACAAGATTTAGCAGCTTCCATGTTAAAGGAATAGAGGACTGAGAATATGATATTCTGGAAAGCAAAGAGCTGAAATTACAACTAAAAATAACCTACCCAGCAAAACTGATATGTCCTTCAGGAGAAAAAAAAATGGATATTTAATGAAATAGAGGGCTTTAACCTTGAACAGCCCTTCCCCACTCAAAACCAGTGAAGTGCAAGTCATGTCATCATTTCTCTGATGTCATGGTCTTCTTTGAAAATGAAGAATGAACACAATCTTTGGACTTTCTGGTCTTTAATGAAAAGACCACAGCTGAATAGAAAATCTGACATTCTGACACATGAGTTAAGACAAGAATTACATGGTAAACATCAAACAGTAGTCATTAAAGCTAAAAACTGTTTACATTCCTATATGAGAAGATGATACATAGAACTCCTAAGAACTTCAATCATTATTAGGGTAGTTAGAAGGGCATGGATGTGAGCCCATTATGTTGTAATGATCTCCCAAAAAATGAAGGGGTGAGAAAGAGGGATACGTTTGAGAGAAGGAGGGACAGAATGGAGAAAATTTTCTCACATAAAAGAGGAGCACAAGGGAGAACTTTTACAGTGGAGAGGAAAATAAGAAAGGGGATAGAAGGCAACGCTTGAACCTTACTCTCATCAAAATTTGGGTAAGAACAGACAGTTTTCAGAAAAATTAGTTATGAAAAAAATGCTCTAAATCACTACTGGTTAGAGAAATGCAAATTAAAACAACTCTTAAGGTACCACTTCACATCTATCAGAAATGCCAAATGCTGGAGGGGATAAGGAAAAATAGGTATACTAGTAGTGTACAGGTTCAACCATTCTGGGGAACAATTTAGAACTACCCCCAAAGGGCTATAAAACTGTACATACCCTCAGACTCAGCAATACCACTACTGGGTCTGTATCCAAAAGAAATAAAAGAAAAAGGACCTCTATGTACAAAAACATTTATAGCAGCTCTTTTTATGCTGGCAAAGAATTGGAAATTGAGGGGATGCTCATTCATTGGGGAATAGCCAGGGAATTGTGACATGTGACTGCAATGGAATACTATTTTGCTGAAAGAAATGATGAGGAAGGTGGTTTCAGAAAAGACAGAGCAACAATTATACGGACTGATGCAAAGTGAAGTGAGAAGAACTAGGAGGTCATAGTAATAGCAATGTCCTAGTGATAATCAACTGTGAAAGACTTAGTTACCCTGCTCCATACAATGATCCAGGATAATTCCAAAGGATTCATGATGAAAAAATGTTATCCATTTCCAGAAAGAGAGAACTGATGAACTCTTGAGTGTAAACTGAAGTATAATTTCCTCACTGTGTTTATTTTTCTTGCTTTTTAAAAAAAATATGTCTAATATGGAAATGTGTTCTGCATGATTTGACATGTATAACTGATATATTGCTTGCCTTCTTAATGGATATAGGAGGGTATGGGAGGGAGGGAGAAAATTTGGGACTCAAAATTTAAAAAGAAAAAAATGTTTAAAAATATTTTTAAAAAAGAAAAAAATATGATGAGTGTCTGTCAATAGAATGGGTTACTTTTATATAATCCAATATATTTTATTTTAGGAACTTAAAAATATGATTCTGAGAAGGTCCATATGTTTTTATGGACTGCCAAGGGGGTCTATTATACACAAAAGAATCCCCTAGACCAGATAATGTTATCTTACTAATGGAGTCAATGGATTTCCTGCTGAAAACAGAACCTAGACTTCCAGGACTGACCCCTCCCTCCACCCCACACTATAGTAATAATGTCAGAAAATGTTTTAATGGAATTTATCCTATATTTCTTCATAGTAAGGGAAGGCTTAGGAAAAAAAGTGTCATATCCTGGGAGTTTTTGGTTATGGCTTCATAGTTTAATCTGAACTTTACAACTGCTGCTTTTAAATTAAAAACATCAATAGTGGGAGTCAGGGACAGCTGAACTTGCCTTACTCCAACTGCTTGTCACTGCCAAGGTGTAGGAAAACAGAAAGACTCATTCAGATTTCACGAAAACGTGTTCTGTGCAGAAGCAGGAAGCCCACAGGTTTCTACTTGGCCTGTGAAACTCTGCATATGGCTGATTCAGGGTGGGAAGGACTCAGAAACGGGCAGTCGACAAAGCCAAGGCCTCCAGATGACCTTTCAGTTCCTCATTCAGTTTTAAGTCTCCTTTGCTTCCTTGGGGACAAAAGGGAAGAACTGTGCCCTGGCGGTCCTATCTAGCTGAGGACAGTGCTTTCTCATAGGCAAGGGTGCTGTGAGAAAGAAGTTCCTGCCTTCTCACTTACAGAACGTGTTCCAGGTTTTGATTTTGTGTTTCTTGACATTAGAGCAAATGAAATAAATGTGTTTGAATGCACACCCAAACCTAATCTGCCCATTAAAAGCTATACATTAGTTAATAGTAAGGTTCAGCACACAGGAGGTAGGTGCAGCAGTGGGTAGAGGGCTGGGCTTGGTAGGTAAAATCACTTAACCTCTCTCACTGTCTCAGTTTTCTCATCTGTAAAATGGAGATAAGAGCAGAGGATAGTTATGAGGATGAAATCAGGTAACATGTAAAGTGTTCTATAAATGCTGTTATTGTAGTGAACACACACTAACCATTTAATCCTCCTCCAGGAAATCCTTAATTAGTCAATCAACAAGCATTTAATCATAGAAGGAGTGGAATTTAAGAACACCTGACAGGATCAAGCTGCATCAGTTGAGAGAGGGTAATTTTTAAAATTCATATGCAAAGAAAGAGAGATATAGTAGGATAAGAATTTTTATTTCAAAGTAAAATTCTAATATCTGCTTGGAATTTTTGTATTTAAAGTGCATCTGCACAGAGAAGAGAACTTATAGTAAACTTTTAAAATTTGCATCAATAGATACCTAGTCCTTCTAAGTGTTAAGCCCTTACTGAGTACCTAGCATTGTCTAAGCTCTGGAAATACAAAATGCCATTGCTACCCAAAAGGAGATCACATTCTAATGGAAAAGACAATATGCAAAAAGCTATGTAGTAACAAGACATATATACAACGCAATCAAAAGGTGATTTCATAGGAAGTAATGGTGGTGGGGTGGGGTGGGGTGGTGGTGAGAGGGACCAGGAAAGGCCTCTTCCTTGAAGGTGGGATTTTAAAATGAGCCTTGACAGAAGACAGGGAAGCCAAGAGTTGAGAGGAGGAGCTAGACAGGAGAAATAATCCTTGCGACAATAATGTTCTGTAATAAGATCTGGCATGTATAGAGTGCTTTACGATTTGACGAACATTTGCACATTTGATCTTCACAACAACCATAGGAGGTAAAGATTGTTGCTATCCCCATTTTACAGATGAGGAAACTAAGGTTCAGAAAGGTTAAATCACTTGCCCAGGGTCACACAGCTAGCAAGAAAGGGAGGAAACAAAATTGATTGACCTACTCTGTACCAGGCACTAAAAACATTATCTTATTTGATCTTCATAACAATTCTGGGAGGCAGGTGCTATTATTAGCCCCATTTTACAGTTAAGAAAACTGAGGCAGACTATCAAGTATCTGAGATGGGATATGAATTCCAGTCTTTTTTACCCCACGTCCAGTACTCCATGCCTTTGTATTTCAGCCAAACCTTTCAGGGAGTTCTAAGAACAACCTGATTCAATGTAATACAAATACACAACCCCCACCCCTCTACATCCGAGAGAAGACAGGTAGGGTGGCCTCCTCTGGGCCCCTAGAACCTTACCCATGCTCTCTGGGAGATGAAATCTGCAATTGCCCAAGCTCCCACTATGCCTTCTCTGCAAACACTGTACATCTGCATCATAACTTTCAAGAAGGAGTCCAGCCAAGCAGGCAGATTCTGGTTCTCAGAGATGCAAACGAGGTCTTGCAGGCCTTCCTCCTTCTGCAAGCCACATTTGCTAATTAATTATGTGAGACTCGCTTTCAAAAAAGAAAAAAACAAAAAAGCCAAAGCCCCAAAACATGTGTGCTAGTGTTTTCTCTGGTCTGAATTAGAAATGGGTTCTGCAGGGAATTAAGACTGAGAGGGGAGATGAGGACAAAAGGCATTCTTTGCCTCTTCTTCTTAAAAGGGTCCTGATGACAGAGATTTCCAGGAAGGGCTGGGGAGGATCTGGGAGGAAAAAAAAGGTGGATCAAAGGGGCACAAAGAAAGCTGGAACGACATCAGTTCTCCCCAAAGCTGGCTTTCCCTTCTGTCACAGGACTGGACGTGTTAATTTCAAAGAAGAGTGCTGAAAACTGGATGCTTCCTGTTATGCATGAATTTTAAAAGGAATTTTGCAGCTCATATCCCATTAGCTGGTTGATTAATGTTTATCAATGACCGGCAAGCCAAGTCAATTGTGCCCATGTTGACACAAACTGATAATTTATTGACTTATGGCTGTAGCAAGGTAATAAATTATGCTTTCCTTTACTACTTTTTCTCTGTAGCTAATTATTTCCCTGAGCCCCAGCTTTGGGTATATCCCTCATTAGTTAAATAAACAAAATATTAGTTTGGGAGCACAAGTAGCAGCACTCAGGTTCAATCTAGGCAGTTGATAAAGTCGAAAGAATATGGGGGGGCCTGGCAATCAGGAGATCTGAGCTCCCCTGGAGATGGCATTATCCCATTCTTTGTACTTGAAGTCTGAGCATCTGACCTACAGTAGGCACGTAATAAGTACTTGATAGCTGACTGATTCTAGTTCTGCCACTTTAGTTGCCATGAGTTGCCACTAATTAGATATGTGACCTTGGACTAGTCATCCAAACTGTGTTTCACTTTTATCTCCTCTAAAACAAGGGACTGGAAACAGGTAGGTAGTGTGGTAAATACAACACCAGCCCTGGAGTCAGAAGGACCTGAGTTCAAATCCAGGCTTAGATACTTGACAGTTACTATGTGACCTTGGGCAAATCACTGAACCCTGATTGTCTTGCTTCTACCCCCTCCCAAAAGAAAACAAAAAATAAATTAAAAAACAAAACAAGGGGACTGGTCAAGATGACCTTCCAAAGTGTCTTCTTAGCACTGCCATCCTATTAATTTACTGATCTTTGATGGTCATTATGTACTTCAAATATCTCAGAGTAAGGCTGAAACTCAAGAACTCATTTAAGGGAAGATGCCTATGACTAGGCAGAAGGCTTCCTACTCAGCCTTGGAGATCCTTGTAATTCTCTAAACCTCTCCTTAGAATTCTAGGGGGTGCAGTGGATAGAGCACCAGTGCAGCAGTCAGGAGGACCTGAGTTTAAATCTCACCTCAGACACTTGACACTCACTAGCTGTGTGACCTTGGGCAAGTCACTTAACCCCAACTGCCTCATCCTGGGTCATCTCCAGTCATCCTGATGAACTCAGATGGCTCTGGAGGAGAAGTGAGGCTGGTGACCTGCACAGCCCTCCCTCACTCAAAACAAAGTCAAGTGCAAGTCACGTCATCATTTCTCTGATGGCATGGTCTTCTTTGGCAACAAAGGACGAACACACACACACAAACACACACTTAATATTTAGATCTAGAAGGGACCTTGGCGGTCATAGAGCCCAGCCCCTAATCCCATCACTTTGTTGATGATTAGAATGAATCCCAGGGAGGTGAACAACTTGCCTAAGGTTACACAGTAAGTGGTAGAGCAAGGATTTGACCCCAAGTCCTCTGACTCCAAAATCAAATTTCTTTCCACTATCTCCTTCTCCAATCAGGCTCCTGGGGTATCAAGGAAGCCAGACTCCCAAGTCATAGAAGCTAATTAGATTTATGCAGTGACTCCATTCAGCTTTGTGCTGGGAAAGTTCTTCAAATTTTATAGAACCTTCATCCCACTCTAAAAAAATTTCAAATCACTGAAAGTGTCTTACAGGGTGGATAGGACAACTACACGTTCTGATTGTAGTGTGACACTCCAAATTTCAAGAAAAGTCTACTTTTAACAAAGCTTTGCAAAAGGAATATCCTTCGCAAAATGACTATCTTTTGCAAAATGAATACCACATCATATTCTCCAAGGTCTGGGTTAGAAAATACAGCCACCATTTCTATGTTCTTTAACTCCCAGCCACCCAAAAGAACTTCAGTTTAAGTTTACCCTAAGGGTAACAGAGAGGCACATGATGGTCATGAACAGGCAGCTACTCACAAATAAGGCACTGCAAAGGAAAAGTAGAATCAAGGATAGCACCCAAGAAATGTGGGAACAAGAAAGAAACTGCGCTGATCATGCAGTCAGAGAGGTCCATGTGCTCCACAGATATCCACCTGATGTCAAGAGAAAGGAAGGGCAGACCTCAACACATTAGGTGGAAGCCTTGTATCAATCTCATGGGAAGGCATGGATGATAAGAGGCCCATTCTAGATGGATGGGCATGGGTGACCTGCCCTTCTGGAGAGAACCCTCCTACGAACAAGATCACAGATACATCTGAGTGTAATTCCATATTATATTGTAGGTGTCCTCAACAAGCAGACAAACCAGGCTCCCGTTTATTTCTTGTATTCTAAATTGATTAGTAGCTCTCTTTATCTTTGCAGTAATAATAAGCTGACCTCCCTAGAGACAATCTATTTAGCGGGAAGTCCTTCCCTGGCAACCACAGGGCTCAAAATAAGCTATATTTCCTTTTGAATTGTCTGGTTTTGGAAGAGGACATACAGGGCTATTGGGTAGATGTAAAAATATTATTTACCTTTAAATCAGGGGTTTCTGTCTTGGGGCCCATGAACTTTTTTTCAAAAAATATTTTCATGATTATATTTCAAATTAATTGGTTTTCTCTGTCATTCTACATAGCTTTCATTTACATACATCTTTCTGAGGAGGGCTCCACAGACTTCACCAGACTTCTGAAGGGTTCCATGACACATCAGAAAAAGTTTAAGAAACTCTGCAAAGTTAAAATCCTGGCCTCATTCCTTTACCTCTTCTGCCAGCCTGTCCCTTACTCTATCAAGTTGCTATACATTATATTCATGGGGGATGAGAGGGGCAGTAAAGTATGACAAAGTGGAAAGAATGTTCAATTTAGGATCAGAGGACCTAAATTCAAATCTTGCTTCTAGGACTATGTACCTATCAACCACTCAGCCTCTCTGGAAGTCTGTTACTCTATCTAATAAAATGGTGGGGGAGAAGGGAATGAGCTAGAGAATATCTAAAGTTCCTTCTAGCTCTAAATCAATTCTAAATCTACCTCTCATATTGGCATTTCCCCCACCCTACCTTCCACCCCTAAGAAGGGGAATATAACCTATGAACCAGTCTCCAAGTCCTCTAAGGATCATTTTTTGATGTTCCCCTCCAAGAAAGAGCCTGCCATGCATCACTGGCATAGCGTGAGCTGAGTTTAAAGAAAGGCTTAGTCGAGGATTAAGTTTGGGAATGGCTCCTTCTGGACAACATCTGGGTATCTGGGACTCTTCCTAACTCATTTCAAGTCTCCACAGTCATATTTAGTGAATGTCCTTCAACAATAAAGGAAAAGATCCTTGTCCATGGTCAGGTGTAGGCAGCACGGGCAGTCATCCAACAAGCATTCATTAATCAGCTACAATATATGCAGCACTGTGTCCCAATACTGAGAATACAACGGAAGGCAAAAGACAGACCCTGCTCTCAAAGAGCTCACAGTTTAATGGAGGACACGGGATACAACTATGTTGTATACAAACAAGCTACAGACAGGATAAATAGAGAATAATGAACAGAGAGAAGGTATTAGCTTTAAAGATGAGAAAAGGCAAATATAGCAGGTGCTAGGGAAACGTTCATAAAATGAAAATATAGAGCTGTGGCAGAGTGAGTAGAATGCCAGACTTAAGAGTCAGGAAGACCTGAGTTTGAATTCTGATCCAGCGAGCTAGTGACCTTGGGCAAGTCATTTAATTTCTCTGGACCTCAGTTTCCTCATCTGTAAAATGAAGGGATTGGACTTAATGACCTTTAAAGGCTTCTTCCAACTCTAAATCTATGGTTCATTAAAAAAGGGCCTCCTATGAGGTAAGTTAAATAAACAAGCCATTAGTTTGGGAGCAAAAGTCCAATCTAGACAGTCGCTTTAGTAGCGAAAGCCTGCAGATTTGGACTACAATTAACCAGCTGTGTGACCTTGAGTAAATTAACCCCTTTGAGGTAGTTTTTAAAGTCAACCCCGAGTCTATCAGAGTTATTTTCCATGCTCTCCTTTGCCTAGGATCAAGTTGCCAGCACAAATACAAGCAAAGATGTGATGTTAGAAATTTAGTGAAAGGCATGAAATGTAAACACTCACTATGAAACATGTGTCTGTCACAATTTGTAATAGGTAATCAGGCTGCTTCGTATGCACGTGAGAACAACCAGTGAAAAAAAGGAAAAAAGGGCTCTCCAATTCAGAGCTCAATGACAAAAAGCCAGGGTCCCCAACACACTGACTGCCAACAACTAGTCTATCAAGCCTTACTATACAGAAGGGACCACTCCAAGGGAACTGGGAAAGAACGGCCTCCAACTTGTGTTCCCCTCCTTATTACACCTGATACTGGCCGGGAGGGGCTGGAAACTAGTTTACCTGATTTGAAGAGGAAGGAGGCAGCTCCCTAAACTCACTCTGCACATTAAGGGCCAACCCTCAGAGGGGCAGGAGTAAGTCCTGTGTAGGCTAAGAAGCTTTGAGTGGAAGGATTAGGCAATGAAAAGTAAAAGTCAGTTTTATTTCCCTTTCCTTATCCTTGTTCCTCTCCCCGTAAACAACACAACATTTCACAAGGCGAAGGTAGTTCAGAGATCACTTAACTGTCTTGAGGGGTGGCGCTGAACACAGCAGAGAATGCTGCATCTGAGGTCGGAAGAGCTGAGTTCAAATCCAATTCAGTCTATTATTACCATGATCTTAGCCAAGTCATTTAATACTTGTTAGTTTCCTCATCTGTAAAAGAGGGAATTGGACTCAATTGCCTCTAAGATCTCTCCAGTTCTAGACCTATAATTTTATGACCTCCATCTCCATCTCTCTGCTCCTCAGTGACTGCATCAGCTGTTGTGAATCTTCCACAACACCAGGGACAGTTCCCATAAGCACAGCAAATTACAAAAAAGCATCTATACAGGGCTTTAAGGTTTGCAAAAGGCTTTGCATATGCCATTTCATCTGATCTTCACAATAACCCTGAGGTGGTGGTGGTGATTAGTAATCCTCATTTTACAGATTAAGAAACTGAGGCCCAGAGAGGTTTCAGTGGCTTGCCCAGTGTCACACAGCAAGTGTCTGAGGGGAAGAGGGTTTATATTCAGATCTTCCTGACTCCAGACCTAGGGCTCTATCCCACTATGCCATCTAGCTGGCTGGAATTTTTAATAAATGTCTTTTAAATAAATTAATTCTAACATCCTAGCTGATGGCATGCAACACCAGGCCTCTAATTAATAGTAGGCTTCATTTAACTTCAGCATTTTAAAAATAAACTTATGTTGGTAGATCAAAAGTAGCTTCTCATCTGAAAAAGGGACTCTTGGCCAGAGTATTTGACATATGCAGCAATGAAGGTATTTAGAAGCTAACTTTATAGGTTGCACGACACAGGAAAAGAGGTATGTTCTCAACCCCCAAAATCACAGTAATTAACATTCCATTTTGGCTAGGGCAAAGAAATGCACTTGGTAGATTCCTACTTGCTCTAGTCCCAGATATTCCTCCTGCTCTCCCACAACCCTCTGCCATCTGTCAGTCACCTGTGGCTCTCAATGGAGCCAAAGTCTGAGAAGGCTTGGTCATCAGGTATACCCCAGTGGGATCCAGCATAAGATGCTGGCCCTAAGATACCAATCAGTGCTCCATACAGCATGTCTGACTTGACAGGCAACTTGTCTTGACTACTAGAGTGGAGTTAACGATGTGTGTGTGTGTGTGTGTGTGTGTGTGTGTGTGTGTGTGTGACTGCTGCTTTTGTCAACTAGACTAACAAGAATTCTGTCTCTCCAGACTCCAAGAGTGAGGGGACAATGACATCAAGGCAGACTGAACTTTCTTCTATTAAGGAATCAGACATGGCACTAAGGCTGAGGTGTCAATGAAGGTATTTAGGGAGATCAGAAAAGCTTGAAAGAGTGCTCTGATATAGGGCCATGAGATATAGTTGACCAGGCTCCCCAGCATGGTCTAAGAAGTTTTTTTGTTGTTCAGTTTTTTCAGTTGTGTCTGACTCTCTGTGACCCTATGTAGGGTTTCTCTGGCAAAGGTACTGGGGTAGTTTGTCATTTCCTTCTCCAGCTCAATTTAAAGATGAGGAAACTGAGGCAAACAGGGTTAAGTAACTTGCCCAGGGTCACAGAGGGGATAGCAATTTTCAAGCTGTGGGTATGAGAACCATGAGGCCCTTTGCCTCAGCTATCACAGCATCCTGACGGCAGCAGACATCAGCAGATCTAAGGGGTTGCAGAGAATGAGGTAGGAGGCCAGCCAGAGAGAAAACCCACAGTGCCAGATGCCAAAGACAGGAGGAAGTGTATTTCAAAGCTGGTGACACGTGCCTCTGGAGTGGGGAAGCAGGAGGATTTGCCAGTGCAGAATAACTGGGGCACTGTCTCACATCACCACATCCCCCTCCCCCCACCACAGCCCTCCTCCTCTTTCTTTTCCACCTCAGCTCATTCCCATGTCCCTTTGCTATTCAACTAGATGACACAGCTAATATCCAGAAAGGATACAAGATACAAATAGCCTACTGTTAGAGATGGCACGGTGGGGAGCAGTGAAGCACAGTGGAAATAACACTGGTCCTGGAGTCAGAAGACCTGTCCCAATCCTAACTTGGAAAATTACTAGCTGTGTTATCCTGGACAACATGCTTAACTTCTCTGGGTCTCAGTTTCCTCCCCTTTAAAAAAAGGAGGAAAATCACACTTATACCACCTACCTCACAGTCCTGCTATGAAGAAAGTGTTCTAAACTGTAAGTCGCTATTGAAGTACTATACAAACACACAGTTGTTGCTACTATCCAACCCCCACCTTTTCATTCCTATATAGGACCACGGAGAGGACAGTGAGGAGTTCCAAGATGGGGATTCCCAGCTCCCATCACAGGTTAATGTAAAGCCACCTGGTTCTATTTTTTCTCCTTTGTAAAATGGAAAAATATTCTCTCATAGGGCTGCCAGGAGGACACACAAGGAAATATGGAAAAACCCATCCTCAAAAGCCAAAGGACAACCTTCCTTTGGTACCTTGAGGTGGGGAAGTTGTATCTGAAGTTGGTTTTGGGGGCCTTGTCCACAAATGCCCAGAGAACAAGTTCAGACTAGAAAGAAAGGTGGTACAGAGGGCAATCACAAACAGTACACAGACTCCTGAAGGAACCAGAAGACAGGGGCAAGCCCTCTGCAGGCCCCCAATGCAGCCCTGGGAAGGGCTAACTCTTCATGCTACTCTTAGCCTGCATTTAAACATAAAAACTGCACTTTTTCCTTTCATTTCTATCATCTCATTTCATTTGCCCATCAAAAATATAAGGTAAGCAGGGCAGACATAATCATCCCCTCCTTACACAGGGAAACAGACTTAAGAGGTTTGCTGTTCATTTCCTTAGACTGAAGAGGCTAACATTACACTCGGATGGGACAAAACTCAGACACATTTAAACTTTCATACCGTAAGGTTCATTTTTGGATATATGTTAATGAAAGACGGCAGCAGATTCTCTCTTCAATACAAAACAAAACTCTATTTACTCCCTAGACCAGCACAGCCTGGGCACCATGAAGACCATTAATATAGGGTATCAAAAGCATCACCATCATTTTGTTGTTGTTCAGTCATGCCCGATTCTTCATGATCCCTTTGGGGTTTTCTTGACAAACGTCCTGGAGCAGTTTGCCATTTCCTTCTACAGCTCATTTTACAAATAAGGAAACTGAGGCAAACAGGGTGAAGTGACTTGCCCAGGGTCACAAGCTAGGGTCTGGAGATGGATCTGAACACAGATCTTCCTGACTCCAGGCCTGGTACTCTATCCATTGTGTCACCTAGCTACCCCATCTTCATCATTTATATAAGGTTTTTAAGTTTTGCAAAATTATTTATAAAGATGTTCTGATTTGATCCTCATAACAACCCTGAGGGGCAGGTGCTATTATTTATTATTTCCCATTTTGCAGATGAGGAAGCCGAGGCAGACAGACAGAGGTTAAATGACTTGCCCAGGATCCAATAGCTAAGATAAGTTTCTGAGGCCAGATTAAAACTTGTCTTCTTGACTCCAAGACTAGCATCTATCCACTGGTTGCCCCTTAGAATCTCTAGTTTCCTTCAAAGCTCAGCTCAAAGCACCACCTTCTCTCTTCATGAAAGGCTTTTCCTGATTCTTCAAGCCACTACTAGCCTCCCCTACCTCAATTACTTTCTGTTCACTTTGTGTGTGTGTACATACACACACATACATGCACATATACATATATATGCACACATGTACTTACATGTATATATTGTTTTCCAGTATAGAATGCCCTCCCTTTAGACAAGGGGTGTGCTAGTAAATATTTAACAACCAGATCTCTGAAAAGAGGGCAGCTAGGTGGTGCAGTGGATAGAATGCTATGCTTGAAGTCAGAAAGACTCATCTTTGTGAGTTCAAATATGACCTCAGATATTTACTAGCTGTGTGACCCTGGGTAAGTCTCTTAACCCTGTTTGCCTCAGTTTCCTCATCAGTAAAATGAGCTGGAGAAAGAAATGGCAAACTACTATCTTTGCCAGGAAAACTCCAAATGAGGTCATGAAGAGTCAGAACTTACAATAACAAACAACTTTTATTTCAGTCTCACATCGACTCTCTGAGGGTAGCACTGCAGGGATTATCTCTGTTTTATAGAGGAAGAAACTGAGGCCACGAGGAGTTAAGAGACATATACAAAGAACCAGTGAGTGTTTTCAACAGAATCTAAACCTGGGTATTCCTGATTCTAATTCCAGCCCGCTGCGTGCCTCGAAACTAGGCCTTTCATCGATGTTCAAACTCCAAACCAGGAACAAACTGTACACACCTTCCTCCCCCATTAATCACAAAAGAGAAACTGGGGTTTCCTTTGGCTTCTACACTGGCCAAACATGAAACCAAAACAGACGTTTTTCGAAGGTTCCTTAGGGAGCCCAACAAATATTCCCTCTCCTGTACAAATCTCCCTCAAACAGGACCTAAGGCTTCCAGCCCAATATTCCTGGTAATTCTTGGATGGTAAACTTCAGGCTCTCAACCTCCTCTGTCATTTCTTCTTGGCTTGCCTAAATCCCAAACACACCGTGTTTAAAATGGAATTCCTCCTCTTTTCCCCCAAACCAGATCCCCCTCCCTCACATTCAAAACCATGGCATCATCCTTCCTTCTTCCCCTCTCTTCTTTCATCCCCATCTCCTGTTAGGAGGTAGTTTGGAAAGGTAGTATGGAAAAAGGAGTTCGGGGCAGCAATCAGGAGGGTTTCCTCTTCCCGTTCTGCCCTAATAAACTCCTTGGAGGGGAAAGAAAGAAAGTAGGTGGGGAGGGAATAAGCATTTATATAGTCCTTGCTATGTGCCAGACACCAGGCTAAGTACTTTCTACAAATATTATCCCATCTGACCTTGACCACAGTCATTTATACCTCTCTGGGTCTTGAGTGTCTTGTGAAAGATGGGGCTGGATTAGAACAGGCATTCTTCACCTGGGGGGCTGTGAATCTGGATTTTAAAGTATTTTGATCATTGTATCTTAATATAACTAGTTTCCATGGTTATCTTGTGTACTGTATTTTATGCATTTAAAAGGATTGTTCTAAGAAGAGCTCCATAGGTTGTACAGAAAAGCCACAGGGGCCCATAATATTAAAAAAAAAAAAGGTTGAGAACCCCTGAATTAGATGGTCTACAAAGTCTCTTCTTGCTCTAACACTATAAGGCACGTGGGTTTTTCCTTCACAATGTTTCTCATGTACTCTCTTCCTTTCTATTCTTGTTACCACCCTGCTCTAAGGCCCCCACCACCAGATGCCTGGACGATTACAATAGACTCCTGCCTCCCCTGCCTCCAATCCATCTGGCACACAGCTGCCAGATTACGGAAATACGTGAAGGATCTGTGATTTTGTTAGGGTGAGGGAACTTCTGGTTCTACCAGTGTGAGTTAACATAACTCAGAAGATAAGTCTCTGGGAGAAGTCAAATTATTGACCCAGGGTCTCACAGCTAAGTGGCCGAAGTAGGGTTTGAACTTGGGTCTTCCTGATGCCGAGCCCAGAACTCAATTCGTTGCCATTGATGCCCGGATTAATCTTTCTCAAATTATAAGGGGCACCTAGATGTTACAGATGACCTGTGAATGAAGAGTACATCCCTTCATTTTATAGAAGATTATAGATTTAGGGCTGGAAAGGACTTCAGAGGCCAACAAATCTAACCTCGTTTTACAGATGAATAAATAAAGGTCAGATGACTTCTCCAAGGTCACTCTGATAGATGATGCTTTTATACATCACACCACAGCTCAGAAACCTTCTCAAGGGCTCTCTGTAAAGTCAGTCTTCCTTAGTCTCACCCTCAGGCATTCCACAATCTAGGCCATCTTTTCTCCTGGGAGATTCCAGGCAAAATACTCTATTTATTGTTTCCCAAACACATCATGTGAGATCAGCCCAGATGGTGGAAAAGGAGAAAGCAGTACATCCCGCTTCTCCCCTGTGACTACTCCAACAAGGACCAAGGTCCTAGCCTTCAGTAATCTCTGAATCCTCTCACAGACTTTACTATGAGTATTCATTCAGCACTTAATCTTGGCGGACAATAATTCTCTCATTGCTACATATTGCTGTCTCCCTCAGTAGAATAGAAGCTGCTTGGGGGGGGGGGGGTACCCTCTGCATCTTCCAAAATCATAATGATAATAATTGACATTTGTATGGTGCCTACAATGTTCCAGGCACCATGCTAAGTGATCCTCACAACAAACCCTGGGAGGTAGGTGTTATTATCCCCCTTTTACAGATGAGGAAACTGAGGCAAACAGGATGAAGGGACTTGCCCAGAAGCACACAGCTACTAAGCACCTGAAGCTGTATTTGAACTCAGATCTAATTCCCCCCAAGAGAGTCAGTCCAATGCTCTTGTGTCTGCCATTCTTTTGGTATCCCCTTTATTTCTGGGCTCAGTATTGGAGGTAATGCACGGAGGGCATAAACTTTTGAGTTGTTTTCTCCATTAATGGACCTGGGTGGTAAGGAAAGCACTTTGTAAATGGTAAAGCCCTCTATAAATACCAGCAATCATTATTATCACCCACACCCTCTCTTCTAGCCAGCTTCCCATCTTGTGATTGACGAGACAGAGGCATTTGGAGGCAGACTGGTCCAGACTCCAGTCTGTAGCCCATGATAACAATGCTAACTAGTCCCTGGTGGATTCCTGCCCTTCACCTCTGCCTCATTAGCACACTGTTCCAACAGAGCAGGCTAGCCCATAACTACTAACTAGCCCCATTCTCACCCTTCTGCCCTATGCCAGAGACTCCAACTGAATTTTGATAGGAAAGTTTTTTAAAAGGACGGAATAATCCTGAGGTTATTTACCTAGTCTGCACATATGACCCTTATCACCCTTTATAACAACCTCTTATAAAAGAAATGGATCAGGATACAGACTACTAAAAAACAACCACCAACAAAAACCCAACCACATCACCAAGGTGGCACTTTGGACAACATTTGTTTGGGGATTTGCAACTTCCTCCAACCCTCACCTTATCTCCCTTCCACCTCCTTGCTTTCTCTGCCAAACAAACCTCAGAAAATTACTTTACAGAGAGTCCAGGAGCTAAACAAAACAGAAATTGATGAAAGCATGCCTGGCCAAGCAAAAAAACTTTTTTTGTTAGTCTGAAAGAGGTCTGTGTTATCTGTATTTCTAACTCCCCAAATAAAACTAAGCCTAAAGACTATTTGTATTTCCTCCTTCCCCACATGTAGCTGTGGAAATATAAGTTGTGATCTTATGTTTTCTCAATTTTCTCTCTTGGCTTATTTCCCTGGCAGCGATTTGAAGAAAGAGAATGTGAGGTAGAATGCTGGCTCATCTATGTGGCTTTGGTCCTCAGTTTCCTCCTTTGTAAATGAGGAGGCTGGGCTAATCGCCTGCTAAGGTTCCTTCTCCTCTCAAAATCTATGTGCGATCCATGATGTGTGATAAGACAGGGGTTCAAAAAGGAGAGGAGATGATTACAGCCCACAACAACTTCTTTATGAGAAATGGTTCAGGCGAAAGATGCTCAATTTAAACTTTTCAGAGCTTTATCTCTGACCGTAGCAAGTTCGTTCTGCTGAACAACAGAGGCTCTCCCATTGGAATCCTAATTCAATAGGGTGGAATGAAGGGGCTGTGGTTTCTCTCCAAGGCTATTCTGAGGTTTCATGAGGGCTCTAAGCTCCTTTAAAGGCAAAATAGTTTTCAAAACTGAGAAACTGGCTTTCTTCAGAGGACTAGCTCAGAGACATTCATCTTTAGACATAGCAGGACATCAGTGATGACTCCTAAGGTAGCAGCAGAACCTCCAAGGACACCTACCTAGACAGAGAGCCAGCGATCTGTGTCAGTGAAAGGGCTGTGCACATTGAGGAAATCAAGGGAAAAAATTAGCATTGATAACTTCCATTTACAAAGCACTTTAAGTTTTACAATGATCCTCACAAAAACCTCATGAGGCAGATACTGTAAGCATTAATGTTCCCATTTTATAGATGAAGAAAGGATCTTTAAAACGCATATGCCATCTGTCCTTCTTATGAGTTCATCCAAAA